>NC_139939.1:40550371-40672871 GCF_963454915.1 Gymnoscopelus microlampas
CTGCACTCTTAATGCAATTCATATTAACTGGTGTGCGTGTGCGTGTGTGCGCGCGCACGCGCGCGTGTGTGTGTGTGTGTGTGTGTGTGTGTGTGTGTGTGTGTGTGTGTGTGTGTGTGTGTGTGTGTGTGTGTGTGTGTGTGTGTGTGTGTGTGTGTGTGTGTGTGTGTGTGTGTGTGTGTGTGTGTGTGTGTGTGTGTGTGTGCGTGCGAGCGCAACATTCTACCTTAAGTTTGGACATAAACAATTCTACACAGCATTTAATTTAAGTTCCGAGGGTGTAAAGATGGATGAAAGGTATTTTTGTATTTGCTTCCTCCCAGGTCTGTTTTAGGGAATAAAGGGCTTTGACAGATATAAAACAGAAAAATAACCAAAAGGAAAGCACACAGATGTTCCCTTATCTAGAATGTTCTGTTTGTGAGGTGCATCTCAAACCCTTAAAAAACATCTGCAGACTGGTGGAATCTGCATGGAAGGGCTTGGGATGATATGTAGCTGAGCTTGTAGATCTGTTATTTGAAAAAAAAAGAAAAAAGTGAAGAAAAACATTTTGATATTCTTGAAACATCTTAACACTTAATCTTGCGTGGGGGTGTATTTGTTTTCAGATGGGGGTCCACAGCCAAATACATATTACTTCGGGGGTCCTTGACATGAAAAAGTTTGAGAAGCACTGGTTGCAGTGTGTCCTTGTTGCAGTTTTGGCCCTCCTGCGCTCTCCTGTAGCAAAGGCTAGTGCACTCATGTGTGTCACAACTGCAGGTGTGTGTGTGTGTGTGTGTGTGTGTGTGTGTGTGTGTGTGTGTGTGTGTGTGTGTGTGTGTGTGTGTGTGTGTGTGTGTGTGTGTGTGTGTGTGTGTGTGTGTGTGTGTGTGGCGTTGTGAATTCGGCCCATCACTCCTAGTTATTGATGGTCTCATTCTGTACCTCTCTCTCCCTGACCCAGTTCCTCTGCGATGACACTTCATACACATACTCGAGCACACACACACCACCCACTGCCAGCAAATGTTGTCAGAGCCGAGAGAAAAAAAGAAGAAAAGGAAAAATAATGAAAGTAGAGAGTCAAAGAGACTGTCAGTGAGAGAGAGAGAGACAAAGTCAGATACAGAGAGACAGTCAAAGAGAGAGAGACAGTCAAAGAGAGAGAGACAGTCAAAGAGAGAGAGACGGTCAAAGAGAGTGAGACGGTCAAAGAGAGAGAGACCGTCGAAGAGAGAGCTGGATTCGAAGACAGAGATGGAGTAGAAGACCGAGTGTCTAAGAAATAAACAGAGAGAGAGACAGTCAGAGGGAGACAGAGAGAGAGAGACACACACAGTCAGAGAGAGTACAGTCTAACAGAGGGATGTTGTCGGAGAGAGAGACATTGTCAGAGACAGGCAGAGAGAGAGAGAGAGTCAGAGATGGAGCGAGGTAAGAGAGTTGGAATGAGAGCGAGACAGAGAGACTTTATTGGAGAGCAGCCTCTAGTTAAAGTGGACTCATACAGTAGAGGCTAGTAACACAAGGCAGCTTGATTTAGTATGAGAGAGAGAGAGAGGGATATTTGATTTTAAAAGTCCTTTATTACACACTGCCTGGGTAATACAGGCCATAACCAGGACATCAACTATGTCTATATGCCTGACTTATATGCAAAGTAAACACTAAAGGAAAAAAAAGGAATAAACAGAAACACAACCAGCCTCAAAACCCAGATCAGAAAGAGAAAGAAGTTGTCTCCCAATGATCCCAATACTCCCCCTAATGCCCACTTTACACAGAAAGCCTCCAGATTGTCCACCATCTTGTTGTAGGAATGTTCTACCCTGAATCGTGCCTTTAACAGTCCAGTCAGTATGAGCACAGGGTCCACACAGCCCACCTCGTGAGCACGATTCCTAAGGCTCAGCCAGATGGCCAGAGAGAGAGAGAGAGAGAGAGAGAGAGAGAGAGAGAGATAGACAGAGAGAGGCAGAGAGGGAGACAGTCAGAGAAACAGAGAGAGGGGACATCAAGTGAGTAACAGAGAGCCACAGACAGACAGACAGACAGACAAGTCTCATGTCAAGGTGGTTGCACAGTATACCAGAGCTCAAAGTGACTCAAATGGGTTCATTTTATGCCTGCTGAATACAGAAACAAATGCAGTAGTATTTAACCACTTAACCCATTAAAACATGGGTCATTTCAGATTTTAGCGTTGGCTATTCAAAAATAGCAGATAATACAAGCTCACAGCGTGTCACTTTGTGCTGTGGTGCCTGCGAGCTTGTACATCTGCTATCTTTTACACATTTCTTTTCTTCTGGGGGTCCCTGGCACAAAACATTATCAGATGGGGGTCCACGGCCAAATATATATCAATTTGGGGGTCCTTGGCACAAAAAAGTTTGAGAACTATTAATTTAGAAGGCATTTGTAGAATCGGCCTCAGGTCTTAATGGGTTAAACCCTATACTTTGTTGCCCGTATCCCCAGGGTCTATACCTGCCCCCCTCCTTTTTTGTTTATTTTTGCCAAATATTTGCCTTTTATGACCAAAAAAGGGAAGTAAGGGTTTATTTGGTTAATGATAAACTTTATTTCTGGAGCAGCATGCAAGGCCTTTGCAAACAGCCTCAGCCATGACTGATACAAATATTATGATGATACAGAAAAATCGATTTATTTATTTATTTATCCATCCATCCATCCATCCATCCATTGTTGGCAATATCTGACATGTAATATGCGACAGTGAATGTACATGAACCGTATTTTTGTATGTCCAATACTACCTGATCAATTTTGAGAATATGCAGTAAATGTGTTCTTTCTTGGTCTGGTTCTACAGCGCAACTACCTGGGCAGTGCCACGTTCTCAGTGGGTGACCTGCTGAAGTCTAAAGACCAACAGCTGACTCTGAATTTGAGGTAAGTCTACACTCAGAATGTATTGACTGCTCTTTAGATTTTGTCTAAACCAACTGGGACCTAAAAGGAGGACTCAGATTTATATACCTTACAGTATATATTTTGTTGATCGGAGTCCCCCAGGGGTCTATCCTAGGCCCCCGCCTTTTTTCCCTCTTCATCAACTCTCTTGCAACGTATTGAGAGTGTAGATGAGAGTGTGTAGATCTGTTATTTTGGCGAAATATTTGCCCCAGAATAGGGACACTATAGGTTAGTGTGGTGCACTATGCAAGATGAGCAACAACAACCGCTGATTGTTTTGCTATGGGTTCCAGCTTCCACTTGTTAGCAGCTGAATTATTTTTTTTATGTTCACAGTGAAAACATTGTACATGGTATCGTTGATTCACAATTAATTTTGTTCAGCAAATAAAAAGTACTAAGACTACAAATTCATTGCCCAGGTTTTAGGTTTTACTGGTAAGGTTTACTGTTACTCACTCTGCTATGAGTGGAATAGCTTTTCTGAGGAAATGGTGCCACATGGACTCTTTTGGAAGAACGGAAGAACATGCATACAAACGCATACAAAGTGGAACCAGATGCTGACATAGTGTATAGAGGAATATTGTGTTCTTTAATATTATGAGTGCACAGTATATCAAAAGTTAAATGGATAAAGTTAATAGTTATTATCATTTCGATAATGTAAATTCATCCGATAATTATCGGCTAATGAGAATCTATTTGACTTATCAGGCAAAGAATGTCATAAATTACTGTATGATTTTGACCTTAGGCTATCTGTTTTTATGTCATGGCTATGGAAAATAAACAGTGATCGATCTTTTTGAAAATGTAAAAAAGTAAAATTATCTGTAGTATCTCTGTCGCCAACAACAAGCTGTTATTATCGGTTATTGTTATCAACCCAGAAATTCCATGGTCAGTGCAAAATTCATGTTTTGGGGTTAGAGAATATGAGTGGGTAATCAGACTCATGCTGTGGAGATGTGAGGATGTGTCCTCAGGCCTTGGGGTACGGTCACACACCTAACTTTGATTCTGCCTATGTGGCCGTCTTTTTGCACTGGATTTCAATGGGAACAGAGAGTTTTGTTGCCATTGCGTGGCTTAAACAAAACACTCCGTTCCCATTGAAAACCATTGCAAAAAAACGCCCACATAGGCAGAATCAAAGTTAGGTTTGACCCTACCCTTAAGCATTTTTATGCAAGTAAATACATCTTAGCAAATGCTCTTTTGTACATGAAGCTACCCTGTACAACCAAAGTTTTCTATTGTTTTACATTCTAGAAACTCCACTGGAGTATTTTAGGGCTTCTTAAGTAGATGTTAACCGAGGTTAGACAGTTCCTCCCACCCACATTCTCCCTTTCAGTATAACAATTTGAGCAGGCTACTGTAGCTTAACACATTAGCCAGCTTCCTTGGGCAGCTATAGTACACCAGAGTTAGTTGTTACATGTTTGTTCGAGTAAAATCTCCTGTCCTTGACCAGGGAAATAGAGTTAGCTTAATAGAAAGCTGAACTGGCGGTTAGAGGTCAAGGTTGATTCAAATGAAAAACTATGGGGAGCAGAAAGAAAGAAAGCAGAATTACAGTACAGACAGAAATGCCACCCACCTCTATTTCTGAAATAGTCTGATCACGTCCTGCACAGATTTTCAGTCTCCTGAGGAAAAGTTGATTTTCTCTTTCCTTACATAATGCACTAATGCATCAGTGTCACGAATCTTTCGACCACAATTTCCGACCCTATTTACTGATGTCTTTCCCACAGATCGAAATGCAGTGGCACTTTAGTCACGGTTCCTTTTGACACACTAGTCAGTTGAGTAGCTCTTTGTAACTGAAGTTCTTGCCACCCACGCTCCAAAACCCTTTTCATAGTCATTTAGATCTTTTTTTTCTGGCGCATTGATCCAAAATTGAGGTCAAGTGGGCCTATTCACCATTTTTTGTATATGCTGCAGAGCATTAGGGTGGTAATTGTTTAACTGTATCATGCAGTAAACCTGTAGGGGAGCATCCCATAAAGCCACAACTAGCTTGTCATCCCGCAAATTGGTGTGTAATTTGATTTGGGTCAAAATAAGTTAAACACTGATTGAGCATCTCCAAATACTTATCTATCATTCACCTAAAAGTCAAAGCTGAAATTGGCGCACAAATATCAAAATAATGTATAAATATCCAGTTAGGTTTAGTCCTCCTGTATTAACAGTACCCACATCAGCTTATCTTTCATATACAATGATGCAGCAATGTTACAAGATTAATCCCTTGCTTCTCTGTCATTTCAAATCCAAATAAATGTACCACAAAATCAGGTTAAAAGTATTCTAGTTTTAAAACGAAAGCATACATTTTCTTCTTCATTTCTGAGAAAAAATACGACAGGAAGTGAGATGTTACAATGGAGTTGTCTACTTCCAGCAGAAAACAAAGGACCGTTATTTCTCACCTTTAGCTGAAGGTATGTAAATGAAATGAACAGGGGTCCAGCCAGAGATTATTGTGCACAAAAGCCGCTTTGTTATACATTTAATTACATGCCTTGTTCTTTAACAATAGGGAGAGCAGCTGCTAATGTTTTAAAGTTCCACACTGCTGAAGGACCATGATATAATTATTGGGGATGTGCTGAACTAAATTAAAACATTGAAATGTACAATCGAGTCACCGCTCACAAGTGAAGCATTATGTTTTAATATTTTCTTCATTACTGCATCATTCAAATAAAACGTAGGTGGAGTAAATCCACCATTATTCATTTGTTGTCCGAAATATTACCTAAATATATCACTGGGTTTTGTGCTATACTGGGTTTTGTGATGTTCTATCTACAGTATTTTGGCAGACTCAGCTTTGTTTGCATTTGTTTGTGTGCTAAAAGAGTGACTTTGAGAGCTGTTTCACTGAACAATGTAAGTCAGACTGTTTTTTTTGGATTATTCATTTCTAATCAATGGTGCAACAGACCAATACATCTCACCAATTGGACCAGTTACATCATGACAAGATAACTACACAACCCAAACCTCTACCAAATGTCCATGTGCTTTAAGCAGCACGCTCCACCCCTGAACCAAACACGTCACAATGATTCAGCACCATAGACAGCGCCTTTATTTTATACAGACAAAGGCAGAACAGTCTGTCTGTATAGGCCTGTTTTCCATCAACCAAACATTGGGCACACTTTTAAGCATAATCGATGAAGGAAAGCACAAACAGCGCGTATATTTCCAACAACCCTTATTCAGTGGTGGAGAGTAACTAAGCACATTTACTTAAGTACTGTACTTAAGTACAATTTTGAGGTATTTGTACTTTACTTGAGTATTTCCAATTTCCAATACTTTTACTTCTACTCCACTACATCTCAGAGGCAAATATTGTACTTTTACTACACTACATTTACTTGAAAACTTTAGCTGCTAGTTACTTTTCAGATATAAACTATGATATAATGAAACATACATGAACCACTTTAGCCCTATTTTATACCTAGGCTATAGCAGATCTACAAGCTCACAACGCGTCGCGACGCGTTGTGAGCTTGTAGATCTGCTATTTTCAAATATTTAGTACTTTTACTTTTGGTACTTTAAGTACATTTTGATGCCAATACTTTTGCACTTTTACTCAAGTAAATTTTGAATTCTGGACTTTTACTTGTAACAGAGTATTTTTATATTGTAGTATTGGTACTTTTACTTAAGTAAAGAATTTGAGTACTTTTTCCACCACTGCCCTTATTGCATCACATGCACATCAATGATCAACGATAGTACTCAGATCTTATTCATTTTGTCTTTGGTATATGAAAATCCAAGTGTGGACCTAAACATGTCACATCAGACAGAAATTCACGTTCAGCTGGTGAATATGTGATGAAAAAAATCGCTTAGGCTTCTCCTTCAGAAGCTCTTCTATTTGAGCTGAGGAGTAACATCACTGGAATCCAGTTCTCTTAACAAGTCACTTTCTAAAAACATGCGAGTCACATGTCCCATGGTTGATTTAGTTTTTGATCAATGAGAGTTTAGTAAACAAACACTACCCTATACCCAGACGAGTTGGTCACTGGTAAAGTCAGCATTTGGAAAAATGTGTGTGATGATACTTTTCCTTATCAGCTGTGACCTCTTGAGGTTTCACTATTTTTAACAAAATGCAAAGTCACCTGAGTGGGCATATGTATTAGTCTTTTGAGTAGGCCTACGCAAGGGACAGATTGGATATCGTTAAGAAATCCAAAACACTGGCCTGACATGCTTGATCTTATCCTTTAATTCTGCTATACGTTTATTGACAGTTACAGTCAACAGATTCACATTCATATTCTGTTAACCCATGGACGCATGCACGCGCACGCACACACACACACACACACACACGGAATGAATGAAAAGACAGTCGCAGTTTGCAGTGGGGGAAAAAAAGTGTGTGATTGGTTGTCACTTGCGGGCCGCCGGGCCGTCTGGAGCTCTGGGCCCCGCGGCTGGAGCTGTGGGCCCTGGGGCTGCAGCTCTGTGAGCCTGTGCGTTAATCTGGGCCTGGCAGCCACTCATACTCAACTGCCTTCCTCCACACACACACACAAAAGGGAGCTTTTACTCTTTACCTTGAGCTCCAGGTATTCAAATGCAGTGAATTCTGGGATAGGGGATTGGCTAGCGATTAGTGAGAACAAAAGAGCCTTTGTTTCATTTGATTACTATTCTTGTTCTAAAACAATAGGGAGAGCAGCTGTTCATGTTTTGGAGTTTAAAGCTGATTGAGGAACATGGTAGGATTGTTAGGGATGAATTGAACTAAAACAAAGTATTACGTTTTAATATTGACTGTCAACATTAACGTGATAATAATGCATTAACGCAGCGTTATTTTATCACCACTAATTATTTTATCACACAATGACGCAGAAATATTATTATTTACTTTTGACCGTTTGACTGACCTGTAGTTTAGGATTCGGCTTTCTATGTCTGTGAGCAGTGGCATGTAAATACAGATTCATAACTTGTGGATTTTGTCGCTGTCGGGTGGAAACCTTGTATGTCCAAGACGTTCCTTCGTCGGCCATTTTCACTACTTTTGTGCGACACTCTTGTATGATGAAGTAGGGCATCAATTCACGAAAAAACATAAAAAGTTGAAATATAGTGATACCACTAAATTGTATTTACTCAATGTCCATTCCAGGCCTTGCCTCTGTACAATCCTCCTTTACAGTATGTCCCTGTCTTGATTTTCTTATTTGTAGTTGGGAACCGCTTCTTATCTCCATCTAGATTATTTTTGTTGTCAATACCTATTCAAAGTGCCATCATACAGGTTTTTGTTTTTACACTGGCACTTCTAATTCCTCTGATCTTTCTAAGATCAGTTCTGAATACTGTGTATCCCCACCTTGAACCCTGTCTGGCAGGCTTGCAATTGAAGTACTGAAGTGTATTCTACTGCTGCACTTGTGCTTGAAATCATGCTGAATGAGAATGGCAGTCTAGCGGTCCCAGTGAATTCCATTTGTCCCTGCCCCGGTGGGCTGTCTTTTATTGTACTGTCATGCATGTCCGTTCATACTCGTGTCTATGATATGTCCACCTCTGGCCCTCTCTCATTCTCTGCTTCTCCGTTCTTTCCTCATTATGTTTCTGTAGCTGTTCTCATTTCCTGCAGGTGAGCCCAGGTCCCTGGGTGTAATTGTCTCTGGAATGATTGACAGCCAGGGCTGCAATGAGGATGAGGGGAGGACAGAGATGCAGCTGTGTGTGTGTGTGTGTGTGTGTGTGTGTGTGTGTGTGTGTGTGTGTGTGTGTGTGTGTGTGTGTGTGTGTGTGTGTGTGTGTGTGTGTGTGTGTGTGTGTGTGTGTGTGTGTGCATGCGCACGCACGCACGCAAAAAAAAAAAAAAGATGTCACAGGGTTTTCAGTCCAGACGGACCACAATGACTCCACTTGGTCTGTATCGTCCGCATCAGTCAAATAATGACGTATTGATATGCATCTAATCATCGTCTGCATTACATTACATATTGACATCATTTCATGGTTCGGATAAACGTCAGACTGTGATGATGGCATGAGACGAGGCTGTACAGTCAAGTATACTGTCTGGGTATACATACACTCCTGGGGTGTGGCGGCATTGACGTACAATTTGAAACAGGACTTCCCGGCAGCAGACTGAATCAGCAGAGAGGAGCAGCCTTTTTTAATCAAAACATGGCAGAGGACCAATCAAATAGGTAAACAGAAGCAGGTCTGTGTTGCCACCGCTACAGACTCTTTACACTCATCTGGATTAATGCCAAAACACACATCGGTGGCGTGCTCTGTTCATCCTACGTCCGAGAGGGTTCCCGGGTGGGCTTAACTCATTAAGGCCGATTCTACAAATGCCTTCTAAATCAGTAGTTCTCACACTTTCACGAATGTTTCAATCTTTTTTCAAAAATAGCAAATGTACAAGCTCACAGCGCGGCAAGAAGCGTTAAGCTTAAAATGTTGCATTAAGTTGCTCTTTGAGATCATCTGAAGCTTCATTTCACTCCACTGTTCCAGTCATTATAGTCTCTGCTCAGTCACCATTTCCCCCAAATAGCGCCATCATCTAGGTTTGATTTTATTCCATAGGAAAGGAAATGGAACAACTTTCCACTAGGCAGATCATTGGTGTGTTCAATCAGACTATTCACACACACACACACACACACACACACACACACACACACACACACACACACACACACACACACACACACACACACACACACACACACACACACACACACAGCCGTTGTCTGGGTTTGACGTCTTAAGGTTTGTTGTTGTCTAGCAGATACAAATGTCCCAATCTCTGTGCAGTCACAGTTGGGCAAACAACTTGTTTTGAGGTTGACTTTGCTCAACAGAACGGACTGTAGGATTACATATTTTCACCCTTGAGGCAGAGATACTTTACTGGGCCGAACAATCTTGTATTCAAGCATGCGTGTCTGTCTGTACACAGACTGTCTGTACACAGACATGTTCACCTGTCTCTATGTGTTAGTGTATGTATGCAAGCATCTGTAATTGGTAATTGATAATACTGTATAAATATGCATATTGCACCGTATATCTATATATTAAAAATAAAATAATGCCTGTTGTTGACCAGCATAAATGGTTGAATGAAAAATGTTACAACAAACATTACTTGTGCACTGCAGGTTAGACTAAACATTTTCTCAGTATCTTCATAACTTGAATATAGTACAGTATATGATTGCATGTAAAATGCGATTTTTTAAGAGAGGGACAAACTGGCTGCATTCTGTCAGAAAGATGTCCAGTTGCCTTCATAGAAGAAAGTGCCCTTTTGTAAACCTACAAAATAATTTCTCTCATTTATACCTCTCTTAATACATTCAATACAAAATAATGCTAGGCTAGGTGGTTTGGTTTTCCCCTCATGATAATTGTGGTTTTAGCAAGAAACAAACCGGTGTGCTCAACATAAAAGTCTTCAGAGTAT
Source organism: Gymnoscopelus microlampas (assembly GCF_963454915.1). Taxonomy (NCBI): domain Eukaryota; kingdom Metazoa; phylum Chordata; class Actinopteri; order Myctophiformes; family Myctophidae; genus Gymnoscopelus; species Gymnoscopelus microlampas. The sequence goes on from NC_139939.1 coordinate 40,560,807, forward strand.
GATTGATGCCAACCCAAAAGGCACAACAATAGGAAATGAAATCATCAGCACTTGTAAAGTAAGTAAGTACAGTATGTGACACTCATAATAAAGCACAGCAGGAAAAGGAAACAGTCTTAGGCCTTCCTCAGCATTTCTGAGAAATGTGGGTGTTAAGGACATCAAGCATGTCACGCCAAAAAGTATAAACTTGCTAGGATCTGTTGACAGGCTTTTTAACAGGTTTTAATAGGCTTGTCTATTATTTATCATCCATATTGTTAACTGATTTAGTATATAAAGTACACTTTTGTTGGCTTCTCTCGTTTCCAAATTTGCTGCTGTCTTCCAGTAATGAATAAACAACATCAGGGCCCCTGCCCTCCCAGTAGTGTGTGCACGGCCCTGTTTGCACGTACTGATGCAAACACTTGAATCAAATTGAAATAAAAACCCATGGGCAACACTACCGTTGAGTTTAGAAAAATCCTGCTATTGTTATTGATCTGTTTAGGTGTGTGTGTGTGTGTGATGAGTTAGTTTTTTTATTTAAGACGCCTCATTTTGCATACCATTTTCTTATTTTGTAATCAAAACAAGGACCACACATACCTTTGTTTTCACTTTCCTCAAACCTCCACAATTTGGCGATTTGGCATTTTGCCATAGGTGAATAATATGTGGAGGGAAAAATCAACTGAGCGGAGGAGAGATTTTACAGTATGCGCTAGTTTACACAATATCTTCCTTCATTTGGCTGTACAAGAACACTGTGAGATATCATTATGTAGGCTACATTCTTTCCCTGATGAAGTTATGTTTAAATGTTGCTCTTGGCTCTCAGGTGGCAGAAGGTATTTTTGTTCCCTGAGTAAAACGTCATACACATCATTTACTCACTAGAGCTGTTGGAGGTGGTAGGCTGCCTGGCAGGAGGTGTTGCTTCACCGGCTAATCTTTAGAGAAAATACATCTTCTGCCTCCTCGAGCCAGCCAGTGGAATTTGGGGAGCAATATTTTAGTTTTACTGTAAGTTTAATATTGAGCAAGCTCTCAAAAGTCTCTATATAGTAATGTGTCAATTGGTATTCAATATATTCCTATTTTATGGCATCCCTAATGTTCACTGATGTTGCTTATTCTCCTGCCTGCCACCTCTTCCACACCTGAGCCCTCTGGCTCCAGTTTTCTTACTGTACACATTGGTCCAATCTCAGCACCGTCACCACGAGTAAAAGACTAGTTTATTCCTTCTCTTCATACAGCGTGTGTGTGTGTGTGTGTGTGTGTGTGTGTGTGTGTGTGTGTGTGTGTGTGTGTGTGTGTGTGTGTGTGTGTGTGTGTGTGTGTGTGTGTGTGTGTGTGTGTGTGTGTGTGTGTGTGTGTGTTATTTTTCTGTCAGTGAGGCACAACTACTTGGGTTGAACAGATGTATTTTGTAATATTTTTTATTTGATCAAATAAAACAAGGTCACAATGTGTCGCGGTGTGGCGCATTGGTGAGCTTGTAGTTAAGCACTTTTTTGTGCAACACCACCATATGAGTGTAAATGAAACAGTTGGCGTAAGGAGGGTTGAAGCCTGCACACAGATTGTGTTTGTTAGAAGCTCCGGACCGCTCACTAATTAAAGACCAGATGGTCAGATTGAAAGGGACTGCTCAATAAGATGTCTGATAAGCTCACAAGCTACATCCAAGTGTGGTACAGGAGTAGGCTTTGTTCAGTGCTTATGCTGTATGAATATGACATTTACTGAATGACAAACATGTACAAATACCTTGGGAATGTAATATTTCAATGTTACTACTCGGACTTCTCAGGGATAACGAAAATCGGGAACGATGCACGTTGGGAATCAATGCCCCACCCGGTTCAATGCCCCAGCAAGTACAGTACTCACTGTACTTGCTGTTAGACTACCCAGTGCAGTACCCATTACCACAGTACTAATAAGTACTGTGGTACCGAACCGACCCACATCACGCCCTCGGGTCCTCTGCAATACGCACACCTAGTTAGTTACAAGTCAATTTGTATGGGTTTATGGTTTAGCTCACATGGGACTTGCGTGGGGAAGATAAGTATATTTCTTAGTAATATTTTAAAGGGCCTCTGAAAGCAGAAGTTGATAATGGTGATGAGGTGTGTCTGAGTATGTTGTTATTGAGCTAATAACTTTCTCCCAGACTTAATCAATGTTGTTTGTATGGAACAAGACTTGTTATGGGGACAACAGTTATTGGATTGAGTTAGACCTCAGTTAAAATGTTCTGAACTGAGCTTTTTTCAAAATCTTTATGTAACCACACAAGTCACTAACAACTTCTTATCTACACGGCATGGGGCAGGCAATCTCTGGGTCCATTGTCATACTCTGTTATACTCAGCTATAAGCTTGTATAGGAGTGAGCAAGGTTGAATAGAAAATTCAAATACCTGAGGTCCACCCATTTGTTGAACTTGTACAGTATGATATAGTGTAGTGAGTCTCAAGGAGCATTATTAACATTGCCTGCATTTCTATAGCACCTTTATACAAAGCGCTTTACAATGTGCCTTACATTCACCCATACCGATGATGGAGGCGACCATGCATTAAAAGACACTCGGACACAATGCCAGGCGGAGCCACAGATCCAACCGGATGCCTTCTAGCTGGTTCAAGGCGGCTGCTCTACCTCCTGAGCCACTTCTGCCACATAGGGTTTGGATCCTTTGTGATTTTAGCGGTTCCCTCTTAACAGTCCGATTCCTAAACGGTTCCCTTTAATGATTCCGGTATATTTAAAAATACATATTTAATTTATCCATTGTAATTTTTGATAAACATAAATTCAATCATTCATACAGTATTGCACAGGCTACATAGGCCTACTATTATAGTGGTTCTCAAAGTGAGGTGCAGGGATCCTCTGGGTTATTTGTGGGGGTTCCAAATGGACCCTTACAGGTCTGTAACTCTGGGAGTGTACAAATGGAACCAAATGGGTCCATTTGGTTCCATTTGTACACTCTCATAGTTATGGTGGTCCTCGAAATTAAAACGTTGGAGAACCACTGACCAGTGTGATAAAACCAGTTCCTGAAAGTGTTCCAAATGTAATGGAGCTGACTCCGGTTCCTCAATGTTGGATCTGGTTCCTCTGGTTCCGGATTCCCAACCCTATAGCCGTGTAAGCCTGAGTTACCGTGGTTGCGCATCACACTGAAAATATCCGAACTTGTAGATCTGCTATTTTCAGTGCGAGACACTGCAGTGCAACTTAGTATGAATGAGGTATAAGCACTACATGACCTTGGAGGGCTGAACCTGGAGTAAGCACTCAGACATGTCCAGAGCTGTCACTCCACTGGGTGATGACCTCTCACAGTCACCGTTAGATTAGAACATGGTGACACTGGATGTCACATGTCATGTGACACACTGTGTGACACACTGTGTGTGTGTGTGTGTGTGTGTGTGTGTGTGGAGGTAATAGGATTACTGTACTGTGTGTGTGTGTGTGTGTGTGTGTGGGGGGGGGGGGGGGGTAATTGTGCAACTGTGTGTGTGGGTGGGTGGGTGCTTGCGCTGGCGGTCTATTCAGAGGGTCAGTGGTGGAAGATGAATAGTGGACCAGAAATGTGTGTGTGTGTGTGTGCATGTGTGCGTGGGTGCATGTACCAGTATTCATGTGTCTGTTTAGAAAATACTACACATGAGACTGAGAGTGCACAGTGCACACGCATGCATGCAAAAGCATGTGTGTGCACTGTGCACCCTCAGTCTCATCCCACCTGGGGTTATGCTGCTCAGAACACATTCATTCTTGCGTGTGTGTGTGTGTGTGTGTGTGTGTGTGTGTGTGTGTGTGTGTGTGTGTGTGTATGTGTGTGTGTGTGTGCGCGCGCACGCAGGCATGTGGTCAAACTTGTCTTCATTCATCAGTGTCACGTGTGTAGGTGATGCACACATGCATTGATGCACATACCCTGGTGAACAGAGTGTGTGGGTGTCCCTGTGTGTGTGTGTGTTTGTGTGTGTGCGTACACGTGTGTGGGTGTGCGTGTACACCTGTGCCTGTATGCATGTGCATGCATCACTGTCATTTGTATGCAGTGCTACTAAGGCTATGATATATCCATTTGTAGAATGAATTATTATCATTAACCCCCAATACTACATGTGCACACACACTCACACAGTTGCAGACACACATGTGTGCGCGCGCACACACACACACACACACACACACACACACACACACACACACACACACACACACACACACACACACACACACACACACAGTTACATATTGTCGCTGTCAGTGGAAGTCTCATGTGTCCAAGACTGTTACTTTTCCGGATTCAAATAAAAAAATAGCTAAAATAGCAGAATTACAAGCTCAATACGTGATGCATCGCGACACACTTTGAGCTTGTAGATATGCTATTCTTTGCCACTTTTTGACACTGTAGTATGACGAAAATAGGGCATTGATTTATGAAAAAAACATAAAAAGTTTAAATATGGAGATAAGAGTTTCTGCCAGACAGCAACAATATTCTACTGTGGTGAGCTGACACTTCACCAATAGTCCCCTCATCTATCCGTCTGGATGCTGGCTACAGAATGAATAATCACTGGCATCCACTGTAAGAGACACTCTCTCACACAAGACGTCCTCCTACAATTCCTCTTTTCTCTTGTGATGAGACAAGCCCGGTATATCACACTCTCCTGTCGCGTGCTGTCATTTTTAACCCTCTCCCTCTCCATTAACGCAGCATTACAGCGCGGTGAACGCTCACACTTCATAGCCTGTTACCGTCTCCCGTAAATCTCTGCTCCCTGCTCCCTGTGTTACACGCGTTTGATGTGCGGCCCTATTTCCATCCCCGGTCATTACTCAACCTAGAATGAACGAGGTCCATTGAGAGAGAACGCCTTCACTGTGTGTGCGTGCGTGCGTGTGTGTGTGTGTGTGTGTGTGTGTGTGTGTGTGTGTGTGTGTGTGTGTGTGTGTGTGTGTGTGTGTGTGTGTGTGTGTGTGTGTGTGTGTGTGTGTGTGTGTGTGTGTGTGTGTGTGTGTGTGTGTGTGTGCGCACGCGCGCGTGTGTGAGCAGACTGCGTTGGTTTACTGCAGCAGTAGCTATATTACCCAGTCATGAGCTGAGTTGTCTGTAGATTTGTAGCATGACATGTACATACTGTAGTATAAATGTCAGTTTTTATGTACAGTAGTGTCACACACACTAACCGAATCATAGATTTTTTTTTCCCGGTGGGTGATTTTTCTATTAGAAAGATTTACAGTAATGACAATTTATCCCATGATTCAAAGCATTGGGTTAGGTTATGTTTGGTTGGTGTAGTCGAGGCTTACCGGAAGAGGAATGCTGAGGGTTTTACCGTGAACCATGGTCTATATTCATTTGGCTTCATTATGTACACTCTCAGAGTCAAATTGACACAGAGGATTTGACGATGTACAAGGAATCAAACCGCCATCACCCTTTTCCCCACACAGGGAATTAGGTCATTATCCCTGTCAGTGTTAGTGCCTCTCAACCTTTTGTGGATCAGGCGGAGCCTGTGTTGGTATGCCGTAGTGTGCTACGTGCTGCTACCCTTTGTGCTGTACACAAGCGCCTCATCTGAAATGTGTTTGCGCGGTGCCCTTACACCACTTCACCTCAGGCACCGAACAACATCTTTCAGCAGAATTGCTCCCCGACCGCCATAACCGTTTTTTCTCTCCTCCCCGTGCTCCCAGCTCATTAATGCAGACCTGCTGATTCCTAAAAGAAGAAGCAGAAGCGGGGTGTGTGTGAAACTAACAATACAGAGTACACACACACACACTATAGACACTTTTTGACTCCGTGCGGAGTCAGAGCTCCACTTGGTCTCTCAATAATGCATGTTATGTATACACTGGGGAGGAATGATTAGCGTCTCCAAAATGGAAGGCGAGCTCTCACCCCACAGCAGAACAGCAGCAGCAGCAAATTGGTCTGCTTTAATGGGACAAGAGAACACACACACACACACACACACACACACACACACACACACACACACACACACACACACACACACACACACACACACACACAGTACAGTACAGATGTACAGTAGACAAAGAATGCTCGTTCATGTGAGTATATGTGAATTATTTTGCATGTATGTATTCTGTATGTATGTAAGCATGCACATGCACACACACCTACATTCACACAAGAACGTGCATATATGCACGTAGTCTTATACAGGCACACAAAAAGAATATCTCTATGCGCCGGTATGCAGGCATGTATAGGCAAACACACACGCATGCACGCACACACACACACACACACACACACACACACACACACACACACACACCAATATCTGCAGGCCAAATGAGTGTAGCTTGTCAAGTGTCTGTGTTATATCTTCCTCTTGTCATTGTTGTTCATTCCCCTCTCTCTCTCTCTCTCTCTCTCTCTCTCTCTCTCTCTCTCTCTCTGCTAGTTATTCTCTTATCTCTACCGGGTAGAAGGAGAGGCACCCAGTGGCCCATTTCCACAGTACAATTTTAGATTTAATTTTGATAAACTTACATGCGTGTATGTGTGTGTGTGTGTGTGTGTGTGTGTGTGTGTGTGTGTGTGTGTGTGTGTGTGTGTGTGTGCTAATCGAATCAAATGTATAAAAGTGGCTGATCTTTTGTTATATTCAATTATTACTTGTTATACAGGACTTTGCATAGAAAACGATAAAAGTGCACTCCCCCCTCCGGCTCTTCACCAGGCCGGATTGCCAGGCCTACCATGTGTCAGTTGTCAGGTGCAGCCACGACACAGAGTTTGTATGATAGACGGTGCAACTGCACGCATTAGAGGCCGCCCCCCTATGGGCCGAACTGAAAGTGGTTTTGGAGGTGCATCGTTCTTTTTCTTTCTTTTTTAGGGGGGGCTACAAACTAAAATAATATATTTTTAAGGCAATTACAGGCCATACAGCGTGACCCTAAGGGAAAGATTTCGGCAACAAACTGTGACATTTCTGGCATTCCTGGTGCCCCCTATGGGTGGAAGTGAAATTGCTATAGGCTCTGCACACATTTCTGTGTGTTGTCCACTGCTGTTGTACGGTACCCTACTGGCTCACCTGGATGCAGTGCCTCTGCCCAACACTCCCTGCTGAGTACGGATTATACATGCATTGACAAATATTATCCTCCCAGTCCGGCTTCACTCCCAGGGACGTGCACAGATAGACTCTAGGTGGCGCTAGAGCACCTGCCCTTTGCCCTCTTGACCAGAAGTTTTTTTTTTCCAGTTTACAGCAGGGGTCTTCAACAGAGGGTCCGGGACCCCTACGGGGTCCTCAGAGTTACTACAGGGGGTCCGCCAAATCTTTATGTGATATAATTTTTCTTTTTACCAGAACCACTCGAAACCTAGCATCCCTTTTCTGAGGAGAACTTTAGCCAAAAATAGCAGATCTACAAGCCCACAGCGCCTCGCGCTGCGAGGCGTTGTGGGCTTATAGATCGGCTATTTTTGGCAAAGAGGTATAGGTGTAGAGGGAAAAAAGAGCAGACCAAGTCAACAAAAAAAATTATTTACTTGAGCACCTGCCCCTCAAAATGTCTGTGCACGCCACTGTTCACTCCCCCGAACACGGGCTCGTATATAGATGTGTTCGTATATAGATGCTCGACAAAGCCGGATGCACCGCGAAAGATTTGAAACCCTAGACTCTGCGGTGGTGGGCATGCAGGACTTTCTCACTCCGCCACCCGAGCACCCTTCTGATAGTTCTAGTTTAATATTGTCCTGTGGTGGAAAAAGTGCTCAAATGTTTTACTTAAGTAAAAGTATCAATACTGCAATGTAGAAGTACTCTGCTACAGGTAAACGTCCGGAATTCAAAATGTACTTGAGTAAAAGTACAAAATAAGTACATAATCAGTAAAAAATGTACTTAAAATACTAAAAGTAATACTAAAATGTTTGAAAATGCTGTAGCAGATCTACAAGCTCACAACGCGTCGCGATGTGAGCTTGTAGATCTGCTATTTGCAAATGGCATAGGTATAAAATAGGGCTGAAGTGGTTAATGTATGTCTTATAATGTAATGATTTATATCTGCAAAGTAACTAATAAGTAAAGTTTTCAAATAATTGTTGTCGAGTAAAAGTACAATATTTGCCTCTGAGATGTAGTGGAGTAGAAGTAAAAGTATAGACAATTGGAAATACTCCAGTAAAGTAAAAGTACCTCAACATTGTACTTCAAGTACATTACTTGAGTAAATGTACTTATAGTTACTTTACACCACTGACATTGTCAGACATTAAATAGTGACTCATGTATACTGGACCGGTTTCAGTATCGTCGCTGTTGTCAAAAATACAGCTTGTAGTGGCAGCGCGATCGAGCATGGATGTGCACTCGGGGCTGGAGGAAAAGACTAGAATAAAGTTACTAGGATTCGTCAGTGATGTCATAACTGTCATGTGGTGTCAAGTGCTTCAGACGTTGCACTGCTTTGGTTGAATTCACATTATAAAACTGAGCTGTAGCCAGACTAGCCACGCCTACTAATAAAGTTGATTATTATTTGAGACTTGATTATTTATTTTGCGGTGTGTGTGTGTGTGTGTGTGTGTGTGTGTGTGTGTGTGTGTGTGTGTGTGTGTGTGTGTGTGTGTGTGTGTGTGTGTGTGTGTGTGTGTGTGTGTGTGTGTGTGTGTGTGTGTGTGCCGTTGGCTCAGAGATATCCCGTGGTGAGGTTTCCATATTACGGTACCTCATGTTGTTGCCAGGCAGAAATCTTGTATCTCCATATTTCAAATCATTTTAATTCCCTACTTCGTCATACTACAGTCTCACACAGCAGTTGCAAAATTAACAGATCTACAAGCTCACAACCTGTTGCGTTTCTACGCGTTGTGAGCGTGTAGATCTGTTTTAAGTGAAGGTGAAAGTATGTCTGTGGGTTTTATACATATTGATCCAATGAAGAGTATTAACAAGAGCTTGTTACTAAATAATAACTGCATTCGATCCATTGGAACGCAGGTTCTTTTCTCCATTTCCTGAAAATGGATGGTTGTGGACATACAGTACATTTACACCGGCAGTGAAGCTCAGCTTATTTGCGCACAATCCCCTTCGAATAGCCACCAGTGTCTCCCACCAGCAGCAGCATAGCTGGCCATTCATAATACCAGTTCATAGGAACACACACACACACACACACACACACACACACACACACACACACACACACACACACACACACACACACACACACACACACACACACACACACACACACACACACACACACACAGTACCATAGGGAGCCAAAGCTCTGTGAACCTGACCCAGACAGAGCACAGCACACAGCTACCGAACTTAAATACTGATGAGGTGTGTGTGTGTGTGTGTGTGTGTGTGTGTGTGTGTGTGTGTGTGTGTGTGTGTGTGTGTGTGTGTGTGTGTGTGTGTGTGTGTGTGTGTGGTTATTTTCATCAGGGGAGTGCCTGACAACCCAAGGACATATGTTTCCTCCTTATCACCACATGGCACAGCCATACCCCACACACACACACACACACACACACACACACACACACACACACACACACACACACAGATTGCTCGTGTGTGTCCTGTGTGCCAAAATGTTAAAGACGGTTTTGCTAATTACACTATTCCACAGAGTGCTTCTCTCTCTCTCTCTCTCTCTCTCTCTCTCTCTCTCTCTCTCTCTCTCTCTCTCTCTCTCTCTGTCTCTCTCTCTTTCTCTCACACACACACCACACACACACACACACACACACACACACACACACACACACACACACACACACACACACAACACAGACGTACACATATGTTACCACTTTTCTCTGCATAGTCATTAGCAGCTCAATTTCAAGTAGGAAAGCAAACAAATATTTGGTAATGAATAATGAAGGAAGGCACATAATTACAGAACAAATAAACCTCTCTCTCTTGCACGCACGTACATACGTACGCGCGCACGCACACACACACACACACACACACACACACACACACACACACACACACACACACACACACACACACACACACACACACACACACACACACACACACACACACACACTCACTCACACATTATACATTATAGCTGATGAAACAGAGGAAAGCACACACACACACACGGTCGCTGTGAAATAAATGCACATATGGGCTGCATATCTGCTGCCTCTATCATTACTGAAAAGGCGTTTTTCTGCACCGTTCCTCCTGCATAATCACACAGAGAGCCACCGGGCAGTGAGACTCTCCTGGGACCAACGGGAGAACAGCTCCCCCGGCCAGCACTGCACCAAAACACAACCCTCATCTCCAAATGAATCCTCAATGTTCATTTAAAACGGACCCATTTTAGTTACATTCGTACACTCTCTGAGTTAAATAAACACTCAGCATTTTTTATGGAAAAAATAACATTGACACGGCGCCTTAATTACCTCACGTGAACTGCCCTGCGTTTCATCTGATAGGCTTGGGGACTTACAATACAGTAATGCTACGCATGATAGGGCTTTTAATCCCCACTGCATTCACATTCAACAAAGCACACCGCAAAATCCTGAGTGTTCACTTTAACCCCTGGACATCCCCTTCAGGATAAATCACAGTCATGTCTGTGTCCCTTCTCATTAGTGGTGGAAAAAGTACTCAAATGTTTTACTTAAGTAAAAGTATCAATACTGCAATGTAGAAATACTCCGTTACAAGTATAAGTCAGGAATTATTAATTAATATCAAAATGTACTCTAAGTAGCAAAAGTAAAAGTACTCATTATGCAGAATGTACCATTTCAAGTTTTCAAATATAAAAATATTTTGAAAATAGCTGATCTACAAGCTCACAATGCGTCGCGATGATGTGCTTGTAGATCTGCTATGCCAAAACATATATAGCGGTTAATACTCAGGTGAAGTACAAATACCTCCAAATCTTACTTAAGTACAGTACTTATGTAAATGTACTTAGTTACTTTTCCACCATTGCTTCTCATGTTGTCTCGTTATGGCTTACAAACACGCATGCACACAGATGCTATGCAGAGACAGAGAGAGAGAGAGAGTTGAAGAGTAAAATGAGAAAATGGAGATGTGGTGTTGGGAGCCAGGGATGGAGGAGAAGGGAAGCGTTCTAATAAATCTGTTCAGAATCGCCGCTGAGACTAAGGATGACTGGGGGGCTGGAAGGCAGGGTGGAGAGGGGGGGCTGCACTCAGTGCCAAGTCTCTGTCTAAAGGGATGAGGGGACAATAATGAGGACAAAATGGAGGGAGGGATAGAGACTGAGGGAGGACAAAGAGAGAGAGAGTGCGGGGTTTCAGAATGATGTTTTTCGGAGGTGTCTCTTTCAAGTGTATTCTTCCTCCTTCTGCCACTTCTCCTTTTCACATCTTTTTTTGGAAATTGTGTCGCTCCTTCCGCCAGGCACCCTGCTGGGCTGAGGTAAGGGGAGAACAGCTTCTTTTACCATCTCTCTTCTTGTACGTGACCACCAGAGACAAGGAGGTCACACGTAATTTACTCCTCGCTCGTACATGTGTTAAATCTGCATTGGTATGAGACAGCATGTGACATCACCTATTGTATTTGCTGTGTGCACCTGTCTGCCTCAGTCAAAGCGGCCTCAGACGTTTTACATTTACATCCAATTTCCCTGACGCTCTTATTCCTAGTGACTGGGAAGTGACTTGAAACGATTTCATTGTAGCCATAAAATGTCACCAAAAACAAACAATATGCTGCGTGTAATTTTAAAACACTCAAGATTAGATATGTTAGTAAAAACTACTATGGTCAGTGTCCATAGTGAACGTAAGGGATTGGACAAGAGGGTGCCAAGATAATATATTGTCCCAATACATGTAACTCTACTGTATGCCAGGCATGTACCGATTTATCGTAACTCGATTCAAACTGGTGACAAATTAAATCGATTTAATAAAAAATGTATCGCGATGCAAACAGCAGGAAAAAGAAGAAAATACAGGATCTTTGTAAGAGAATTGATTACAAAAAAGTTTTCAGTCATTTGCTACTGTATTGAAAAGAGGGTAAGAGAAAAAAAGAATAAAAGAGAAGAAAATACTGTATTTGTGTAAAAAATCGTGAAAAATCGTATCGTGAACGTATTATCGTGATTCGAATCGTATCGTGAACGTATTATCGTGATTCGAATCGTATCGTAAGTTGAGTGAATCGTTACATGCCCTCTGTATGCTATTTCACTGTCTCTCTCTCTCTTTCCCTGCCTCTCTCACGCTTACTCTATTTATCTTTTCTCTCACTTGCCTTCTCCATTCCATTCCCATCTGCCTGTACTCTTCGTCTGTCTTCGGGCTCTTCATCATCCCTTTCTTTACTTTCCCTCCCATCCTGTTCATCTTGTCTCACATCCCCTCCTACTCTCTCTTGTCCTCCTCTCTGTCGTTCAGTAGTTCTTGCGTTTCATCAGCATTGAGCGCAGCGGGGGGATAATGTTGAGATGATGTAACGTGATGATGTTCACCAGCCTCAGGTTCAGCCCCAGCCCTGTGAAGTCTTCCTCAGCACCGCTGCTCTGCTGCTCTATTTCTGTCTCTCCTCTGTTCCTCTGTCTCTTGCCCAACGCACGCTTATAGGGTTGCATTATTAACAAGGACATCTTACAATAGCACACATTGACACACACTTGTACTACATTTGGTTTGAGGTGTGTTAGAATGGCATTACTATACAATGGCTCTTGTCCAGTGTGGCATTACGTGTATTCACCAAGTATAGGCTACTGTTGACGTACTTACATTAATAACAAGCGTATTAATAAAACACTGTGTCCTTGGAAGGGGTGGGTTGATAAAATGATATAAGTACCTAATTTGATTACAAACATTTATTGTGTGCTTACGAATGATGCCAACACCTTGTTTTCTATAAGTCAATTAATACACTGGATAATCACATTTACAATTTACAATGCTATAGTGGCCATTGTAAAGTTGGTGTTATATTTGGCAGAAGATCTTCGGTCTTTAGCAGTGGGGTCTAACACTGAAAGTAAAGTTTGCAGCTAGCAATTTATTTGTGAAGTGTGTGTTGTAAACTTTTACTAAGCTTTTAAAAGATAACAGTAAATGTGTTGTATAACAGGGGTCAAAAGGCTATAAAAGTCCCTCAAAAGGCTGAAGCTAAAAAGGCTCTGTAGGCTATAAGTGTATTTTGTGTTTGTTTGATTTTCTTAGAATGTTTTAATACGTGTTATCACAGTAAATGTGCATTCATAGCAAATCTGACTGGGATTATTCTGTATACACCTCAATGCCACTGATCCCAGCATTTATTTAAAAAAGCTTACAAGTACAGATCTTACCATTTTATTTACACAAAGATGTGTGCCGTGTTATCACTACAAATGTGTGCTCATCATACACAGACTCTAGCATCTGTTTCTACATGTATTATTAGTACATCTTAAGTACATATGTGTAACCTTTTATAGAAGTGTTTTACTTTCATCACCACGGTAAACAGCGCACACACACACGCACCCATCATCACCACAGTAGACCACACGCACACACACACACACACACACACACACACACACACACACACACACACACACACACACACACACACACACACACGCACACACCTTTTCCTTTTCAGTCAAGCTCAAGTTCAAGGCGAATGCAAAGCAGCCATTGTTATACATTGACTTTCAGCTCCCCCTTCTCATAAAAAGCTAATTGAGCTTTCCTCAGGCTCGAGGAACAACTGTACCTCATTTGCTGGCCGCATACGCTAACCTCCAGAGAGTGTCATCCGCCCACCACTGTTTACAGCCCTCCAAACAAACACCACTAACTAACACGGCCAGGAGTCGTGTTTGTCCATCCATGCGTGTGCAATGCTTTAGCCCTGACATGCATCTTCCATTAGCATAACAAGGAGCTCCTGTTGACTGGTGATGTTGACTCAGTGTGATGCCAGCTAGAGGTAGGGAACTAGGGATGAGCGCTCCTCTGCAGGAAACACAGCACTCTGCTGGTCTGCTGATAAAGCCTGATTTATACTTTGTCGTACGATGGTATGGCATGCCAAAAATAGCCTGTCTACAAACTCAGGATGCGTTCTATAGCAACGCATTGTGAATACGCTTAAGGATATAGCTTTTAAAGTGTCATTGATTGGTTAGAAGTCGTGTCAGTGTCTTTCTTTCCAGACCGCGTTGCTCTGACTTCCTATGACACTTTCATTTTGTTAGATAGGACTTGCGCTGTTACAGCTGTGGTCGTATTTTTGTTATATTTGTGTCTGTGTCAGGTACTATATGGGTGTGTGTCTGTGTGCTGTGTATGCAAATAGGTGTGTGTGTGAGATACGGAGATGATTGGTGAGGCAAACTTTCGATGTCGGAGAAGTTGCTCTTTCTTATTGGCTTCTGATACTTTCTTGACTCTATTCCGCTTCTTCTTGTCGTAAACTTGTGGGGCGAGGCTTCGGAAAGGAGAACATTTATGGGTGTGTTATTTCGTTTGCCGCCACCACAATTATCAACACCAATTGATAAATGAGGCCCAGCGAGAGTGAGCGTTTCACCATACCATGACAGTGAACGTTTCACCATACAATGAGAGTAAACATTTCACCATACAATGACAATGAGCCAACATGGGGAGTGGGTGGGGGAGCTGGCAGGCACAAATGTTTATGTTTCTACTCAATTGCTATGTTTAGAATGCACCCTGGAATTTTAAGATTGCTTGTTTTAACGGCACCGTGTTTGCACTCATACTTTATGCTGGAGGGGATGAGAAAGAGGCAGGAAGGAGGGAGGGGATGTGAGACAAAGGCAGTGAGGAAAGATGAAGAGATAGACAGGGAGAGAGGGAGAGACAGGCTCTCCTGGACGGTTGATATGTGCAGATAGCAACAAGCTTTTGGAAGAAGAAGGTGTGAGTTACAAAACAGAAACGTGTGTGAAAGTATGACAGAATGTGAGGTAGAATATAGGGAGAGATGTGTTCTTTATCTGCCATTCATTTCTTGTGCTTTTTCTGAAATTTCACTGTTATCTGCAATGCTGCCAATGGTGAATTTCAACTAGCCTTAGACTCATTTTTCTCTCTCTTCTATAATGAGATGGCTTGGTACCTGTACTATTGTTCATCTAGTCTAGTGGTCACTATAATGAATCCAATTGAACTGACCTGAGAATGAGAATGTGTGTGAGAGAGAGAAAGAGGGAGAGGGAGGGAGATGAATATCCAGAGAGAGAGAGAGAGAGAGAGAGATGCTACAGTGAGAAGAGGTTGTGATCTCATCCCTTTCTCATCGTGGTATTGATGTTATTAAAATACTCATAGCAACATTGATCATCTACCGCTATACTACCTTAGTTATCAAAGTGAAACAACAATAGTCTTGGACAGGCAGACAGACAGACAGACAGACAGACAGACAGACAGACTTGAACCTTGTGAATAGATATGGCTGGATCATTTCATCTGAGGCAAACGGGAGATCTCTGTCCTACATTTTCCACACTGCCACAGTACATACAGTATGTCAACCTGTTTCTCTTGGAAGTGAAATTTCATGGTAAAAAGTGATATTTTATATAGGCTAAAGTGTACAGTATATTTGCTGTGACATCTGTGTAGTTGGACCACAAAAGAAGCTGTAGGACAATACGGACCATAGCAGTGTTTTCATATGTTTAGTCATGTATACTACTGTACATTAGTGCCGACAGTTTCCCAAAGCATATACAAAGTGTTTTGATTTTGTAATAATTACCCCAAATCATCTGCTATCTCTAATATTCACGTTTGAATTGTGCTCTAAACAATTATTTTAGTTTTACGACAGGGACTATTTTTGGCTAGACTTAAGTTGTACTTTCAACTGCATTTAGACGTAACTTTGACCAAAAATATAAGTGACATGATTAACCGTACCGATCTCAAGAAAATTAAAGTCTCTGGAAATAGATTTTCTGTTCTATTTTGTTCAAAACAGTAGTGTTTTTCCCCCCAGATACACACACGCACGCACACACACACACGCACGCACACGCGCACACACACACACACACACACACACACACACACACACACACACACACACACACACACACACACACACACACACACACACACACACACACACAGAAGCCCACCCAAATATTAATTTTGGAGTGGCAGGGAACAAGCCGTCCCTTCAGTAATTGAATTCATTCATTGATCCATTCAGCCACTGTGGGGTGCACGACTGTATTACATTTTTGTTTGGCCTCAAACCTCGAAACAAAACATTCATTCTCACTGTCCTGAAATGACACCCGCCAGCCTTCGACAGGCCAGCAGCCCTGCAGCTCTTTCAGTGTGTAACATCCCTGTGTGATGCAAAAAGGACACTGCCATGGGAACATGAACTGTTTTGTACTGTAAATGTACATCATCATAATGGGATGACTATATGGTCGTTGCCATGGTGCAGCCTTGCTCTAACATGAGGGAGATTAGAGAGGCAAATGCCAAGACCATACTTCACTATGCTCCATAATAATCATCTGTATCTAGAGAAGCATTATGTATTCCCTCATATCTATCTCTCCCTCCCCCTCTCTCCCTCTCTCTGTATTATATTAAACATTCGCTTATCTCTGTTTCACTCTCTCTTTCCGACCCTCTCTTTCTTTCTCTCTCTCTCCCTCTCTCGCATTATACATTCCCTTATCTCAGTTTCTCTCTGTCTCTCTCATTATAAATTCTCTTATCTCTTTCTCTCTCTCTCCCTCTCTCTCTCTCTTCTCTCTTCTCCTCCCTCCCACCATCCGTCCCTCCATTGTGCCTGGGGACTCTGGGCCCCTGCTGAGTGCGTTAACCTACATGCACACCTGTGTCCCCACAGACGCCCCCTCACCCACCCTCATCTGTCTAGCTCGCTCCAAGCTCTGTGTGTGTGTGTGTGTGTGTGTGTGTGTGTGTGTGTGTGTGTGTGTGTGTGTGTGTGTGTGTGTGTGTGTGTGTGTGTGTGTGTGTGTGTGTGTGTGTGTGTGTGTGTGTGTGTGTGTGTGTGTGTGTGTGTGTGTGTGTGTGTGTGTGTGCGTGCGTGCGTGCGTGCGTGCGTGCGTGCGTGCGTGCATATATAAATGTCATATCAGAGAGTGCACAAGCTTCAGCTTTTTTTAATCATGTGGCTCAAGACAAACCAAACCAATCACGTGATCATTGATCTGAACCCTTAAATGGAACCAGCAGTTCTCTAACATGGAGTGTGTAATGCATAATTATCATAATCATTATCATTATTATTATTACTATGCAATCCTTTCTATTTTTATACTGTGATTTGTGGCTACAAAAAAATTGATTGCCAGCCAATGTTGCTCATGTAAGAGCGGGTGTAGGTTTAA
The DNA here is from genome assembly GCF_963454915.1 of Gymnoscopelus microlampas. Lineage (NCBI taxonomy): Eukaryota > Metazoa > Chordata > Actinopteri > Myctophiformes > Myctophidae > Gymnoscopelus > Gymnoscopelus microlampas. The sequence goes on from NC_139939.1 coordinate 40,578,256, forward strand.
TATACGGTAAAAGAACCATGTACGAGTGTTGGAGGAATTACGGTAAAACCTGGTTTGTACTTCATCCGTGCGACGGTGTCGCAGGGTGAACTTCTACAAGCCCACAACGCGTCACATCCTCTGGGCCTTGAGTAGCTTTTAGATCGGCTATGCATGCTCACCGCGCAACCCCTCGTACAAACAAAGTATAACCACGCTTATTGGAACGTCTCTGCATGCAGTCTGCCTCACGCATCGTTGTTTTGGTTCAGATGGAACTGTAGCCGAGATGGAGCTGTTTATATGAGACGAGCTGACCTGTTTTTGAGAGTTAAATGAAAGACCATTATTGGCGTAAATAAGCCGCCACAGCATGGAACTCTGTGAAATGAATGCCAGCAAGGATGGCTGGCTGTGTTGAAGAAAAACATAACGTCTTGTATTTGGGACTGTATAGCAATTATGGGTTTTAAAGAGATGCCAAAGGTTAAGCAAACAATCAATGTAATAACAATGTGGCCTCTATTCAACGGCTCACTTTTAAAAGAAAGAAGTCGAGGACTTCAAATACCTGGGCGCATGGGTCAACTCAACTGAGCAAGATCTTAAAGTGAGGAAGGCACTTGCATGGAGGGCCCTGAATGGCATGACCAGTGTATGGAACTCCAATCTCCCCCGCCAAATCAAACTCAGCTTCTTCTACGCGACAGTAGAGTCCGTTCTTCTCTATGGCAGTGAATGCTGCTCTATGGCAGTGAATGCAGCTCTTGAGAAGTCCCTGGACGGGTGCTACACCAGGATGCTGCGTGCAGTGCTTAACATCAGCAAGAGTGCGCATGTTACCAACAGAATCCTGTATGAGGGAATACCAAGGGTGAGCGAGAAGATTGCTGTAAGGAGAATGAGACTAGCAGGACACTGCCAAAGGCACCGAGAGCTGCCAGCCAGCAAACTGGTGCTGTGGGAACCAACACATGGGCACCGGTCAAGAGGACGCCCCACACTAACATACGTGGACACGCTCAAGAAGGATGCAGGAGCCCATAGCACCAATGAGCTGGCCAGATGTATGGAGAATCGGGATGACTGGAAGCAACGATGGAGGGCTCGTCTGAGGACGACCTAGAGACTTTTAAAAGTATGTCTGTGCTTGGTGCGACGACATCGCGTTCCGTTTAACATCTTATCTTTAATATCACAATCCAAATCATATCCATAACGTTACTCTTTATGTAGTGCAGCAATACTTTCATGGAAAGGAGGTAAGATTTATCTCTCAGTCACAGCTTGTAGATTTGTTGTTGGATAGTTCCCAGATTGACAGTATGTCAGTATTACCTCTTCAAATAGTGCAGTATGTTTGCAACTAAGTTCTACCTGAAAATGATGATAATCTCACACACGACACACACACAGTGCCTTGATCAAAATACACTGATGACTGGTGAATGGTGTATTACTATGTGTATTACATTTACACACACATTCACACACCGACGGCAGAGGAAACCATGCAAGGCACCAAGTTACCTGATAATCGGGAGCATTTAGGGTCAAGTGTCTTGCTCGAGGACACTGCAGTATCAAACTATAGGAACTTTCCGATTCCAAGACGGCCACCATACCTCCTTAGGCACTGCTGCCTCCACATTGATTGATTGAGCTGGTATAGACACACACACACACGCGCGCGCGCCCACAAACACGCACGCACTCGCACACAAACACACACACACACACACACACAGGCAGCAGTATCTTAATGATAGGAGACACAGATAATGTCTTGTTAGTGTTTCACTAATGAAAGCCGGTCTTCCTGAAGGCCTGGTTCTATTCAGTCAGGTTCTCTAATTACATCACCTTGACACAATCCAATCAACAGTTTGGTGTGTGTGTGTGTGTGTGTGTGTGTGTGTGTGTGTGTGTGTGTGTGTGTGTGTGTGTGTGTGTGTGTGTGTGTGTGTGTGTGTGTGTGTGTGTGTGTGTGTGTGTGTGTGTGTGTGTGTGTGTGTGTGTGTGTGTGTGTGTGTGTGTGCGTGCGTGCGTGCGTGCGTGCGTGCGTGCACTGTTCTCTACCTCAAAATAACATTGCTATTGCACATACCATGCATTGCACCCACCTTCATATTGTTATAGGCCTACTTGGAGCTTCCATTGATTTCCATCAACTACATTCATTCGCCTGCTTTATATCAGCTAACCTTACAGGGGCATGGGCCGGAACCGGAAAACAACCAGCCTAGGGCTTCATGTCCCTTTAAACCTCAGCACTTAATTATTACTATAACCATTTAACTAATGACCTTAACTGATTGATTGAATACTTTATTAGACAGATATGTTGCACGAGGTACAGTCAAACATTTGAGCTAAAACAAAAACACAAAAACAGTCCTGGGGACTTGTTTCCTTGTATTCATTTCATCAACATAGCTTAAAGATAACACTAAAATACAATATCATCAACAAATATAAAACACTATTACATATTATGTACAAAGTAGAAAAAGAGTAAAAAGATAAAGAACTGTAGGCAGTGAATGCCATCACCTTTCTATTACTCTACCATGTAACCACTGGTCTTATCTACTCTTTAACTATTAACCCTAACTAGTACTGTAGCCAATAACCTTAAAGGTAGAGTAAGTGATATTTGTATGTTACATTTTTTACTGTAAAAAAAGTGTTACTGTACATAGTTCTATATTCTGAGAGTAATCAATGCTATAGAGTGTTTGTTCAGTAACAGGGGCCTCCTGTCCCTCCGGCTCTTTAGTATACAGAAAATGCATTTTTAGGTCGGGATACACATTGTATCCCATCAGGAACAAACTGGGACACTATAACATTTAAGCTGATAAACGGGTACTCTCTCCTGATTGGCTGAAACCACCTGAAAATGTATTTTCTGTTAAAGAGCTGGAGAGACAGGGAGACCCCTGTTACTGAACAAACACTATTCTAGCTATGATCACTTATAGAGCTTTAAACTTTTAACAAAAGTTACCCTACGTTTGACTATTACCCAATCTCAATCTTAAAACACACATACACACACACACACACACACACACACACACACACACACACACACCTTCACCAGCAGAATATCTGTTGTCGGCGATATACGGTTGGAGGGCTTCGTTACTTTTCTTTTTTTCAGAGAGAGCAATTACAGCACAAAACCCATCAGTTTCACTGAGTCTCGTTTCTGTCAGACCTTTCACAGTTTATTAAAATATAATTATTGCGCCTTTGGTCTGTTTCGTTCCCCCCCCCCCCCCCCCCCCCAACTGGCTGACTCATTTCTCATGCTAGCAAGCGGCAGCAATGTGTCTCTCCCTGCGATTTCTAATTGAGACAAGATTGTATTCATTTGTGGTTACGTCTCTTAACATCCCCTCTCATTTTCCATTGCATCTTGTACATTGTATTGTTTGTTGTATTTGAAAGAGAAATTAAAGGGTACTATCCTGTGCGTGCGCGTACGTGTGTATGTGTACAGTAAGTCCTCAGTGTTAATGCATCTATTTGTAAGTCAGAGAGTGCGGGTCAATGTGGTCAAGATTTTACATTGTACGGAGCATGAATACTCAATGTCGTGGCTGAATCTGACACTGGCCCTTGTGTAATGTGGCATAGTGAATAGCAACGGAGGTCAGTGTATGTGTATAGTGTTCCATGCTTCAGAATCACCTGCCCTCTTTCGCCTTCCCTGTTGTTTTCCTCCCACACTCATTTACTTGTCATCGATCCACACTCAGCTCGCTTGCTTAACGCCACAGTGCCATGCCCTGAGGCTTAGCCATGATGATGCATGCCTGTGGCGCACGCACGCACGCACACACACACACACACACACACACACACACACACACACACACACACACACACACACACACACACACACACACACACACACACACACACACACACACACACACTTTGGAATCCATCCCATTGCTACCTTAATTCAATCTGGTCTCTAAATACATTTAACAGCCTTCTTGCAGTGCGGTATATGGGCAAGGGGGGTGTATTGTGGTCCCTGCAGGGAGAGGGGAAATATTTTTTACACCTTCACCCAGCTGATGGCTGCTTAGATGGCATAAGAGTCTTAAAGTCAAAATGGAAGTGCGGGGTGCAGTCTTGATCACCCGCTCTTCCGTAGTATTCTAAAATTGTGTAAGGCAATAGTCTACCTTGATAGACCACTGTATGTGGGTGCTCCCCGGCACGTGTGTTTGGGTGTGTGTTGTACAGATCGATTTATAGTTTGATTGCCAATGAGTTACTGACCTTTTGCGACTCACCCCGACAGAGTATTCGAATCTGACTTTCAATCTTCCTCTAATTACTTGGCAAACGAGGTCTGCTGTGTAAAGTGATGAATTACAGTGATGGCTAGTCGTGCCATCTTGTAGCCCCACTCTCCTGACCCCAAATGATGTTTCTCCTTTGACACAGCATTTGAGAGAACACGTGGGCCAGCAACAGTGGCCAGTGAAGAGTGCTGTTTTATAGATTTGACTCAGTGGAATAAGGAACCTTATGCAACAGAAGTGTTGATTGGAGTTAAGTGCGACATCTAGTGGCTGAATGTTGTCTATAGCACCTTTAACCTGCATGCCAACCCGCTAGTGTGGGCGTACGGTAACCCCCAGGAACGATGTAGGCCATTCATTACCACGGTGAGATCCTCCTATAAGACCACACGGCTCTTAACTGACGTACAGTGATAAAACCACATTCCAACATGAGAGGGAGGGGGGCGCTACGCCCGGGGCCTTGAAGCCTGTGAAAGACCACTTAATCATGTCTTCTCCTTCTTTTTTGCACGTGCACTATCTACGTTTGTGTGTAGAAGGTCATGTTCTATTATGTTTTGCCATAATAGATTGACCTTCCGTTCCGTTGATCTTCCGTTGACCTGCCATTCTCTTCCATATAAAGAAAAGGAAAACTCACAAGATGTATCGAATCACCTGAATCCTTGACACGACATACTGCAAACATTGTCAGGGAGTCAAACAAATCGACGTGTTCAGACAAGACAGCACTTAACAGATGACCATTCAAGTGTTTGAATATCACATTACGCTGCTTCCTCTGTGAAATTATGAATCATTTTTGGGAGATAAAAATTGGCTAACCAAGCTAAAAAGTAAACAGACCCAGTTTCGATACAACACGTGCAGTAGATTTTCTTTCTCCTATCGAGTGTAACATACTGTACTCTCGGGCGTTGGCATGAATTTTACATGAAGACTAAATATATTTTTTCAGTCTTTGTTTTCTCTTGAAAGTGTGTGGCGCGGGAAATGAGACAGTTTGTCTTTGGTAAAATGCTGGAGGTAGTCCAAGCATGCGTGGGCGCGTGCGCGTGCGTGCGTGTGTGTGTGTGTGTGTGTGTGCGTGCGTGGGAGGAGTTTTGTGTTTGGCTGTCTGTGTGAGGTCTCATGTGTGCCTGTGTGGGTATATGTTTGTCTATTTGGTGTACAGTATGTCGGTGTGTGAGACATCGGCTCTAGAGGTTTCCTCGACAACTCCCTCTGGCTCTTTGAACAATGCCCTGCAGTGTTGTCACATTGATTTGAGTCTGGCCCCCGTTGCAAAAAAGCACAATTATTGCTGAGTCACATAACAAAGTCATTCATTCCCAGTGAGCGCCAGGAGCCGTCCGCTCGGCAGCTCTCAAAAGCTGGCGCTCCCCCATCGTTGTGACCCCCTCATTGGAACATCTGTCCTCGTCGGGCATTAACCGACTGGCACTATATTTAGCCCAGTCGTCCAGCTTTATATAGGTCAAGAATTCCAGCTTCATTCTCCACGGCTACGCTTGTGGGCCTTAGCGTCGTTCACTCAACTCACTTTGGTGGGCTGTACTGTAGCTTTTTGGCAATTACATTTGTCAGACCACTCCCATTTGCAGTTGTGGTGTATTATTCTAAACCAAGGGCTGGATAAACTCCTTCTGCTATTTGGCTGATATTCAGAGGTCTTACAATGAGAGCATCCATAGTACTGTATGTGCTCCCATTCCTAGCATCAACATTACAAGCAACCAGCAGTAAGGAGTACAGGACTTGGGCCACAGTGCCCAATGATTGTGTAATACTCAGGTGTTTTTCTACAGTATTTTTAAAATCATGTGTCAAAGTCTGACTCTGTAGTCCTAGAATGTTTAATATTACATTTCCACCAGCGTCCAATTTAGTGTCGACCAATGACAGCCTATGACACAGTTCCGGCAGTTCTGATGTCAGAATGTGGTCGCTGTTATGGTGCACATATCTTATTGGCAATGTATCATACAATCTGACAATGAAGATACATCATATTATGCAGTCTGCCACAGCATGTAGGTATTGTCAATAACTTGTAAGAAAACTGATATCGTACTGTGTATAATGGTCTTAAGAATGTGGTAAGAGAAGAAATACATGTAGTAAGTGAGGTAGGCTACATTATGTTTTATAGTCTCCGCCAGGCCGAAAGGCATGGCGAGAGAGTATGTTTTCCACCCCGTCCGTCCGTCCGTGTGTGTGTGTGTGTGTGTGTGTCCGTGTGTGTGTGTGTCTGTCCGTCCTGTCTGTGTGTTACCAGCTAATCTCCGGCACCGTTGGCCCGGTCGCTCCGAAACTGTGCACACACACTCCCTGGATGCCAATTCAGAACCTCTGCCCCAATTTTTTCACATGGGCCTGTTATAGCGCCACAAGGAGGCCGATTTGTGCGAAACCCATTTTTTCCCATTACTCCTACAGCTTTTAACTAAACGTCATGCAAATCGGTACACAGTATCTCTATAGTCATGTGATCAACCCGGATCTGTTAAATTTCCCATATTCCATCCTCATTGGCTAAGGTTTGCTTCCAAAATGTGCAGGATTGGTCCGGTTTGAACAAAATGCCTCAAATCATGAACGCAGCTTGCCATTTCCATAAAATTGCACACACACATTCCCATTAGGCCGAGGAAGAAATGCCACTTGAACATTTTCAAATCCGCCAGGGTGGCGCTATAACTGGCCGATTTGCATTTTCAACTATAACTGCACCGATCTGCGTGAAACTTTGCACGCACACTCCCTAGAGGCCAAGGAAAAACATCTGGACTGCATTTTTCACATCTGCTTTTTACAGCGCCACCAGGAGGCCGACTTATGTAAAATACATTTTTGGAGATTATTCCTTCAGATTCTGTCCAAAAAACACGCAAATTGGTACACTGCATCTCCATAGTCATGTGATTCTGATGGATCTGTCCAATATTTCATATTCCATCCTATTTGGCTTACAGTGGCTTCCAAAGTTTGCAGGATTGGTCCGTTTTGAACAAAATACCTCAAATCATGAACGCAGCTTGCGATTTCCGTGAAATTTCACAAACACATTCCCTGAACGACCTAAGAATAAATGCCACCCTTTTCACATTGGCCTATTATAGCGCCACCAGGAGGCCACAATACCGTATCTGACCTGGCGGAGACCTGTGCTCCGAGGAGCACTTTTTCTAGTTTGATTTGATTTAGATCCAGACAAAGGTATTCCACAGTTTACGTAAACAGCAGCAAAAAGCAAATAGTTCTTGGTCATGACTCACTGTGTTTTTTTGTAGCTTCCTCCCGGCTAAAGATAAACCTGCCTTAAGGGCTTAAAGCCAGTGGTGCTTTGCTGTACTTAAAAGCCTGTCTGCTCTAAGGCTTCACACTGAGAGGCATCTGATAGCCACAGAAGTAAAGATTCTTTGTCCAAGTGTCATTGATGAACATTCCTCACAAACTATTTTCTTTAATTATTATTATTATTATTATTATTATTATTATGTATTAGAGTCTGAAAATGCAGTACAATTCTCAATCCTTTAGCCCTCCCTTTAGAAACAATATACATAATTGGAATATGCATATTATTTTTGAACACTAACATTGTATTCTGATACTGACACATTGTGTCCATGTGTCCCTCCCAATAACGTGTTGCCTACTGGGAAGAAGCCCGTTCATGGGAGTGATTTTGTTCATCGTATCGCAAGCCAGACTTTTGACTATCGGCATGAAGTCTGGGCCATACTGTGCCATGACAGTTTCAAGAGCTGCCAGCTTTATAGGAGGGGTTCTTCACATAAAATGACCAACCATAGACCGTTTCTTTGGTGTGAAGTTTGTGGGTGGTCGAGTCTAAAATGGTACTATAAGAAACCAGACCTGTATGAAACAAAGGGATTTCTTCAATGTAGACAATTGTCTCAGGTGTGTCTCAAGGTATTATCCATTTTATTAACTGGACAGACTGATAATGACCATCTGGAAGAGTGCCCACACTCTTGACATTGTGGTTTCTTAAGGCTGAGACTATTCTCCGCCTAAACCCCAGGTAGAATTATTTTTTTCTCTCAGTTGAAAATCAATAGTAGTCTTTGACCTAGGAAACATATTGGACACTTTTGACTCATGAAAGAGACCTTGGGATTGGTCAGGTTAAAGCAGGCAGTTTTTATTGAATTATGGGGGACTGCTTAAAATGAAGGAGTGGATCAGGGCCTCACCACTTATTGCTGTGCCAACGGTAACAGCTGCAGATTGTCACTATGACTCAGGCCTTAATTGATTGGCTGAAATCATATATCTGGACAGCCAGTTGCAGTTAAAGGCTCATTCAGTGATTGAGAGTTTTTTTTTCTGTTTTTCAAGTATATTTTTACCTGCTTGATTGAGTGTTGGTAATTTTATCCCTGTCGCAAATTTGATTAAGGTAGTACTTAAAGTGGCCACATAGGATTCTATTGCAAGGCAGATAACCCTGTAGCAATGAGCAGAATTGAGTTTGATGTGAGCCAAAACACATACTGGTGGTGCATACTTGTTGAAATCACGTCTCCCTCTTGTGAATGCTCATCACAAAGCTTGGTTTGCCAAGTAAAAAATATTCTCGTTTGTTCCCACACCCACACAGTCATTCTATAGCTGCAGTCAGAGATTACTATGCCAGCAAAATATTGGCACAACGCGGCCCTATAGATTATCAAAGCTGAAGCTTAACATCACAGACTTGCACAGTTGCAATCATTTCACAATAAGAAATAACCATTATTTTCATGTTTGCACTGTAATCTTTGTAAATTCTATAGCTGTAATTATCTCCTCCAGGCCAAAGGGACAGAGATTATGTTTTTGCCTCTGCCTGTCTGTCTGTCTGTCTGTCTGTCTGTCTGTCTGTCTGTCTGTCTGTCTGTCTGTCTGTCTGTCTGTCTGTCTGTCTGTGTTCAGGGGTAATCTCAGAAACCATTGGACTGATTATCACCAAACCATTCATGCACAGCCAGTAGGCGAAGGAAGTACCTCCACATATATATTTTCCATTGTCTAGTCTCTGCTACTCTTGCTACAGATTTTGTCCAACACTCACAGAAATTGCAACACATTATATCTAGAGTCATGTGATAATTATGTATGATACAGAGTTTTCGTATCCCATATACCGACTGGCTATGATTGGCTTCCAAATTTCGTAGAGGCACAGAGGCTATAGAGCACCGAAGCCTGACATCACTGCCGCTAGAGGGCGCTATCCCCCATGGTCACAGATTATTTCCCCAATAGAAATTCCCCATAGAAAAATCGCGTCATATAAGAACTCTGTTCCAAAATACACAAATCACCCCAGCGATTTTACTCATATGGATATGCAGCATCAATTGCCGGTGAAAAAGTACTCATTTATCCAAAGGGTAAGAAAATGAAAAATGTTCTCCAAACACAGAAGTTATCAAATGTAACCCAATATCATAAACGACACAGAGTCACATACGGTACCTGACAGAAAATCACCGGGCTGATTTGTTTATTTTTGGAACACAGTTCTACTATTGCCTATCAGCACTTCTCATACTGATGTAGTTTCAGATGTTTAAGCTATGATCATTGAATTAAAATGAGTGATACTAAGGTGCCGATACTGAATGTATGCAGTACAGCAGCATCAAGCTATTAGGTTTTACACTCAGAGAGGGAATTTCATTTTATAGACATACTTTATAGACTCTTACACTCAGCGGTTGCCGTACAGTGATGCACATGATTCATATGCATTGTAGCTCACACTGACGCAACATGGTGTGTTTGTATTAATGCCAAGTCATGCCACATCACCCTCCCCTGTGTCAGAAGACATGTTTGTAAACCTCAGAAAGGCTGCATTCAAAGTGAGCACGAAGCTCTTCCCTGATAGCTAATTGTTTTCTGAGCTGTGCCAAATACACCACAGGCGTTTTAAGCACATTATATTTGTCACTTTTGACAAAGCCGCCTGATTAAGTGCCGTCATAAAAAAGGGTTGTGGGACCATTTAGATAAATTCAAGGAGGGGCGGGCTCATGGGCAAAGAGGCAATCTACAGACGGGTTTCCATGCCAACTCTGACAGACGGGGAGAGCCGGGTGACGGGTGAAAGAGATATGGAGGAAGTGGGGCGTGTGTGAGAGAGGAGTGCGTGAGAGAGATGGGAAGGAAGCAGGGAGGGTGGACAGTTGGCATGAGGGAAAGAGAGAGAGACAGAGCATGACAGAGTGAGAGAGATAGAGATGATTAGTTGAAAAGCGCCAGAAGGACAGAGGAATGAGAGAGGGGTGTAAAGGAAGGAGGGAGGTAGGGCCTCTGGCATAGTAGAAGAAACTTGGAGACTGCAGATAATGAAAGAGAGTAGAAGAGAGGAGGAAACAAAGATAACCGAAGCGGAAGACAGAACAGAAGTTGAAAAATGGTGACAGTAAGGTGAGGAAAAGGGGAGTTGAGCTAAAGGAATAGGAAGAGAATGAGGGTGGGGTTGCAAACGGAGTATAACAGCAGATAATGGGACAGTTGGGCCTCTTCTTCTTTCTCATTCTCAGCACTCAATCAGAGACTCTCAAAGTTCATTTGCGGCCAATCGCTGGTCTCGGTGACAGATTGTAGCTCGCACGGCAGAGCGGGATATCTGCCAGGGAAGTTAACTTCTCTGCCTCCGTGACGTGACGCGAGATGTCTTTTTATTGAAACAAATATCACAAACGTGCCTGCAGTTAGCATGCTAATCGTAGACACCGCGTGCGGGCAGAGCAGCCCTGTGGACAGGAGTTTCTGGTAATGATAGTGTGCCCTTCTGGGGGAGAACTCTTACCCGAAGACTTGAACCAACGCCAAGCTGATGCTACAACACCTGTTAGACCCCTCCCCCCGAAAAAAAAAAGAAACCATGTGCAGAATATCTCTCTCTTAACCCGTCTCTTTCTCATTCCATCTCTCAAAGGACATAAATCAATTAGCTTAAGGAGATTTTCGCCAGGCCCTCCCTCTGTTTGCTCAAGTGGAGAGTTTCATTATCGGATGGAAGCCGGAGCAATCTTAAGAGTAGATGGCCACTGTCACATACACCCAGAGGTTTCACCATGTGAGGGCTTAAAGCCGCCCAATGAGACGCATGTTAATCTCCTTTCCCTGTACTACGAGAGGTGCAGCGAAGACCCTGATGTCGACACTCGCTGTTTGCTCAAAGTCAGGGTGACTTTCTCTCACCACGCTGCTGAGAGAGAGAGAGAGAGAGAGAGAGAGGGGGAAAGGGAGGGGAAAAGAGACAAGGGCGGGGTAAGGGAGGGCAAGAAGGAGTGAAGGACGGGACAAAGAGAAAGAAAAGAACAGAAACGGAGAGAGAGAGTGACAGGGATAACATAGGGATGAGGTGTGAGGGTAAGAGAAAGAGGAGAGGCGTAAACACTGAGACAGGTGTCTGGCAGGGGACGCTGATTCAATTGATCAGCCAACGGATGTTATTTGCTCTACTTTGGGGACCACTGTTAGACATTAGTGTTCCCAGCTCCACTAACTTAAGATCCCCACATACCACGACATCCTTCCTCTCCTGTATCCAACTCTCTAGCCCCTCTCCTCCCTCTCTCTCTCTCTCTCTCTCTCTCTCTCTCTCTCTCTCTCTCTCTCTCTCTCTTATCCCTCTTTCTCCATCCTTCTCATCCCCTTGGGCATCATCCAGCTTTCTCTTCCTCTCCTACCCGACGAAGACAAATGGGCCTCGAAAGCATCCACTTCTCCTCTGTCACCATCCCTCCCTTCTCTCTAGCTCCCCCCATCCGCTCTCAGGGGAGTCATCCCTCTCTCTCTCTCGCCATCGGACTGTTTTTGACTAATCTCTCTCTCTCCCCCATTGTCTCTCTTCCCCCCGCTTTCTCTCTCTGTCTCTCTCACTCTCTGGACTGTTGCCTGTGATGTGACATCCCATAATTCCTGGCGGGTGGAGTGGGACAGAGCGATTGCTATTAGGGATGGGTCTGTCTAGGGTCTCTCTACGAGAGATAAGACATTGCTGCCTTGATGTGGTCATTACTCTTATTTTTTCAATGTCTGTCTTAGTGTCAATACTATAGATTTTCTATCAGCTCCCTAATAATGCCACCATGGCTGGTGAAACTGGAATGGAGGCCTTTGCATGATATAAAAGAAAAATACTCCTTCTTGTCTGTCAGGGTACATTCACTGGATTATTTGATGGACATTTTAAGTAGCCATATATGACGTTCCCTCTCTGAGGTACATATTGCTACTTTTATGCTGGCTTCAACTGAAACCGTTGAGGTTTGGTCTCTTTCTGAATTGTGGTGAAGCCACAGAAAAGAAGCTTACGGTATATTAGATCAGTTAAATGTTAGTGCGTCATCATGTTTTCCGGCGAAGCACTGAACAGCTCCAGGGACCTTGAACACTGACCTTGAACTCTGACCTCTCTGCTGGAAGGCATATTTATTGGTAGCAATGAGCATGTGTGTCTCCTTCTATAACCCATCACCATACTAGAAAAATAAGATTATACTGTATGCTGAAACAAAATGTTGCTGAGCGTGAGGTCCTTTTTTCTCTGCACCTTTGTATAGATACTGTATGTTTCTGCTTAAATAACAATCATTCTGATTCTAACTTCTGGGATTTGTCCAATTCGATTTGAGCCAATTAGTGTGGCTGGAATTATTCAAATCACAAAATACACTTGAAAATTTGTGAAATGTGAAGACACATTTGATTTTGTGTGGCTAAATACAGTAATATCTTTTTGACACTTTGACACAACAGCTGTTGTGATAATTAAAGCTGTGATTACTGGACAATCTCTGACCTCTCTCCTACCTCAACCACTGCTGTCATTCAGTATTAGGTGTGAAAATAACAGAATGTTCTCGCACTTCTTAGACTTTCTATCATCAAACACCATTACAATTTCACCAGTCTTTGGTGCCATACCAGAAACAGACTGACAAAACACTTTTGTTTTGACGTTTGGGGAATCGGGGAGTGAAGAGAGGGAAAGGACAATGTCCAATAGAGTAATGAGTGGACCTAGACGGAGAGAACAGCCTAGACTTTTAGATAAAGGCTTCCCTCCTCTCTATTTTTATCTCTGTCTCTTTTTTCCATCTTTGTTCTTATCCCCACTAGCGTCGGTCCGTCTGTCCGTCCATCTGTCTAACACTTTGGTAATAAACCAGACATCTCTAAAACTGCTGATTTGATGGAATTCGATGTGCACCTTCATGCTCCCTGGATGATGAATCCCTACTGATTTAGATGATCTAGTAACCTTTCCTTTAGCGCCACCCTTAGGACAAACATTTTAATAGTTTTCTGTTTAAAAGATAATTTGGAAGCTTTAAAATTATGGTACTGTATTTTATTGCAAGCATATTTCAAGCTTTTGCTGGAGTTTGCAATTTTAATCCTTCAGTGAATATTTAATACTTTGAAGCCTACTGATTTGTCTACTAGATAGATTATTGCACATATTTCCAGGTTCTGTTTGGCTCATCACCTGACATCTTTGAACCGTTTCCTGAATAGTGTTTGAAACGGAGAGCATACATCGATACAGAGTCCAGTGGACTGTCTGCAGAATTTGCCTTTCATACTCCAGTTTATGCAAAACGTACTCAGACCTTACCAGCCCCATTTTATAGTCATTTCTCATGGACATGTCACGCAGGCACAAAAGATGACTGCTGCATGAACCTCCCAGGCGGTCCCCCGACCTCCTAGGTAACACTTTTCAATTCCACCTGCAACCCCCACTGAACGTATTCACCCAATCGAACCCACTTTGCCGTGGGTACGTTCCCCTCCCGCCACGCCATTGACGGCGCTTCATGCTGGTTTGCCTGTTTCCCCAAAATAGGCCTTCTCTCTGTGTGTGTCTATCCTCTTACTGCTTCTCTCTCTCTCTCTCTCTCTCTCTCTCTCTCTCTCTCTCTCTCTCTCTCTCTCTCTCTCTCTCTCTCTCTCTCTCTCTCTCTCTCTCTCTCTGTCTCTCTCTCTCTCTCGCTCTCTCTCTCTCTCACTCACGCACACACACCCTCTGTTCTCTCCCTTGTTAGAGACTATAGTACTCTTCCCACTTTATTCTTCTTTCTAGATAAACTTTATTTTGTCCCGCTACTCCTCCCACTATATATATTTAGTGCTATATGTCAAAATGACCGGCTTCACCGGGAATCGTGCGCGTGTATTTTGCTAAGGGATTGGTTACATAGTTTAATTGATATTGATTTATTAGTGCATTACATTTCCCCATCCACTTTAATGGGAAAATGAAAAAAAATCCCATTCAAGTATTTTTTTTCTCAGAAACCGTAAGGGCTAGAGTTTCAAGACTTGGATGGGTGGTTCATGATTTAGTCCGAAATTATCAAAAAAAATAATTACACCAGTCGGCCTCATGGTGGCGCTATAACAGCCACTTTACGTTTTGGCCTATAACTCTTGAACCGTAGGTCGTAGAATAAAATTTGCGTCTGGATAGATTTTCCGCCATTTTGAATTTTCTTCAAAACACACTTTTAGCTCCTCCTCCCATGTATTTTATCCAAATTTCCCAAAAATACACATGATCTCTGGGCCCATACAATAAACATATCCAAACGACATTTTGATAGTCCTTACCGTTCGTCCGTAATTGGCTTCCAAAGTTAGTGGGAGGGGCCCGAAACGTCCAATCAATCCCAAATTTGAATCACATGTCGAGGGTGGTTTACTCAACGAATCCCCAAAAGCATTTCCACTTTGATCCATAGGAGGCGCCATAAATGCGCAAAACGTAACCGTTTGATGCAAAAACATGATTTTTGGGGGGGATCAGATCTCTCAAAAAGAAAAGCAAGTGATCTCAGGAGTGACATGACGATGTCATTGGCCCACTACATTTGTGGGAGGGGCCTGTTTCTTTAGTGGGAGGGGCCTTTTTCCTAAAATCTAAACGGCACGCGTCACAAACGCAGGATCCGATCGGCACCGAATTCAAATCGTGCAGCCTCCAGGCGTATTCCTAGAGTCCCGGCGGCCGCGACCGGCGTCGGCGCAACCACTCTTTGCAATTTCCCAGAATTGCGACGCGTCTAGTTTACTTTGTTTGTGTCTCACTCTCTCTCCCCCTGTTTCTTTCTCTTCTATTTCTTTCTTTCTCTCATATCTTAAGGCCTATATCTCACTTTCTCTTCTTAACAAGTAACATCTGGCATCTACAGTAATTGGTCACTGCTACATTCTCTCTCTCTCTCTCTCTCTCTCTCTCTCTCTCTCTCTCTCTCTCTCTCTCTCTCTCTCTCTCTCACTAATAAATAATCGTTTCCTAATAGATAATGGTCTAATCTTTGGCTTTGTTGTATGTATATCTGGGATTCTGAATTTATTTTGTTGGCTATAATATTCTTTGACATATTTTTTACACCATTGTATTGAAAGGTCATGTGAGCTTAATAAAGTATAGCCTATATTGTTGTCTCTCTCTTTAAAGCTACAAAGGTCACATCATGGGAATGGCACCGTCTCCCCCCATAATTAACTTGTATTATTGGCATGGTTACCCATACGTTTACATTAAAATGACAACACAGTTTGCAATAGGGCACAATACTTCAGCATCATATCAACATAATAGAGGAATGATTAGACTGCCAAGTGTGCGACAACAAACAATAGATGATTAATTGACTAATCTACTCTTTCTCTCTCTTTATTGCTCTCTCTGTCTTTTTCATCTCACTCTTTCCTTCCTGCTTTCTCTCACTCCTCCACCCCTCATTACTGTCACACAACATTGTTTCTCTTTCCTTCCGTCTCAATTTAATTCAATCTCTCTCCTCTATCTGCAGGTCTTCGGATGGTGTGTGTGCGTCTGGGACAGTGGTGGTGAGTCGTATGATCATGGGGGAGGTGGAGGATGTGGACCACATTACTACTGACCTGCCAGTCCACAAGGTTAGTGCACGCTCACACACACGCACACACACACACACACACACACACACACACACACACACACACACACACACACACACACACACACACACACACACACACACACACACACACACACACACACACACACACACACTTCTCAGAAGCTCTTCTCAGAACACCTTCACCGGCAGTAATTTGTCATTTAACACTGCAAGCAGAGGTAACATGGAGCGTATGCACTTTCAATATGCTCCCATGTTAATCAATGAGTGTACTGTATGTCTACACTCGGCATAGAACTCATGCATTCTTTCCCCAAAGCTCCAGTTTTGTCACAGAACTGCACTATAGGAATAGATGTTTGTAGGAGTAGATGTTTAGCATCATTCGAAAACAGCTACTCAACATCCATATATTTTTTGTTTGGGGTAACGGTTCCACTGTGTCATTGATCCTAATCATAACCCTAACCCATACTTTGGTTGAATATAATAAGTTTATACATTTTATAAACGTGAACAGTGAAGGCTCTGTGTCTAAGAGAACATGTAAAATAAAGCAACTGTAGGGATGGTTCGGTGACGAATACACTTTAACACATATATGCTTATATACTGTATTTACAAGCTCACACACAAACACTCTGTTTCTGTTTCATTGGACTAGGGTTACAGTGACAGACAGAGGAGAGAGGGTGAGACGGATAGACAGAGAGGTGGAGACGAGACAGACAAAGATGAGAATCAATGTAAATGATCAGAACAGAAACACTATTATTTGTCTATAATTAGTGAATCAACTAAAGTATTGATATAGCCTTACCATTTCTCTCGATTGTTTTGAGAGGATCGTTACACATTTTGATGCACCAGCTGTGAACTGACTGATTCAGGGTCAGATGTACTGTAGCACACAGAGACTAAGGTAGAGATAGACGTTATCAGGCTCACTGTGCTGTAGATGAGGAAGTCATATAAATACATACTCAAATTAGGCTTTTCTATTTGCTAGCTGAGACTTGTTAAAAGAGCACAAAACTATTGTAATTAGTTTGTCCGTCCGTTCGTCTGTCCGTCCGTCCATCCATGCATGCCCGTCACACTCTCTGGAAATCCTTCCACCAGAGGGTGCTGAAAACACAATTCAACTCTGCATGCCTCTAGTTTGCCTTTTGCTAAGCATTTTAGTATAGTAAGTATATAGAAAATGAGTGACAGAGTGAGACCGAGGGGCAGGGAAAGAGAGCTGGTTGTGTGACAGTTAACTGACAGAGAGACAGAGAGTCTCTACTCTATACCTGCTGTATCTTTAATGCTTATAGGATTAGCCTGACACTACTCAAGTGGCCCAATGAGATTCATCAAACTTCAGTAAATCCTCAGGGATTGTGTGTGTGTGTGTGTGTGTGTGTGTGTGTGTGTGTGTGTGTGTGTGTGTGTGTGTGTGTGTGTGTGTGTGTGTGTGTGTGTGTGTGTGTGTGTGTGTGTGTGTGTGTGTGTGTGTGTGTGTGTGTGCGTGCGTGCGCGCGCGCGCGCGCGTGCGTGCGTTCATATCAATGCAGACACACATGAACAGTTAGCTGTCACAAGCACACTTGGGTTGTTACAGTGTGCGTGTGCATGTAAGTATGTATAAAACCTCACTGTGTCTGCCTGTTTGTGCTGTATATTTATGTTTTCTTTGTCACTATGTGCTAAAGCCTGTGACTGACTCCAACTGTATATTATTACTGTGTCGTACGCTATAGAGGCACATATAAGACAATAAGCCAATTTGGCGCAAACCCTTTGTAGTGCTGCCGTAGGATGTTGTTTTGGATTAGACAGTCTGATGGCATGTGTGTGTGCCTAATGGTGTACCGTAGAGTACGCGTGTTAAGACTCTTGACCGATGGCACAATTATCCGGTCTGCCGCTAGCACACTTTGGTTTTGCCGCCATGGGATTGTGTGTTCAGCCAGCACTGGAGTGCTGTGTTCATATAGCCAGGAAATTGTAGCGGATACTGTAGTGTAGATCCCTACTGAGGCTGTCACACCCCCTCCTCCACCCTCCTCTCAGCTAATCCCTTCCAACACATGCTACCGTACTGCTCTGCTCTGCATTGACTCACTCATACAAAGCGGCTAAGAGAGACAGGGGGCAGGAGTGACAGAGAAGTAAGAGAGAGAGAGAGAGAGAGAGAGAGAGAGAGTACCGTGAAGGTAAGAGTCAGTGAACAAGATAGATAGGACAGAAAGCGAGTGTATAGATGTGTCCTCGGATCATCATTAAACTGAAGATTGCTTCGTCCAAATGGGGTGCCTCCCCTCCCGAAACAAACTTGTATGTATTATGTGGCTTCATTTCAAGTCTCCTCTCTGTGGGGTTCCCACATGGACCCCATGTTAAGCACTTTGAACCAGGATTGTTTGGTTGTATATTGACGAGAGCTAGTAGGAGCAATGCATGAACCATAGCAATGTTGTTATGATGTCTTGAACGCAGAACTGTACATACACTATCCACATGTAAAATGTTCATTGTTAATTCAAAAGCAGGCATGTACAATACTCCAGTGCTTTTCCTGCAGTACATTTAGTTTGTACATTTACATGCAAGCTTGTGCATGGGTGCACCCTGTGTAGGGCGTGTTACATGTATATGTCCGTGTGTGTGTGTGTGTGTGTGTGTGTGTGTGTGTGTGTGTGTGTGTGTGTGTCTGTGTGTGTGTGTGTGTGTGTGTGTGTGTGTGTGTGTGTGTGTGTGTGTGTGTGTGTGTGTGTGTGTGTGTGTGTGTGCGCGCGTGTGTATGCGTGCTTGCTTTCTTGTGTGCCTGTATGTGTGTTGCAAGGGTAGTGCTTGCATGTATATTTGCGTAGTTGTGCTTTGAGTGTGTTGGAGTTTTCTCATGTGGTATGTTTGTTTTTGGCTGTGTGTGTGTTGTCACAGCATGTTTGCTAAGATAAGGGGAGGGAACGGGAAGGGAGGGGGGACTTTAAGGAGCCCTGATCACTGACTCATGGGTGAATTCTCACTCACTTATTGGTGTCGCAAATAAAGACAGCATTCGTTTTTGAACAAACAATAATTACAACTGGTATATAAACAGGCATCATAACGTATCAGTAAACTGCTGAAGGGGGCAAAACAAGATAATCTAATCTGTGTTGTGTCCTAGTCAGTACATAGGGAGTGGTGATGTTAGCTCGATGTCGAAACTGTCTTGTGACAGGTTCATACAGTAGGTGCCTAACTTTCATCAGATCCCCCTGGGGATCAAGGGTTTCCATGGATTATGGCTGTGGAGTGTGGAAACAAAGCTTGTTTTTATTTATTTACACAGATCTGGCATAATACAGTACCCGGAGAGCAGTTAGGGATTAAGTGTCTTGCTCAGAGACACTTAGACACGTAGATTAGGTGGACTGAGGGGCTAGCCAGCGGGCAAACCGGAGGGAACCTTCCGGCTCCTTGACAGCCTCTCTACCCAGTCAGCAATGTCCGCTGTCTTGTCTTGTTTCCTCTTCTCTTCCTTGATATTTTAGCCAAAAAACTAAGTTTTCAAAATCTATTTCTATGTGTGTGTGCACACGTGTGCGCATGTGCGTGCGTGTGTCTGTGATGAATTGAATAACCCATTGAGCCCAGAAGAGTAAAGCCTGTACTTAGTTGCTATTCTAACTATAAATCGGGCATTAAAACATCAAGGTTTGAGCGAGCCCTGATTCTCATCTCCGTATCTCTTTATATGCTCAAGGCAGATGTACCATGCCCACATTTTCTCCTACCAGCAAACACAATGAACTCCTCTTACAACCATTGCCCTCCTCTCACTGTTACTGGTCACTGTTCTCTCCTTTACGCGTGCGTGCGTGCGTGCGTGCGAGCGAGCGCGCGTGCATAACACCCGGATAGACTAACTCTGGATAGATGCATCTCTCTGGTTCAAGCTCAGTTGTCCTGAGCCGGGAGAGGTGACAGTGGTTGTAAGATTGTCCCACAGGAGCGGCAGCTCGATCAGGGAAGCGGGGGTGACAATAACACTGACACACACACACACAGACATGCCACTGCTGCTTTGATAACGTCCCCCCCCCCCGGAGCATCAAACATCGTTGATAGATCGTTTGGTGGCATGTTGTCACCGCCAACCTCCTGCCTCGCACACAAACACTCTCAAAATGTCCAACCGACGATGTGTGCCAGTGTGTGTGTGTGTGTGTGTGTGTGTGTGTGTGTGTGTGTGTGTGTGTGTGTGTGTGTGTGTGTGTGTGTGTGTGTGTGTGTGTGTGTGTGTGTGTGTGTGTGTGTGTGTGTGTGTGTGTCCATGTGTCTGCGTGCGTGGGTGTGTGTGTGGGTGCGTGCGTGCGTGTGTGTGTGCGTGCATAATAATGTACCCCCTACCTGGTGTAGAGATGAGAGTGAAAAAAGAGAGATGGTATCAGACTACACTCACTTCTGACACGCAGCCTGATACCATTCAATGTGTTAACATGTACACTATTAACACAATTACTGGGCCGGAGGCAAACGGAACACCAGTGCGCAGGGAAACCGGGGGTTTGTGTCTGCCTTCAGCGCATCACTTCCGGTTGGTGCGACTATGTTTTCATTCCCACTAACAATATTTCTACACGGAACACTAACACCACTTCTCCCAGAGAACATGGATGGTTTTGGTTATAAGCCCACTTGTTTCTATAATGAAAGAATAAGTTAAAATGTGAATATCTGTCCGTGGTTCTGTCTGCTCCGAGGACGCTATTGTTAAATTAGTTTCGGCTAGTTTCGAGGGGGGAAGGGTGTACGGACACGTGAATCCCGCCCACTACATTTGATTGGGTAAAGCGCGGCCTGCTTCCTGATCTGAAGGCACACCCACTTGAAACCAATGCGCACGGGTTGTCAACACGGCAACCGACAGATTCCAACGCAGAGCAGAATCTGTTCTTGAGAGATTAGTGCAGCAATAATAAGGGTAATAATAATAACGTATTTTATCATGATAAAAGTCTCCCTAAATCCCATGCTCACTGTGGTGTTGCCTGTACAGTACATACGTCCTGTATCCAATGTGTCATGTCTTATGGCTACGTATTCAAACGTGCACCCATTAAGAAACCTGAAGAAAATCTGTCAAAACAATAGTCTATTGTGTGTTATAAATCGGGAAAAACATAATCAGGTTTTGCTTACCGTAATCAGGATCATATCCCGTTATTTTTTAAATTCAGATAACATTGTTTATACAGTATGACCATTTCAATAACCAGAGTATTTGGCAAGAGATGCATATTAGTGTGCATTTACTAATGCACTCGCTGTTCATTGTTACATTGTAAATTTGTGTTTAGTAGTTGGCTACACTATGTATTTACATGGAGGCATTTAGACTTACATCAGATACTACTGTGGTGGTAGTGGGCAGCTCTCAAGTATGAACACATGTATGTGTAAAGCAGGCCACTGTTGGAAAACAGTGTCAGTGTTCAATCAGCTGGATATGCTGTGTAAAGGTCTGAAAAAGACCCCCAGGCTTCATTTTGCACCCTTGTTGAGCTGTATCGGATTTGAATTCTGCGTAACTTACATTGTTTAATCGTATTGCAGAATTCAAATGCAGTGTTTACTGTTTATGTATTTCACAACGCCATGTCATCAACTTCTAATATAACTTTTATTTTGATCAAGAACATGTTCTCAGTCACTCGTGTTTAGATAAACTTTAGCACACGTTCTTATCCAGAGCGACTTACAAATTGCCAAATTGAGTCAGAATAACTAGTCAGCAATCAACAGAGTAAATGGTCAAATCAACATAATGGTCAAAATGGTCAAATTAACATACAGTACACCTGTAGAACTAGCATCTATCATCAGATGATCAATACGGATGATGCTATGGTCGAAGGTGTCAAAAAGTTGCTCGCTTGCTCTCTCTCTCATGATGTTATTATTTTGTTGTGTGAAAATAGTAGTGTTTGTAGATGAAGTTTTGAATTCCAAGCATGATATGCTTTTAGATAACCTCACTGATGTGTGTCTCTCTCTCTCTCTCTCTCTCTCTCTCTCTCTCTCTCTCTCTCTCTCTCCAGTGTCCCCTGGTGTGTGAGTCTGCGTCCCATGGCTGCATGGACAGAGACTGTGGTCCTCTGACAGGCCCCGGTAAGTCTCTGTTCCCCTCAACACCTGTCATTTGACGCCGTTCCTTACACAGTTGCCAAGGTAACCTTGCAATCAAAGGAGCGGCGGAAAAAAAGCCACCCTGTAATTCTCCTCTGAAATTATGTTGAGTAACGTAATTACAAAACAGACCAAAAAAAAAGAAGTACTTTAGTCTTTGTCAATTTGACAAACAAACAAGCATGAGGAGGCATTGGTGCATAATTTATTGAGACTGGGATATGTACATGACTTCTTAAATCTTATTCCAGACAAATAATTACATTTAAAAAAAAATATATATATATATATATATATAATAATAAATCAGTAAAACGAAAACTACAGTAACTGAAACTAAACTGTATTTAAGAAAACTATGAAAACAAAACTATAATAATGCCATTTATACACCTACCTAGTGCCGCTGGCTTGAAACAACTTATTATTATACATGATGCTAGTTAACCTATAACATTGTCCATCCTCACGCTAATGCTTATATGCATCTAATTATCATTGTGCTGCCCTTGGCTAACCTTTTGCACTAATGAGATTCGAGTTCTCAACTGAGGTTTCCCTATTTGATTAAAGAACTTGTATTATTCCTGCTTGGATTAAGCCGGAGGGCGCTGGGTTTGCCTCACGAACAGAGAAAATCGGAGGGTAGGAGGAGGAGGGAGAGCAGAGAGAGAGAGAGAGAGATAGTGAAAGACTAAAAAAGAGGGAAAGAGATAAGAAACAGAGGGAGACAGCAGAAGAGAGAAACTAGACAGATGGAATGGAGAGAGAAGAGACGGGAAGAGATGGTGATAAAGGGCATGGAGAACAGTAGCGGTGGGAGGGTTTCTGTCTGTCTGCTACAGAGTTTAACAAGTCTTCTCTGTTCTGTGTAGACTGGCTGAAGACAAGCAGAAGACACTGTGCCAGCTGTGAGAGACTAATTAAGAGACTTGGAACAAAAGAGAGAAGGGAAAAAAAGCAGCCACACTCCCCACATTTGTTATCTCCCAGTCAGTGGAAAAGGAGGGAAGAAAAGAAAGGAAGCGACCGCTTGTTGAGAAAACGAGAGATATAGCCGCAGTAGTGAGAGGAGAGAAAGATGAGACTTTGAGAAGGTCAGGGCTCCTGCTGCACTCACGCTTCACAACCCTCATTCTGAACGGTAGAAGGAAAAGGGAAATGGCCTAATCTCCTCCGACTTTATGTTTGACGTACTGTAGCACACTCGCCTTTATTCCATCGCATATCTTTTTTTTTTTGTCTTGTCTCTTTTATCTGGCTTCCCGTCAACCCCCTACTCCTATTCCTCCGCCCACCGCCCCACCGTCGGTCGCCGTGGTGTCAGTGCCACTTACTGTTCCCGTGGTGATTAGCTAGCGAAGCCCAGCCTCTGTGTGTGTGTGTGTGTGTGTGTGTGTGTGTGTGTGTGTGTGTGTGTGTGTGTGTGCAGGTGCGCGCAGCTGCAGCCCGTCAAAACAATAACCTCCCCCTTCTGTGCAGACGAAGCCAGATTGACTTAATGCAATTTATCTCTCCACTTTTAATACCTTTCTAAATGAATGTGGAGAGCAGAGTGAGCGGAGGAGTGAAGGGGGGAGACCACAAACATTTTGGAAACAGTAAATTACATAATTTCAAAATGGCTGGAGGGATAGGCTTCATTTGAAAGTAGCAAATTGTGTGAACTTGTGTGTTTCAAGTAAATATATACGTATAATAACAGTATGCTAAGGTTGGCAAGGAATATCACTGCAAACACTAGCCATGTTTTGTATGGAGAATATAGGTTGCTGCCTTCAGGAAGGAGATACGGTGTTCCAACATACAATAAGGTCAAACTGAAGAGGTCCTTTGTCCATCAGTCAACATTGAGGCTTAATCAGGAGTTTAGGCCAGGGCTGAGTGGTGGACATTGCTCTCGTCTTTATGTCTTTATGCAGTGGTGGAAAAAGTACTCAAATTCTTTACTTAAGTAAATGTACTTAGTTACTTTCCACCACTGTCTTTATGTATGTATTTTTGTTTTTGTTTTTTGTGTCATGTCAAATGTATGTACTGTTTATGTGTTGCATACATGGCTGCTGGGTCGCAAGACAAATTTCAGTGTGACAATAAAGTATTATCGTATCGTATATATAAAGAAGCCCAAACTGGCACTTGATGCCTTTCAGCTTTCCACGTTAAGTACAGCAAGATACCTTTCAGAGTGAGAGAGTGGGATTGGAAGTGGTTAGTGGTTTTGGAGGGGAATAAGGGTGGGGCCATTCGGCTTCCGTGTTAAGTGGTCAGATGGGTGGGCCCCAATCGGTTGTGTTCTGGCTTGGATCAATGGAACTAACATAGGCCTACTTTAAGTTCCTATATATATGTATCACAATGAAAACCCCTTTTTTCAAGGTTTCAAAGAAGAATCATATTAATCAATTAATGTTATATTTTCATTCAAATCTTAGTGTTTTGCCATTGATTTGGGAGCCCACTTGAAATATCCTCCCGGCCCAGCAGTGGGTCCCGGCCACAGGATGGGAATAATTTCCTTAAAAGGTGTCATCAAGGTTGAGGGAGCGGAACCACCCGATTGGCAGATATCAGATTAAAACGGCAGTAGACGGGGGGGAGTCAGAAGTTAATCCACTCCTCTGCAATAGGAGGAGCAAGATGGCACTCATCTCACCTCTGACTGCAAGTTAGTCCAGCTTCTCCCAGTGGTCTAATTCAGCCTTTCTCAACCTGTGGGCTGTGAGGCTATTGCAAGTGGGCCCCCAAATCATTGTCAAGATTGTATTGATAATATAACTAAAATATAAAAAATAAATGACATGGTATCTTTTTCTTTGAAACCTTGGGGGTTTTCATTGTGATATCGTTAAATAGGAATACTTTGTTAGTTCCATTGATCCAAGCCGGAACACAATTGATAATTGAAAAAAAACATGCACTGAAAATGCACATGGCCCACCCATCTGACCACTTAACATGGCAGCTGATAGGCTTCCGTGTTAAATGGTCAGATGGGCAGGTGGTCGAACGCGTTTGAGATGATCCAGAAAAGGTTGAGAACCTATTCTAATTACACTGTGGCTTTTTGTTGGGGGGCGGGGGGTATTTTGAGGTGTTGATGGGTTATTATGATGCTATATACGCACACACAATGTGCCTGCCTATGTGCAAAAATATGCTATCAATTCATAAAGGGAATATTTATCCTGGGACAACAAAGAAACAGAACAAATATTCACTGTTATTTCTTAATCGCTCTCCACAGAGAAACGATAAAGATGCCAATGCACAGTGGACAGGTGATGGTTTGCATGACTATATTACGGACCAGATCCAGGTAGCATTCCTTGACAATTATGAGCTTGCCCTCAGCCCAGGGCCAACCGCTGGCATAAGCAGTCTATGCAGTTGCTTAGGGCCACAACCACTAGGAGGGCCGGGGGGCCGGAGAGCCTGTCATAGTCACAGAAATTGTTCAGACTAATTGAGGAACCTGTGAACATTGGCACCTCAGAAATCACACTTTTTGAGAAAGCTAGACCTTTCTTTCTTCCTGTGACGTCTAGCTCCTGTTCAGTCATTTCTGGTGATGGCAGATCAGCTTTATTAATATCCAATGAAGATGTCTGCTCTTACACCTTCCTGGCACTATAAACAGATGGAACTAGCTCAAGCAGGGTTGAGGAGATGTCTTATAGGGAAGTAAATTGGCCATCAAACTCTGGTTAAGAAGAGAAGCAGTCATATTTTCATCTAATGTACTCGTCTATGGTTTCTGCAGGAGCAGGAAGAAAGGCCAAACTTGCAGGCAATCAAAAGGTGTGATCCTATATGTTCTACCTGAATGTTCACAAGATTCTCAATGAGCCTGAACCCTTACTGTGACAGACTGCGACAGGTATCTCAAATGACAGGTCAGAATTATCAGTATGGCCAAATTATTCAAACTTGCAGTGGTGGACAGTCACAATAAGTAGGCCTACACTTACAGTACTGTACTTAAGTATAGAGTATCAACAGCTGATACTATACTTAAAAGTAATGACAACCTCTGTATAAATGTAATGGAGTAAAAAGTATATTATTTCTCTTAGAAATGCAGAGGAGTAAAAGAAAAGTAAAGTGTGCATTATGGTATATTTACAGCACATTTATGGACAATGGATCGAATAATCGTGTGCGTGTGATTGGTGGTTGTGTTTTGAGGCCACAAACGATCTTGCTCTGCCACAGCCTCAAACTCCAGAAGACATTCACTCGAAAGACAACGTACGGTGTCAATGTGTAACTGTGTGTTGAGTGTTGGCATGGATGAACGTTGCTTATTAGACCCAAATTATCAGAAACTGCTATGCACATTTATTTTTCTGATTTCAAACCCTGCCTTCACCCCGGCTAACTCACTTTCCCTCAACAGAATGCGCCTCATGCTCCAAAATATCCAATTCCTCCAGTGCCAGTGATAGTGAGCCGCCTTTTCCCAGATTTTATCTCATCACCGGCCTCAATCTCATGCCACAGAAATTTCATAAAAAGCTTGGATCACCAGTCACCACAGTACTTTTAAAAATGTATTCCTCTTCCCACTGCACACTTACTCTCTAAAATTGTTCACAGCTACTTGCTCCCAGAGGGATGATTATAGTTGAGGACCCCGCTACGTTTAGGCTGTCATTGACAGCAAACGACCAGCTCGTATGCTCTGTGCCAGTGGGCCCTTGTAAAAATCACCCACCCTGACAGATTATCGTCCAATTAAAAAAATCCACCCCCACTCGCCCATCCATCGGCCCACGCCAGAAGAGGCAGGACAACCACTTACCTTTAACAAGCCGTTGACTTTTGCATCGGGCCTAAGGACTCCCAGTGATGAAGCTCTCACGTAAATTAACACCATATGACTTTGAAAATGACGTAAGTCTTAGAGAGGTCTGATAAGCCAGTGCTGGTTTTGATCTCCCTGAAGCCTGCAGATATGCCGTCTGCTAACTTGAGCATTCATGCCTCATTGTGACTGTGTACCCAACACACAGTGGTGGAAAATAACTAAGTACATTTACTCAAGTACTGTACTTACATAGGATTTTTTGGTACTTTTACTTTACCTGGAGGATTTCCAATTTCCAATACTTTTACCTCTACTCCACTACATCTCAGAGGCAAATATTGTACTTTAGTTACTTTGTAGATTTTGATTATCATTACAAAACATACATTAACCACTTCAGCCCTATATTCATTTCAGGCATTTGAAATGAGCAGATCTACAAGCTCACAATGCATCGCAATACTTTTACTTAAGGAAAACATTTGAGTCCTTTTTCCACCCCTGCCAACACACACACACACACACACACACACACACACACACACACACACACACACCAAAAGTTCTTCAGCCGTAATGGAAGCGTTGCAGCTTCAGTGGCCTCTCTGCATTGTTGCAGTTTAACGTGCTTGAGTGTTGCATCACTGTTGCACTACTTGTTACACCCAACGCAGCCAATCTAAATGCCTACAACCTCATCACTTGGACCACACCACATCTGTCTACAAGGCAGAAGGATGAACTGAGGCTTAGCCACTTCACTTTTTTTTCAACACCGTGGTGTGGGGCTCTGTTATAAGGTTGTAAGAGGACAGTGCAGGGGCTCTATCATTATTCTTTCTAGACTAGAAGGAAAAATGAAGACAGTGGAAAGTGCTCTGTCTCCAACTTGTAAATGCAACTAGAGAGATTTTTCACTGGCACAGTTAGATGGTTTGACAGTCTTGCAGTTGAGGGGGGGGGGGGTGTTACTAACATTAAAACCATGGCATTCACACTTTTAACTACTGTTTGAAATGATATGCCCAGTCGTACTTGTTTACTGTAAATATGTACAGTATAAATCCAAAGTCAAACTGCGTAAACACACTGAATTACATTTACGTCACAATGTAATTAGTTGGTTTACGCACCTGGAAGGTGCTCTTGGTCTATTGGGTAGCGGAAATCACTTTGGAGTGTCCCTTTAGAACAATATTCGAAGTTCAGCAATGGAATGCAGGCAATTATGTGGGGAGAAGGAACACAGGGAATCTGGCAGTGGCTGGTAATATATATATATTTCAAAATGCAAACACAAACATGAAAATAGGAGCTGTAGAAGTCTGCATCATCAGTATAATTTATACGGTAGACATAAACTATTTTGAAATCAAGGGCGGAGAAATAGCCTAGATGTGCCTTTCCTTCTTACACATAAACAGCACGCTATACAACCTACACAGCAGCCTCATGGTGATCAGAGAGAGAGGAAGGCAGAACGAGAGTGAGCGAGTAGGAGAGAGATCACAGTCACGGCGTAGCCTAGCACCATAGAAACACCATGAAAGACAAGCCGGGATCTAATAACACTGTGGCTTCCCTGTGGATGTCTTGCCCAAATACAGAGGGATGGTGAATCTGAGATTATGAATGACAAGAATATGAATATTTTAAATATCATATTATTAGAAATTCACACACAAAACAGTATTCACAATATATCTGAAAAATATTCAGTTTGAATCACTTCCCTCGGCCTGCTGGCAGCGTGCGCAACACATTCGTGAGATTAGCCACGTACAGACAGTTCAGACACACTGACCGACAGACCCTCTTTTAGACAGCTTGCACCGTAGTTGCTACCATCTACAAAACGTAACATTAAAGGACCATGATGTCGTCAACTCCTACAAAATATGTACCGGGCCTATGGCTTAACCCAAGGGGTCCTTGAGGGGGTTAAATTATTGATAGTTAGGAACCAAATAGACACTTACACTCTCAGAGTTTCATTAAAACTGAGGATTTTACATGTAGTGTAGATTAGGGTCCCTGTCTCAGGGATAGAAATCGAATCACATGGGGGTCCGTGGCCTAATGAATATCAAACTGGGGGTTCGTGAAATGAAAAAGTGTGAGAATCATTGGCTTAAACCAACTATCAGCACAACAAAAGTTTCCTTTCAAGTCATAAAATTCAAAATCATCTGCTGCACATTTGTACAGTAATGGCAGCGAAACATATGCATTTTTAAAAATATTTAGCCTTACCTGTAGAGGAAGAGACGTTGAGGCTTGATTTTGAACATATAGATTATTCTGCATGTCTTCTAAAATTGTATAGGGGTACCTGCTTCCTAGATCAAACTGCATCTATTGGAAGTGTGTGTGTGTGTGTGTGTGTGTGTGTGTGTGTGTGTGTGTGTGTGTGTGTGTGTGTGTGTGTGTGTGTGTGTGTGTGTGTGTGTGTGTGTGTGTGTGTGTGTGTGTGTGTGTGTGTGTGTGTGTGTGTGTGTGTGTGTGTGTGTTGGGGGGAGGGGGGGGGGGGGGGGTAAAGGCTGTTTCAAGTCGCATAGCATTCTTGGCCTCTGCTGCCAGCATGTTGATAAGCGCATTAGTGCCAGGAGCTTTCTTTTTCTTTTTTTCTCAGTTTCTAGCCTTGAATTGCTGCTGTTGGCCTCTCTCTCTCTCTCTCTCTCTCTCTCTCTCTCTCTCTCTCTCTCTCTCTCTCTCTCTCTCTTTCTCTTTCTCTCTCTCTCTCTCTCTGCAGGCGAACAGAAAAAAAAGTTAAGTGAGGGGGAGTGCTGACTGAATTTGAATAGATTTTAATGGGGTTTGCTGGGGTTTACCGAGCAAAAGTTCGAACATGAATCAGCTCTTTTTTACCCCGTCTGTTGTCCTATAAACAAGCAATTAAAATGGAAATGGAAGCAATAATAAGGGATAGATTAATAGAATGAGGTCTCCTTTATTTTATTTTTTCAAAGTCCCAGGCCGCCGTATGAGTGTGCCCGCGCGTGTGCATGCGTGTGTGCGTGCGTGTGTGTGTGTGTGTGTGTGCATAGGCTTCTTGGAAAGATGAGAGACAGCTTATCTATGGCAGACACCGTTATTGATTATAGAATTTCATTTGCGCCTCATGGAAATGTTATTTCGTGAAGGATCCCTGTCAGTTAAGTCCTTGAGTTTCACCACCAAAAACTTCAAGTCCCCTTGAGATCTTTTCTCCATGATGGGGGAAGTGTGGACAGTTCACATACACTTTGATGATGATGTGTTGAAGTGGCTATGTCGTGATACGTCATGTTTGAAATACTCCTTTTCCCACTCATCATCCCTCCATGCTCAACTCTCTGCTCATGCAGTTCACTTCAGGTCAATTCAATGCAGTCAATTCAGTGCAGCAGTTCATGTGCAATTACAGCTACTGCGCAGCAGTGAGGAGGGAATGGGGAAAAGCATAGGGAATTAATATATATAACATATACAATAAAAAGGAAAAAATAATCCCAACATATATTGCAGGATTGTAATTTCACTTTATCTTACAGTATCTTTACTAAAACCTGTACACCACAGGATAAAACACGGATATCTCCACGCTCAGTCGCTGTGTGTGTGTGTGTGTGTGTGTGTGT
Source organism: Gymnoscopelus microlampas (assembly GCF_963454915.1). Classification (NCBI taxonomy): domain Eukaryota; kingdom Metazoa; phylum Chordata; class Actinopteri; order Myctophiformes; family Myctophidae; genus Gymnoscopelus; species Gymnoscopelus microlampas. Next base: position 40,609,103 of record NC_139939.1, read on the forward strand.
GTGTGTGTGTGTGTGTGTGTGTGTGTGTGTGTGTGTGTGTGTGTGTGTGTGTGTGTGTGTGTGTGTGTGTGTGTGTGTGTGTGTGTCTGTGTGACAGAAAGAGATTGTTTACTGTATTGTCACCATCAGGACTATTAGCCCACAATGTCAGTTGAGGAAGTTTGCCATACAGATCTGGACCTTCGTATACGTTTAAAGTTTTGTTTTATTTTCATGCATGGGAAGGCAGTTCTCCTGATCGGACAGAACAATCGCAAATGCAGCATAGCTGCCCGGTCTCTTAATTCCATTCAGTGCAATGCATTTACATTGGAAGTCATTACATTCAACTCAGTTGTAATTACTTTTCAATCCGGTCCACTTCAACGTATTGACATGAAAGTTAAAAAGTTGCTAGAGCATCCAGGTAGCCAGTGGAGGACAAAGTACAGTATATAGGGCCTAATCAAGTACATACTCAAGTACTCAGTTAGTTAACAGATAAACGTGTCTCCTCTCACTTCTTTCTTAAAGGAGACACACCATGAATAAAAAAAAAAAAAAGATATTTAATATCATATGGTGTATGTCCCTCAAACCATTTTCAAAAGGTTTGAGCCTAAATCAACACTCAGATATACTCATCCCAAGTCAATTCTCTCAGGCTTATAAAGCACTTTCAGCTGCAATACCAAAACGTCCTGTTGGGCAGAGGGGTGCTACTGAGCAATTACGTGATGTAAGCAAACATGCCATTCTGAGATGGCCTGTTCAGACACGCCCATTCTGAAAATCTCTGAAATGAGAATGAATGACTGAATGTTAAAAAAATATATTTTTTGGGGTACAAGACACACTGGGGAGCCCAAAAAATACCAAAAAATGTTTTAAAAAAAGTGAAATTCATGGTGTGTCTCCTTTAACCTCTTTCTGTTCCGCTCTCCCCCTCTCTGCAGTGTTCAAGAACCCGATATGCAAGGTGTACAGGTTTCAGACTGTAGACAGCAAGTGGATGCTGGTACGAGAGCAGATGGAAGAATGCACTTTGTCGTTCAGCATCCCCAAACAGCTGCTGTCTCTTTACATGCAGGAGGACATGAGGAGGTGAGACACTCTGCTAGTAAAAAAGTGTGTGTGTGTGTGTGTGTGTGTGTGTGTGTGTGTGTGTGTGTGTGTGTGTGTGTGTGTGTGTGTGTGTGTGTGTGTGTGTGTGTGTGTGTGTGTGTGTGTGTGTGTGTGTGTGTGTGTGTGATCCCTGAATATAAAATGATTCCATGTGAAAATACTTTATTAACAGATTTTTCAAAAAAAGCACAGAGATACTGTTTAGTACCAAAGGATAAACCCAAGAAAGCACTATGGCTTGTTTCCATTGGGGTTAGACTTTTTTGCAGGGGCCAGTTAAGAATTGCGGCCACCTGTAAGTGCTCTTTTAGAGCGGTTTTGAAGGAGAGTAAGGAGTCACGCTTTTTTATGACTGTTAGTAGGGCATATTCCACATTTTGGTGGCATAGCATTAGAACGAATGTAACCCCTTGTTAGAGCTGAATCTGGGTTGAATGTGATTTGTGGAGCTCTCTCTCTGGTGTTGTGCTTGTGAACGCCTTTAACGTTTTTTAAGTATTTTGACAGTTACATGGGTGTCTTTGTGGTGTAGACCAGGCCTTGTAGACCAGGCCCATTGCAAGTTGCTGTACTCTGCCCTCTACCCTGAGCCATCCCATCCTAGCATAATGAGTAGCAGTAGCCTGGCCAGTTTGTTTTGGGATGCCTGAAGCCTTGTTTTTAAGGCCTTTGTGGTGCTATGGTACCATGAGGTGCATGCATAGTCAAATTAAAGTGACATTGGATGAGTGCTTCTGCTAGAGTCCTCAGTGTATTCCTACTGACCAGAGAGAGAGAGAGAGAGAGAGAGAGTTATGGGCGGTTTTAGATTGTCATTAGAGACAGCTGTGCACAATTGATCATAAGCAACACATTGAACACAAGCTCATGATTCCAGGATGAGAGAGACAGGTGAGCAAGAGATAGGGGGAGAGAGAGACAAAACAGGAGAGAGAGAATTACCAGAAAGCTTTTTCTTTTATTATTTCTTTCGTGTGTCACCGCTCCGCCCGCCCCGCGATAATTGCGTCTGAAATCTTGACCTGTCGGCCCGCCCCGCGGTTAAACCTGCGGGACCTGCGGGCAACGGGTCGGCCCACGCATCACTCTGTATGGTTTCAGACCTAAGCTTTTCACCAAGCCCTTTAAAACGAAAGTGAATCTTACTTGATGTAGAATATAAAGCCAACTATCCCCTCCCTTTGAAGTTTATAGAGATTTCAATCAAAATTGGAGAGGTTCATACCCCATCAGGGACCTAAAGCCTGGCATATCGACATCTCTACCATTTGGTGCATGTCAGCATTACTTTGCTTTGGTAGGAACGCCTTGTACATCCAATATTAGAACCAAGCACTTCTACAACTAATCGATGTGTTGAATCCAGTCTGAGAACTGATGAGAGTCGCTTTAAAAAACAGAACAAGCATATAGCACTGCTAGAGCAGCACAGTATTGTAAGAGGTATTTAGTATTTTAATCATATTTACTTTTACATTTTTGGTGATTGAGTTCTAAAGGTATACAGAATTATTTTAGTGTACACAGTTATACCTGCCCCCATCCCTATAATAGCTATAGTTTCTACAGTATTCTAGCTGTTGTGTTGCACCGCTGAATTCCCAAATGTGGGAACAACCAACTTCAAACTCAGCGTGCATATCAGCGAAGACCCGAGGGCGTGATGCGCCAAGTGGGATAAGTCGGTCGGATCAGTGGATCTCCAAATAATATTGATAAATCCACAAAATCGCCATATGGAGTACACTAATGTCATCAATATGAAACCATAGACTGGCCTAGACTCCATAATTGGGCATACCTGACACAGAACTCCATATATGGGCATAAAAGGGACGCAGACAGACAGATACAGGAATATCCATATGTGGGCATAAACAGACGGGTACAGCGGGTACTGCATAACCAGGTGGGGATGCATTTACAACTTGCATCGTTTCCGACTTGCATCGTTCCCAGTCTGGTTAATGTGAGGTGTGAGTGGGATCGAAATGTCGTGTAAGCAAAGCTAATCGATATTCAAAAGACAATGGTATCTCCGCTGCGTGGGGGAGAAGGTTTTAGGAGCCCCGAGGGGAGACAGTGGCCAATGAAATCGCAGGAAAAAAAGGGCAATTTGATCTCAAGTCCGCTTGTGTGGTCGACTTAATGCCGCGAATGTTCTTACACACCGGGAGCGTCGCAAAAAAAACGATATGATTTTCAACTAATTTGATGATGCTTCATGCCATTCATACAGGTTGATGATTTTATGTACAGTGAAAAATCTACCTTGTTTTGAAAAATAAATATGATGTTGCTTTATCGCTGCGTTATATTCGCATTCAGAGCTTACTCATATCATAAACAGCAGTTTAAATTCATGTAAATTAATTGCACAAAATAAACGCTCCCGGCGTGTACTGACCTTTACAGTTTGTCTTAAACCCTGAACTCCACCTTACTTCAATATTATTACAGTACAAAAAGTACATGAGTGTACAAAAGTAGATTTCTCTCAGTCAGTGTGCAGACTGGTACAGTATATGGAACAACTCAGTTGTGTAGCTGCAGCTAAGCGGTCCAGTTCTCTGATGTAAATGGTTGTTTTAGAGCCAGGCCATCGCTTCAGGTAAGCTGAATAATTCAGGTCTGTTTAACACTTCAAAAGAGGCCCGGAAACACACACACACACACACACACACACACACACACACACACACACACACACACACACACACACCACACACCCCACACACACACACACACACACACACACACACACACACACACACACACACACACACACACACACACACACACACACACACACACACACACACACATAGAGAGACTCTACTATTGTATTGTTTGTTAGAGAGACAGACGCAGGCTTTGATACCAAGATCAGACTCTATGAATTCTTAATAATTATACAGTAAGTCATTATGAATAATTAAATATAATTGCATCACACCGGTAGAAATGGAAAGTGCCCTCAGTTAAATCCAATGGCCGGAGCTCTGCAGTCAATACTGAGCATTTACGAGGACATGTTAACGCACTCACCCACGCACACATGCATGCATAAACGCACACACACTCTCAGATATAGATACTGTTTGAAAGCTTTTTAGTGCGCTCTCGTGGCGCAGCAGTAAAGTCCTGCCCACAACTAGGGAGGTTGTGGGTTTGAATCCATCGTGATTCGTGGTGCAATCGGCTTTGTCGGGCTTCTATGTGAACACAATTGGCCCGTGTTCGGGGGAGGGAAGCCAGACAGGGAGGGTGATATTGCATGTACTCCTACGGTCACAGCAGGGAGCGCTGCACGGGAGGAGTAGGACGAAGGCTCTGCAACGTCCTCCCGGTGGGGGACGTAGAGCCTTGTGAGTGTGGGGAGGAATCAATTGGCATAATGACTAAAATGGGGTGAAAAGGAGGGGGGGGGTGGGGAATAATTGGCTACTCTGAATTTAAAAAATACCAAAGTTGAAAGCTTTTTATTTTACTGTCCACATCAATACAAAAAAAGGGGGCAAATCACTGGCTTGGCTGGGAGTTCCTGCAAAGACAACTTATTATGTTTGTGGGTGGGGAAGCCGGCAGGGGAGAGCGCTCTCTGTCGCTGCACTAGCGCCTACAGGTTGGTCAGGACGCTCAGGACATTCCCCTGTGTCAGGGGCCGTTCACACCACGCACGCACGCACGCACAAACTCCATCCATTGACCAGACAGTGTGTATTGTCAGTCCAGCTGTCTACCAGCTGAGTAAAACCATTGTGCTGGAACATTCTCAGACCGTGCTTCCCACATGGCCTCATTCATCCTGAAAAGTAATTATTTCTCTCCTCTTATCTCTGCTAAACAATCACCTCTAACCCTCGTTTCTTCTCTGGACACTCGCTATGTTAATAAAAGACCAGCTTGAGTGCAATTCACTTGATTCTTCACTAACTAGGATTTCAACTTTGGGATTTGATAGGCGTTCTGCAGAGCCGTGGTTCTCGGCCAGTTTCACACTGGGACCCAGATTTTGTGTCGACCTTGACGGCAGGATGGAAATACATTAGGAACTACGGTATTCCGTTCTAAAAGCTCCTTATCTGCCACCCTGCCAGAACATTCCATGACCCACTTTTGGGTCCCGACCCGCCACTCGGGTCTACCCAGTGGAGTGTTTCCTTACTGACATGCCTACTGTAGCCACAGCTGGGTGCTTTTAAGCACCTCTTCTATAATCTGCTTTAAATGTAGCCACGGTTTTTACACCATGCGCCCCGCACCCAACACAACACACACGCGCGCGCGCGCGCGCACACACACACACACACACACACACACACACACACACACACACACACACACACACACACACACACACACACACACACACACACACACACACACACACACACACACACACACACACACTGCCTTGTAGCCACTGCTGTGAGCCTAATGCCTTGGCTAGCTGCACATTTTATCAGCTAGTGCAGTAGAAGTTGTTCGGGAGTGGGTGGTTGGCTTCATTTGCCTTTTCCACAGTATGCTGTTCCCTCGCTGTTACATTCCAAGTAAGACAGAATACAATTCTTGAGTTTCGGCTCCTCGACAAGGAAATATTCCCCAAAAAAGCAATAATAACAATAGCAGCAAAGATAGTACAAACATTACTACTGTGTTGAGGGGCAGAGGTGTTGGAACCCGTTCTCACCAATTGGTGTCAATCGACAGGAAGTCCAGGCTGGGGTTGGTCCCTGAGCGTGGTGTAGAGTCTGCAGAGGACTATGGTGTTGAATGCTGAACTGTAATCTACGAACAGCAGTTCCAGTTCTCCAGGGAAGCAGAGGGCAGTGTGGAGTGTTCTGGCTATGCATTGCCCATGGGTCTGTTTAGCTAGTAAGCAAATTTGTGACGGTCCAGGGTGGATGCTACAAATAAGGCCCTTAACATGCTTTTCAAAGCATTTCACTATGCGAGTGAAGGCAACAGGATGCCAATCATTTAAGCATGTTACCTTGCTTTTTTTTTGTCACCGGAAAAATGGTGGATGACTTTGACAGAACAGGGAAAGAGAGAAATTAGATACGTCCGTGAACACACAGCCAGCTGTGCTGCACCTGCTCTGATCACATGCCTGGCCACTTTGCCGGTGTTGACACGTTTGAACGACTTGGGCAAGTCGGCCTTGCCGATGATGGCCTCGCCGATGATGAAAGTGTTTGTTGTGTCCGTAGTGGGGGGGGGCTCCCTCCAGGAGGTCGAAACGAGTGTAAATATTATTCAGCTTGTCTGAGAGGGAGGCAGCGATGTTAGCTGCGCAGCTGGGTCTCCATGGGTGGCAGTGGCTCAGGAGGTTGAGCAGCCGCTTGGAAATCAGAAGGTTCCCGGTTTGTTTGTGTCGAAGTGTCATTGAGCAACATACTAAGCTCCTAACTGCTCCCACTGAGCAGGTTGGTGCCTTGCACCGTTTCCCCCGCTGCCAGTGTGTGAATGTAAGAGCTTTGGATAAGGCGCTATAGAAATATAGAATTTCTTCTCCCTTTAAAGTCCAATATTGTGTGTAGTCCCTGCACCACATACTACATGGGTCATTACCACTTACTGTACCTGTGTCTCGATATTCTCGCTGTATTCCCATTTGGCTGCCGTGATCACTCTCTGGAAATTGTAACAGGCTTTTCCCCCGCTCTTATGATGATGGCCACCTTCCCTTCTGTGTACACAGAGGTAGCTCGTTTGTCATCGTTTTCTCATTTGTAGATGTTTGTGGCTCCCAGTGCACGTGTTAAAGATACAGGATGCATGCATTAATTATGTGTCGGCGTGTGATGGCATCAATTACGCAACATTCATTAAAATTCATTTGGAGGGTCATTCATTGAGAAAATCCATGTTCCTGCTCTTTCCTCCTACACTGAATACCAGCAGTCTCTCTCTGATCCATTTAGTTGACACCATAACGTTTATAGTGATGATTGCCAACAAGCTCCGACATGCAGTCGCCTGCTTGCAATTAGAGCATTTTAATAAGAAAAATCACAATGTTTCGGTCAAGTTGCCTTCTTCAGGTGTTCTGTCATTCGTGTTTTCGTCTGAGGGTTGTGTGGCGACAGATTGTGCTCATTAGGATCGAAGCTGTCTTTTGTGCATGCAAAACGGGAGCCGTGCTGTGTGTTCATGAAGGAGTCGGTTTGTTTGTCAGTTCTCTCATATGGTTTAAATTGACCCCCGGCACAAAGCTGTGGGTGATTAAATTGAACAGCCACTATAACGCACCGTGAAATAAAGGAGCCCACATGACAGGGTTTCACTCTTTGGAAAAATGTATTCTGTAACCCTAGCAATCAGTTTTAGCACCCCATCTGTCTCTCTCTCTCTCTCTCTCTCTCTCTCTCTCTCTCTCTCTCTCTCTCTCTCTCTCTCTCTCTCTCTGCTTCTTCTTCTTTCTTCTCTTAATTTCTCCCACCTTTGTTTTTTAGCTTTTGTGGTGACCTTTTCAGGGTTTCCTTTCTTTCGTGCTGTGCAGTGGTGGATGTGTTCTTCCAGTTTAACTCACATACAGTAGGGCCCTATCTTCCACCGGCGATATGGTTTACTATCTTCCACACGTGTAACTGCTTGTTTGCGCCCCACGTTGTCTAGATACCACATCGGCATGCACCGATTTTGCGCTTGGGGTTGTGTGTTGGTCTTAAAACGAGGCGTGGTCTGGCGCGATCAGGGCACAATTTCCCCACAGACTTTGGCGCTTCAAGTTAAGACTAGCTCCAAGCTAGTCTTATCGCATGGCGCAGTGAGTCGCAGGTGTTTTGTCAGTATCTACACAGGGCAAGGACGCTCAGCGCATGTAGATATAGTTAACGATCCATCATGCTTTTTAATAACTTGTTTACAAACAACCAAACTGAGAGTGAACTGAGTGTGATATGAGTTTATATGAGGAGCTATTATAGCTACAGGCAGAAGAAAAGCAGCAGCACAACCTGTTTCATTCCATTCGATCTGAACACAACACTCACGTTCGACAATTGAGGTGGCATTTCAAGCACTTTCATTTTTCATTAATCCAGGATATGAGACAAAGAAAGATTTCGCTGCTATGCGTGTGTTAACAGTGTGGCAATACAGATACAGGTAACAGACAACCAGTGATGGAAATAAACAGAGCTTAGGCTATGCCTATAGACCAAGTAGGAAATAAAGCATTAGAATGTCTCTCCTCAGGGGGCACGGTGGCGCAGTCGGTAGCGCTGTCGCCTCACAGCTAGAAGGTCCTGGGTTCGATTCCCGCCAGGGACGCTGTGGGCACTGGGGGCGTGTTCTCTCCTCCACGTCATCGGCGCCCATACCCTAGGTGGGGTTGGTGAAAGGGCCTACTCTGTGTGGAGTTTGCATGTTCTCCCCGTGTCTCCTAGGGTAGTTAATACCCTCACAAAAACATGTAGTAATCCTGGTCACTATACTGCCTCCCCCTGGTCAGCCGGGGCGCCTGATGGAGGAGAAGGGAACTGGTTGCAATAACGTGTTCCTTCCACGCGCTATGTCCAACCAGGGAAACTCCCCCCTGTCGGGTGATAAGAAGCGGCCTGCTTGCTCCTCATGCATTGAAGGAGGCATGAGCTTCAGCTTGGGCTCTCCCTAGGCTGGCAGAGGGTAGGTAGTGCCCAGGATTACATAGGCAATTGGCACTGGGTGAAAAAAATGTGGGTTACAAAATCGTGTGATAAAAATTATAGATTTTTAAAAAAAAAAGAATGTCTCTCCTCTTGGTGCGCGTTTGGAGAGCCCTGTCGGCAAAATGTTTAAACGGGTAAGGCTGACACACAATATCGTTTAGGGGCACCTTGTGCTTAATTAACGGATAGCGCATAGTGCCAATTGGATAGTGCAGGACGCACGATAGAGCCCTTACAGCAGGGGTCTTCAACAGGGGGTCCGGGACCCCTAGGGGGTCCTCAGAGTTACTACAGGGGGTCCGCCAAATCGTTGTGTGATTTGATTTTTTATTTTACCTGAACCACTTGAACCCTAGCATCCCTTTTCTGAAGAGAACTTTAGCCAAAAATAGCAGATCTACAAGCTCACAACGCCTCGCGCTGCGAGGCGTTGTGAGCTTGTAGATCGGCTATTTTTGGCAAAGAGGCATAGGTTTAGAGGGAAAAAAGAGCAGACCACGTTTGATGTTTAATCTGAAGCACAATTTTATACGATATTGAGGGGGTCCCTGCTTCATCTCTCTCTCCGCAAGGGGGTCCTTTGCCTGAAAACGTTGAAGACCCCTGCCTTACAGTATACAAACCTTTACTCTGACATGCCCATTCAGCACCATGGACAGCGTTTAGCGTTTAGGGTCAGAAAGCAGAAGAGAGAATAAGGTTATTTTATTCACTGTGGGACTTTTACTGAAAACGTCCTTTTTTTCCCAGTTCAACATAGACATGAGACCTGTTCCAGTTTAACCCATTAAGACCTGGAACTTTGTCATTTTTAGATTTGAGCTAAAAAGCATTATTTTACACTTTGGGCTATTCAAAAATAGCAGATATACAAGCTCATAGCGCGGCTTGTAGATCTGCTATTTTTGAAAAATCGTGAAAATGTGTGCAAATCTTTGAATATATATATTTTTAAAGCGAACATTTTTAATTCAAATCTTTGCTTCTGGGGGTCCCTGGAACGTATAATTTTGGGGGTTCTTGACATGAAAAAGATTGAGCACCACTGATATAGAAACATACGTTTTTCAGAAAACTGTTGAAATTTAGGAGACATGTAGAATCGACTTCAGGTCTCAATGGGTTAAATGTTTTTTCAACAGGTTACAGGAAACATTCTAACAAATTTGAATATTTCAAGGTATGCCATACCCAACTGATGTCCCTAGGGAAGCCTCCCCATTCACCAATAACGCTTTCCCAAATATCAAGTATCATCTCTGCAATTCTGCATACTTGTTAGTGGTTTAAAATAAAACATCTAACATCTAATAAAAGTGTATCCCATTCCCCAGAATGCATCACTTTCAATTTCACTAGTTTTTCCTGTATTAGTTCTGTCTTCTAATTGGAAAAGATTGTTATCCCCACCTGAAAATGCATTATATCCTCCTATAATTTCACAAACCTCTGTAGTGCGTGGTGTAGTGGTGAGGCCAAAATTGTTCTGCCCGTTTCATGGCTGGAGCAATTGATCTGAATTTGCACACAGCCATTGACCATTACCATGGGCCTATTACACAAAATCTCAGCTGTTTATTTGCGTTTTTGTGTTCGCTGGCTCCCGGGTTGCCAGATCAGACCTTTCCCTCCATCATACATGTGTCTTATAAAGGCAAATTTATGCTGCCTTTACATATGAAAATAAATACATCCATCTTGAATGATGTGGCCTAACTGTCACTGCTCACACACTTTGATGATACACTTTGTTGGTATGGATGTTAAGCAATACATCCAATAGAGGGCAGTTTATAGTTTTCTGACAACAAACATGACAATGGTCAAGAAGGTCGGACACAATGAGTACGGAGTTTGGCAGTGCAACATAGCGGCCCAAACCTCTAGTTAAAAAAAAGATTGGCCCAAGGCCAAACTGACTTGCCATCCCCTGATTTAGAGCCTATGTCACACTCACAAACTCCCCTGTCACCTCTTTCTTGTACCATTGCTCATCCAGGCCACCCTTACATCAAACCTCTCCTACATTTTCACCTCAACTGAGACAGCTTCCCTGCAGATGCCTCCCACAGCCATCATCCTCTATCGGGCTGTCAGGTGGGGTTCGTTTGTGTACTTACTTACTGTAGCCTACCCTTACACCCTGGCCTCTGCTGCCTCGACACAAAATAACAGGTTAGTCTGACGTATGTTACTTTGGCTTGCTACCGTGATACACAAATAACAGTGGTTGAGCAGGAGAGACAGCGGGGTATGGATTACTGTGAATGGCCGCAATCGACTAAAGAGCATTGTGTCTACCTAGGTCAGGGGCCTGCTGTTTGAACCAGGAAAATCAACAGAGCATCACCTCCTTTCCCCCTGCCTCTCGCTCTCTCTGTTGATTTGTTAAAATAGCCCCAAGTCTTTAGAATGAGACCCACTCTGAGTTAAGTGGGTAAAGTGGGTGTGTAAGAAACAATATGCTTGATTGATACCGCGGCAGCGCACTCACACGTCGGCTGTGAAATACACCTCAGTGCGTCCATCTGCATGCCACGATCGAGGCGCCACTATCATTATCTCCTTCAGCTCTCGCACTCGCATTAGCATGCAACCATGAAAAACATTGTTTTTCCACAAGTCTCAATTGGGGCTTTTCTCTCTCCCCTGAACTGCTGTTAAAAGAGCTTTGTTCTTACTTTTCCTTTAAGAAGAGGTAAGAGTCTTAGATCCTAATCTTTACATTGCAGCCTTTGTAGCATGTTTCCTCTGAAGGAACATGCATATTTATCTTTAGTCTTTGTTCAGATACGTGCATAATTAAGAGCGTGCACTGGCTACAGAGGCTCTAATGACATGCTGCAAGTGAAAACAGTGGGTTTCTATTCCCTAAAAAATACCCTGAAAGTGCATGTGAATGCCTGAAAAGATCCCATTGCTGTTGGCATGAACTTGGCTTTGTGAAAATGTCACCTGTCTATCTGTCATTAGCCATGAGCATGTACAGTAGCTTACTTATAGCCACCTAGAGAGCACCTTGGCAAAGTCGCCCAGCATGCACTGCCACACAGCCTGAAGGTTTGCTACCCGCGGCGGACTGGTTTAGAACAAAAAAGGAGACGCAGATGAATAGTGAAAATGTGCTTTAATGTGCCATTTATCGAGTTCCACTTGCACTGGAATAGGTATTCCAGATACACACCTCAGGGGGTGTGTGTGTGTGTGTGTGTGTGTGTGTGTGTGTGTGTGTGTGTGTGTGTGTGTGTGTGTGTGTGTGTGTGTGTGTGTGTGCGCGCGCGCGCGCGTGTTTAGTCAAGCATTGGTCCTTTGCGATCGTGTTTTCACAAAACCTGGTGTTGAGATGAGAGCTCAATCTGGACTCAGTCTGTGTTCATCAGACCCACAAAATCCATTTGTCCATGTTTACAAACTTGAAGTGAGCACTGAGGAGAGGCCACCCTTTAATGTTTTATCTTACAAACCGAACACAAAATAATGCATTCACACATTTAAAAATACGATAAAGCAGCTGCGGCTTTACTTCATGCAGTCTCTTGAATCTGTATAAGCTGTAATTATTTCACAATTAGGCATATTAGCATGAGAGCAATGCATACTGTATGTTTGTTATTCTGAATAGCGCATTGAATCTCCATGAAACCCTATTTTCTATAAGATCACCGCAATTTGCTTTGGATTGAATGCCAGAGGCGAAGTCTCTGAATGCTATCCACCAATCTGATGGTGGCCATTCACATGCTAATGATGGGTCTGGCCATTCAAACTGAATATCAGCAGTGGCCACCCGTACCACCCCTCAGCCCCCATTATCTTCTGTCGGAGCTGCTGGAGATTAGATGATCTTGTATCCATCCCTGTTTGTGTCCTCTGGCTATAGGCACAAGGCACATTGTGAATTTGTGATAAGACAAGAGACAGCAGACCGCTGATCACTTCAGACGAACATAGCGGGTGAGAAATAGATGTTCTTGTTAAGGAGTAATGCAGAGGATGAGGAATTCAATAGAACGCATTAGATAAGTGGAGGTTCAGGATTGTATTTGTGCTAATCTATCTGGGGCACACTTTGTGTGTGGGCCTGCTTGTGTATAAATTGTACAATCCTGAGTGTACAATTTATACACATGCAGGTTAAAAGGGCCTGTAAGTGATGTATTATTATTATTATTACTATTATTGTTGTTGTTAAAATAAGTGTTAAATAGCTCTATATCATTGCTATAGAGTGCTTGTTCAGTAACAGGGATCTCCATATCTCTCCAGTACTAAAAGTAAACAGAAAAAATAAATTCAGGTCGGGATACCAATCTTATCCAATCAGGAGAGAGAACTCATTGAAGGGGATGGAACAAAACAGAAATTATCGGACAAAATTGGAACGGAAACACTATAAAATTGAAGCTGGTACATTTTATTTGTTGGGATCTCTCTCCTCATTGGATAAATTTGTTCTAAGCATATGGAAAAACATCATATAAAATAGCATTTAACCAAAACACATGACCCGCCCTAAAATTTGTGTGTGTGTGTGTGTGTGTGTGTGTGTGTGTGTGTGTGTGTGTGTGTGTGTGAGCATGTGCATTTGTGTATTTATTTTTCCAGCGGATGGGCTTGTGTGGCATTCGTGCGTGTATGCGTGCCTGGGCAGGTGCTTCCACAGAAATATACCTGCCTGTGGACACGCCTGATCATTTCTGTGTTCTGTGCACATGCATGCACACACACGCGTGTTTTGCCCCTGACCTGTTAATTATCTGTTTATACTCTTCACTGTAGCATTCTGTCTCAAACTGATTTGAGGCCAGGAGAGCGCGGTTCATTTATCTTAGCAGCATTCTCGCTAACAGTTTCAAACTGGCTACCAGCCAGCTCCAGACACTACCACGAGGGTTATTGAATAGCTTATCAATCTGAACTAGAGGATATTATACAGTATCTACTGTAGCTGAAACGGATGTTGCATTCAAGATATTGATTATGGACAATAATACAGAGTAATTGAATAGCCACAGTAGCTAATTTAAATCAGCATGTGGTGAGGGCCCTCTGCTGATATGGCTGCTGTTCAATACTCTATACAATATCTATTTTTTTGTATTATTATTCATGAATTTGATTGCTTTTGTCTGCTACTCCTCTCCTCCCGTTTTGGATTTCCCTTAAAAACCTATTTGTGAATCTGTGGATCTCATCAATGCTCTGGTTAATTTATGTGTTGTCCTCACATTGGTAATGTACTTCAGCTCTATCTTTTTCTCTCCTTCAGTTTATTTTTTTCATTCAAATGATCTCTTCTAAATTTCCACATCTCTCTCTCTCTCTCTCTCTCTCTCTTTCTCTCTCTCTCTCTCTCTCTCCACCCAGGATTGAGCAGCTGAGAGATTTGGGTGAGCTCTCCCCCCACTGGGATAACATGAGGAAGGAGGTGATCTCGCGTTACGGAGGAGTCATCAGCTCCTATCAGGAGACTCTGTCAGAGCTGGACAAGATTACTGGTATGACTCCCTGTGAGTGTGCGTGCGTGCGTGCCGCGTGCGTGCGTGCGTGTGTGCGTGCGTGCGTGCGTGCGTGCGTGCGTGCGTGCGTGCGTGCGTTTGTGTCACTGTCTGTGTCTGCTGTCAGTAACGGAGCCGCTCTGTCACAAATACACTCACCTACTAGAAGAACCGTACCTGACAGGAGAAGTTGAATAAAATAGATTACAATTTTGAATGCATTAATCCTTGTGCGTCCCCCACGTATCCTGAGAGCCCAACCAATTGACTTCAAACTCGGTATGCAATTTTCCATATGTGGGCATCGCTGACATGGAGCACAGACAGACGGGTACAATGGGTACAGAACACTGACAGTGGGTAGAATGAGTATAACGGGTATTGCATAACTGGAGAAACATCGTTCCCGACAGGCATCGTTCCCGACGTGCATCGTTCATCTCAAGTTAATGTAAAAATGTTGACAGCATTAATATTAATGTGATAAAGCCAAAGCACATCAACCAGCTAATACATTTGACTGTATCAAATAAGTACAAACTTAAAAGACCACTACGGTATTATGCTGCACGTATCAGTGTTACACCAGTATTGGTAACCGAAGTATCGAAATATGTGACTCAGCAGTTGCCGTTTAAATCTTCAAGATTAATGTGATCAAGTGCCCATAACATTTTAACCAACCTGCTCACCTGACGAACCATCTGGATGGGATTTCTTCTCCTGATGGCGGCTGAAATTGCAAAGCATTCGAATGAGTCCCTCCCTGAGTATGTGTTCAAATGTATTTATTAGGATAAACCCCTTGAGATGTACCATCTCATTTCCAAGGGGGTCCCAACATAAATACATGTCACAATCACTACATGTATACAGGAAGACAAAAAACAAACACAAAACAAACCAAACCAAAACATGTATACATACATACAGTACATCATCCCAATGCAGCTATGCCCAAATATGGAGTGTGTTGTCTAACCTCAATGTCTCATCGTCGCATCACACGCAAACAAATCAGTGACTGATTATCAGTCAGCTCCAGCATGGGACAAGGACTGACGGATACAGAGATCTCCATATATGGGCATATCAGTCGGATTGGTGGTGCAATGTAGGCGTGAGGGCTGCATACCGGCCCGAACCTCTAGTAGACAAAAAACAACAAACCAGATCAGTGACCAATGAGAAACTTGAAAAGCATCACAGCCGTAGAATGGCAGAAAATCCATTAATAGTAATCCATTATTTAGAACATAATGTTCATGAATGTTCATGAGTTTAATACAATGACAGCTTTGACGACAACAGGAGCATTCCACCTCAAAGTAAGAAGACAGAGCATGATTAAACATAGTTTGCATTATTTTCTAAAATAGCTAAACCACCCAAAAACTACAGGGTAATCGGAGACCCCAAATTTTGAGGAAAAACACTGAAAAGTGGCTTAACATGCCCGCATGTGCATGTTGTACAAAAACACTCTCACACGTGTAGATTGCCGAAATGTTGTCGCATGTTGATGTTTCCAATGCCCTTGCTTTCACCCCATTTCCCGAGGCATCGTTGTTGAGATTGGCTTGTTCATTGTTCTGTTTTGTCACAGCTGTATATGTAAATCATACTGGAAAACCTTTTCTTCTTTTTCTGTCAAAACACATCACAGTTTGTCCTTGAATGCACACTGCAACATGTTTTTTCCCCCCTTTCTTTTTTTCTCATATAGCTCTGTTTTGGTACAGAAAAAAAAGAAAAGAGCCTGGCTATAGGATATGCAGGTAGCAGTGAACACTGCATTGTGTCTGCCTTTGTATGGATATGAGCTAATGTGTGGCCTTCAACCTGTAAATAATAGATACGTGGTACTGGAATGTGGTTGTAAGCAATAGAGAATGACATTGAGTGGAAGAGAGTCCCTGGGGAGGTTTCTTGTCGATGCTAAACCTCAGTTTGAGAAAGCTTCTCCTATCTCTTATCTGCCCCCATGGCAACAGTTTAATTGGGGGGGGAGGGGGGGGGGGGGGGGGGGGGGGCGCACGTGTTTGTGTTTGTGTTAGGTATGTCAAAATTAGCAATTAGCAGTTTAAGTAGAAAAGTAGAAACACAAAGCATATATCACTTTTCCGAAGTGATCTTACAACAGTGGTATGTAATCCCTGTGAAATAATGGACAGGAGGAAACAACCTGACTTGATATGTATGCATTATTTTCGGATTTACACCCCAAAGTCAGTACTGATGTTTAAGTGAGACAATTATTTGAAGGTTCTGAACCTGTGTGTAATTCTTATTTTTTTGTGCCTCTCCTAAAGTGCTCAGCTGCATGATGACCTCTAGTTACTGTGTTTGTTCACATGTAAACAAATTATTAGAGGCACTATTATCACATTGTGGAGATATCCTCAGTGTTCTCAGAGGAACTGAGTGGTTCACAGTGAGGATAATTCACTGTGTATGGCCTAAAATGCACTCGGTGTAGTTTCTTACGCACCTCTGGTTTTCACAAAACAGGGATATGTGGGCTAGAAGCAAGGTGTTTACATAGAAGGCAGGAATGTCAGACATTCCTTTGGTGCTTTCAGAGTGTTGCACTGTAAAATCCTGAGCGTTGATTTAACTCTGAGAATGTACAAAATAGTATAAAGTATAATGTAAATGGTATAAAGTGTGCACGCTCAAAAGCGCATGTACATGACACAGACACACATGCGCGCTCGCGCTCTCTCTGTGTCTCTCTCTCTCTCTCTCTCTTTCTCCCTCTCTCTCACACGCACACGCACACGCACACGCACACGCACACGCACATGCACTTCAAATGACAGATGTTAGGTGTCTCTATCAAATTATCGCTCCGTATCCTCAACCCGACTCAATAAATTGCTGCTAATAGAATTACTATTAGGAATAAATGCACACCGATATCAAATACCCTCATGGCCAGGGCAGAACACTATTTGCTCTCTCTCTCTCTCTCTCTCTCTCTCTCTCTCTCTCTCTCTCTCTGTCTGTCCCTGTCATGTCCCCCTCTCTCCCCCTCAACATCGATATATTTCAGCCTATGCGTCCCGCAGCTGCAGGAACCTGATGGCAAGTGATTGATTTTACTCTGATTTCCTCGGCTCCCGTAATGAGATATTTGTCACTGCTGCTTTCCCCTGTGACCGGCTGATGAGGGATGATGGCAGTGGCAGCAACAGCGGTGGCAAGGGCGAAGGCTCCCGCTCTCCCTTGGCTCGGCACCGGGGGAGGAGGAGGAAGTCAGGGAGAGGATGTTCCCAGGAGGAGGCTGGGGGTAGCAGGGGACAAGGCCTTGATGGTTCCCGACAAGCTCGTTCTTGTGGCCCAGATGCCTTGTGCAGCTGATAAAGCTGGTCGTTAGACACCTACTCTACAAACCCCCCAACCCCAAATGCACCCCCCCGCTCCAATCCAGCCCCATGCATTAACTTTGTGGGGCTGACAGGCGACAGGGCTAGCCGGGGCAGGCCAGACTGGTGGCGTGGATTAATTATTAATACCTGATGAGATTAAAAGAAAGGTGTGAGATAGGAGGAGAGTAGAGTGAGAGCGGGAATGCATTAGGGAGCGGTGGCTAATAGAGGACAGGACAGAAGAGATAGATGTAGAGAAGAGATAGATGAAGATAAATGGTAAGGAACTGTATCAAAGATATGAAATGGCAGCGAGAAGGTCCTCATGCAGGTGGCGTGGGGTAAATGTCCTGCCCACCACCGCGGAGACTAGGTGTTCAAATCCTCCACGGTGGCTGGGTATTAGACCAAACACAATTGGCCATGGGAGGGAAGCCGGGCAGGAGGGCAATATCTGTCACTGCATTATCACCTCCTACTGGTTGGTCATGCAGTTCAGAAGGGTATGGAGCTAGGAAGAATTGTGTGTAGCTCTGCATGTGTTACATCCTCACTGTCAGGTGAAAAGAAGCAGCCTTGATAACATTTGTATCAAAGGAGGCAAGTGGTTGTCTGTGCTCTCCCCAGGACCAATTGTAGGAGTTAGCAGTGACGAGAGACCAGAATACACAGTGAATCAGGAATTGGCGACCAAAGTGGGGAAAAAAAGGAACAGGATAAAGCATTGTCAAATAAATGGCGGTAAGGAAGCTGTGTTGTGGTACATGTAGAGCAACAGAAGTGAGCGTCGCACGTAGCTAAACATTGAAGAAAAGGACGTGCTTAAGAGAAGGACGGTCACGCCACCGAATTCTTACAAGTCAAAGTGCAAATGAGGAAATGAAATCAGATAAAGTGATAATAAAAGGTGTGCTTGGAGATGAAGGAAGAGAAAAGACCTAGGGTGTCAAGTGAGAGGCGTCAGAGCATGAATAAACATGAAGGAAGAGAGAGAGAGAGAGAGAGAGCACAGTGAAAGAATAAGAACAGCAAGAGGAGGAGGAGGAAGAGACAGCCTGTCCCTGGAGAGGTGGAGGCAGAATCCCCTGTCCGTGCTCAGGTCCAACAGCCGCTGTGTTTCCCGTTCTATCCATTTTTAATGAGACATGCTGACCCCGGCACACACACTCAGAGAAGCTCTAATAACTGTGTTCCATTCATGAATTAATCATTCTCTTCGGCTCCCATTGTTTGCCAGCCACCCCAAAATTAGCGGTGTAAATCCCGCTAAGTGCGGTTTGCATTGAAAGGTGCGTCGCCAGCAGCATGTCTTCACAGCATACACAAAAACTGCCAATCACCCCTCACCACCAGTGGTGACTGCAGAGCCCACAGCAACGTGAGAGAGAGGCGGTGTCTGTCAAAAGCAATGTAGGTTGCTATTGTGAATTTCTTCTGTGTCTGGCAGAAATCTTGTATCTCCATATTTCATCTTTTTATGATTTTTTGAATAAATGAATGCTGCAAAAGTAGCTAAATTAGCCAATACAAGCTTGTAGATCTGCCATTTTGGGAAATCTTTGCCTATGATGACCTAAAGGATGTCAGGTTCATAAATATTCAACCAATTGATTGTTTTAACAAGAGCTTGTGACTAACTGCATTAACTGCATTGGATCTATTAGAACACTACTAAAAAGTAATGGTTTTGGACATAAGAACGGTTTAAGGCTTTTTGCCTGACAGCAATAACGTAGTGACGGGAGGCGGAACATGTGTGCTTATATGAGGCTGTGTACTTATTGAATCTGCTGTGGAAAATGTATCGGAACAAAAAAAACAGGCAGAGGACAGTGCTGTGAGATCAATCTCCGTCAAATCATTACTGCTGACATCGAAAATAATGACAAGTCACTGGTAATTGTAACCGTCCAGGTGCGCGGAGCCTGGGACAATGATTAAGGCCTCAGTTGCTCATATTTTGCTCATATTTTACTCATTCTGTCTCTGCTGTTGTCTTCCTCCCTGCCTTTCTGCTGTCACATATGTATATATATATATATATATATATATTTGTTTTTAAATTTAGAGTAGCCAATTATTGTTTACCCCCTTTTCTCCCCAATTTAGTGGTTATGCCAATTGATTCCTCCCCACACACATTTCTGTGTTGTCACTGCTGTCGTATCCTACTGACTCACCTGCCAGTGAGGAGCCCCCACCAGGAGGACGTAGAGCCTTCGTCCTACTCTTCCCGCCCAACACTCCCCGCTGACAGGTGCCGCCCCAGCCTGTAGGAATACGTGCAATGACCGATATCACCCTCCCCGTCCGGCTTCCCTCCCCCGAACACGGGCCAATTGTTCGTGTAGACGCTCGACAAAGCCGGTTGCACCACGGTGGATTTGAACCCACAACCTGGTGGGCAGGGACTTAACCACTCCGCAACCCGAGCGTCCTTGCTGTCACATAATAATATTAATCAGTGCAGTGCACACAATTACTGTGGACATGGAGATTACAAATTTCAACTGGTTCTCCAGCTCTCACTTGCCTATCAAACCAGCCCCGCAGCGCTGTACAGTACCTTCCTGTTGTTTGATTGAAACAAGTACCCCGCTGTGCTACTGGGGCACCATCGAACACCTTGAAGGTTGCTAGCCACTGGCAGTCTGGCCGTGGCTGGCTGTTGTTGTGGTAGTCTTGTTTGGTTTTCTCAGCTTGTCCTCGGGCTCCTTGTCCAGTGAGGTGGTTGGTCAAATGTTTTACTGTAGCACATCGATTGTTATTCCTCTGAAAGAATCAGTTAATGATGCAAAAAGCAAAATGATGCTGAAAAAGTGAACAAGAAGAGAATCTTCCCAGAGCTGTCCCTCCCTTGTCTCCCACACCCTCCTACATTTAAGCTTCCCTACGTCTATTTCAATATAGCAGCAGTACAAACACACTTGTCTGCTCACTCAATTTTTCGTTTTGAACAAAACGACCCCAGAGAACTGAGATGAAGAGATAGTAACCCTGTCTGCTTTTAGACAGCTGTTGGCCAATACCGCTGGCGTCAAGCAACATACCACCTGGACAAACAGATGGGGATTTCATATGGCTAATTCGTCTAACCCACAGCGGTCAGTAAGCTCGATTAGCCCAGGTCCCCAGAGCACTGCAGCCCACGGCGAACTCCCGCTGAGTTTAGCCCACCTGACTTTATGAATGGCTCCACCTTGCGCAGAAAGACTCCGTCTTCTCAGACTAGTTCAATGCTAGCCATGCTATCAATGTTGGGAGCAATGAGGCAACAATGGCACAGTCTTTATTTAGCTTTAGGGGTTAAGGTTAGGGGTTATGTTTTTCTTTTTCCTTTTTTGTGAATGGTTGCTTACATGAAAGTAAAACTCACAAGTGAATATCATTGAAGTGATTAGACATTGATCCAACCTGCAAGGAAGAGTTTAAATTAGATAATCAGCTGTGTTTTTATTATTTTATCTAGTATTGTCGCGTCTTATCTCTTATTTGTTGAAGGTCATCCCAATGTGCAGAAGTGATCGAGGAACAGATGTCCTTCATTGAGGAACATGTGGCTTCATTAAGTCTGGAAGATGCATCTAAATGTTATATTGGTGGAAATAGTGCATTTGTTTTCCTTGGCAGCACAAATGCATTGTGTTGGCACACTGCACGTGTTGGATTTAATGTCTTTTCATTTGAACTAATAGTTGTGGGGATGAAGGTAGCATAAAGTGGCACAATTACACAGAATTAATGCACCCTGCAATTTTATGTCCATACGTGGGCTGGCATAATGCTTCAGACGTGGACGTTTAAAGGGGTCTTTAAAAAAGACCACACACAATTATGGTATTAAAAAGTTTCAGACAGATTTTTCCTTCTTATCTATATACCTTTTTCGACCACCTACTGTTTACTCAAATTACCTCTTTGCAAACATGAGTAGTTTTTTTCTTCCCCTTTTTTGTTTGTTGTTTATTGTTCTTAAAAGCTTAACCCCATTTCAGAGAGACTCACGAGTCTCATTTACATATTTGAGATTTGTGCCGCTAACATGGGGTGTCAATGTGTGGTTTTGAGATTTACGGTAAGCCGCAAACAGACGCCACCTTGTTGTTTTTAAGGGAAAAGTTTTTAATTGGAAGTTTTTTTACCAAAGTGTGTGTGTGTGTGTGTGTGTGTGTGTGTGTGTGTGTGTGTGTGTGTGTGTGTGTGTGTGTGTGTGTGTGTGTTTGTGTGTGTGTGTGTGTGTGTGTGTAAAATCCTATGCTCAGAGGATTATGCTGCACATTACTGGATAGTTTGGATGGCTGATTGGATACACTCTTTTTCATACAGCATGTGTATTGAAGTGTGTGATATGAGTGAACATGTTAGATATACGTACATACCTCTACCACATTAGCTCATAACCCTATTTCAAGCCTTTACAGCCTTCTTTGAAGCTGCTGTCTGCAGCATGGATATGCTAAATAGGATGATGAGGGGGGGCATTTCAGATTCGTCTATAAAATCTGTGTATAAACAAAAATATTTTTCATCATGTTACATCGTGTACCTTATTGGGAAACATTTAAAAACATCTAAGTCAAATCGGTCTAGTCTAGACTCCCTACTGTATGCTGTATTACCTTCCCTCATGTAGATTACACTCCTACTCCCTTTATGCGGATTTACCGTGCATGTTTTTTTTACCTGAGGTGCATTTGTGAAAAAAAATGTTTTTTTTTACATTTCTTTGTTGCACGAACCGGTCTATTGAACTGAACCTGCAAATGTTCCAAACATTTATAGTACTGTATAATCCTGATACTACACACACTATCTGTATGTATCTTGATTATATACCTGTTTCTATTCTGTGTTCTTTCTTTCTTTTTCTTATCTTCCCTGCTCTGACTCTTCCTCAAATCTCTCTCTTCTCACGGAAACTACAAAATGATGGAGCATGCACGAAAAAAATCATTTCACCCAGCCATATGACCTGTAAACCTGTGATGTGACAATAAAGCTGATTCTGATTCTGAAGTGTTTTGCCAAACTTCACCATAATAACTCATCACTGATAGCATGCCCCGACAGTGTCGATATAAGTCTAGCTTTGAATGGCTGCTTGCACAACACTTATTCACATTGATTTTATTTCCCATTATGTATTACCTTTTCTTACATAATTGTTTATCAAATGACTCTACAGACATTCAATGGCAACAAGAGTGTTTTTCTTCATTGGAAAATCGAAGAGAAGATTGGAACATCAGGCCAATTTACTAAACTTGCTGTCGGCTAAACTGTCTTTACATCTCACTGTCTGTGCGCTTGCTCTCTCCATATATCTATCTCCCTCTTTCCACAATTAGCACACAAACAAAGACAATAAACAGTAAAAAGCCTTGAAAAACACAGCCACTGTATGGAAAGACCACAGTGTTGCTAGACCAGATGGTAATGGTGTTACATATCACCAGAAGCTATCATCACAGCAACGTCTTTGTTTCTGGAAGCTTTGTATACTCGATTACCGATGCAATGTATGTTTTACAGCACAGTGACACATTTTCTTTCTGTTTTGTGTTTCCATTTACTCAGGTCCTTCATTCAAAGCAAGTTGTTGTAAAACCCAGAAGTCCCTGCAATTCATTCCGATCAACCTGCACACCCAGCGGATGAGAGTGACGTGCCCCAGAAAAACAGGTATCATATTGCGATAGTTGATTTGACATTTTAACCTTTTAACCTTATCCAGAGCAGATACAGTAGGGCATCAGTGTCTTGTTCAGGGATGTGTGGGTGTTGATGGACACATGGCCCGAAGCAAGGATGAAATGTGGGATACAGAATTTAATTTACTTGTCTCACCCCCACAGGTAATCACCATTATGCCTTTTTCAGACCCACACACACAGGATCCACTTGAAAAGAGCAAAAGATGGCTCCCTGACGTGTGATTTGGGACGAGACCGGAGCTTTGGGCAAACCACGCCCCCGGAGAGCCGCTGGAATCCAAACCGTGCCCCCGACCGTCTCCATTGGTTGGCTGTTTCCTGTTGTTGTCATATATCAACTTGCTCGTTCTTTTTTTTAAACGGTGGTGGTGCGTTCTCTCTCTCAATATGAAAGCAAGCTTGCTTTACCCACAAGACAGAGAGAGAGAGAGAGAGAGAGAGAGAGAGAAGAAAGAAAGCAATTATTAACTTATATAACAGCGTATTTTCACAACAACAGTTGACAAACGGATGCGCAAGACCGCCGTCTCCATCTATTTATAAACTCTTTGGATATAGCCAGCAGAGAAGTAATTATAAACCCATATAACAGACTAGCGTATTTTGACAGCAACAGGAAACAACCAACCAATGGAGACGGTTGGGGGCGCGGTTTGGATTCCAACAGCTCTCCGGGGGCGTTGTTTGCCCAAAGCTCCAGTCTCGTCCCAAATCACGGCTCCCTGACCTGCATCAGTAGGCCTATAGTTCAATAACCACATACGTATAGGCTTAAAGGAAGATGACAGTTTATTTCAGGAATGAGCAGCTAATATGACATTCATTCACATGATGGACATTTCCAAAAGCCGAATTGTCCATAGTGTTCTCACCTCATCAACCAGGGCCGAAAGATTTGAATGATCTTGGACAGAGAAAGATAGACAGTACTCTAATTAAGCCGCGTTCATTTGCCCGAAGAGGAAGGCCTTTTCCTTTTCTACCGCTCTGCTCCCCACTGTAACTGTCTGAGCGCAGTCTGCAAGCCTTTCACATCCTTATCTCTGTCAGGATGCATTATATCTGCTAACTGTTAACTGCACTAGCTGTGAGCGGGATCCATTTCAAGTGTCGGCTGGGTGATTGATGGAACGTTGAAGGCAGACAAGCCTTGACATGGATCTCCACTGCTGAAGACATCAGAGATGACAGTTGAAATAAGTAGATCAAGTAATCTTTTTTGCTGTGACCACTGCCTGACTCCCCTGAAGAGGTAGAAGAAAAGGAGAAGGAAGAGAAAAACGAGATGCATTGCAAGTGAGAAAAAGTGGCAATAGAAACATTATTTGTGTTGAACCATGACTTGGAGGTGTAATTGTCGTTATGATTTGTTTGGGTCCAATAAAGGTTCACTGTGACATTAACATATTTTGTAAAAGATTGCCAAGTTGCCAAGTACACTTTTCCCCTGTTGGTGCACATAATTAATTTCTCAAAAATCGAAACTTATAATTATGGGAGCTCCCCAATTATCTACATCAGCGATTCTCAACCTTTTTAATTTCAAGGACCCCTAGTTTGATATGTATTAGGCCACGGACCCCCATTTGATTATTTTTTTTTAATCACTACACTAAAAGTTAACTCGAAGAGTGTGCAAATATACATTTGTTAACTTTCTTGGAATGCCTTGTGCGGGATGAGTTCAAAGAGAAGATTGTGTGCACATCCCACGCCTGTATTTATAGGCCAGGTGCTGGACATCAAGGGAAGAGTCAAGCAAAAGAAGAAGGAAGTCCGCACACTGTTCTCAAGCTCCAAGAAACTCACTTTTTATTTTTGCAAATCTCGTGCAAAAATCGTCTTGTGCGGGATGGGGACATTGTGGAAATCTGAGATGGGAGATGACCTCAGGAGACAGCTGTTCATGGCTACAGTGGAATCAGTACTGCTGTACGGAGCTGAGACATCACAATACAGCAGGAAAAAGGCCCTGGATGGCATATATCACGCATATCAGTGATATGCGTGATATATATATATGATATCACGCATGATATCACATATGAGGACCACATCGGAGACATGGACCTCTACGGGGGCCTCCAGAGGGTCACGAACAAGGCCTGTTCTCTGTGTCAGGCACCCGGAAGTGATGGCGAGCCTACTGATACTGTGGGAACCAACCCAAGGCACAGCTAGGTGGGGAAGTTGGCTGGGCACCACCACTAACGGACACACTGGGTACAAACACACTTGTCCGTTTGCAACCGAACGAACGGCCGAAAGTCCCATCCACTCCCATGTTAAAAAAAAACGGAAAAACGGACGCAATCCGGTCTGGAAAAAGCACATCCGTGTTCCGCTTTTCATTGAGTAACAGACAGAAATGGCCGGATCCGGAACAAGAGCTTCCGTTTCGTAGCGACCCGTTTTCCGCCAGCAAACGGACATGTCTGTTTGTACCCACTGCAGCATGACAGCAGAGCCAGCAACACTGCATATCCCCAGACCCTGATGCTGCATAGGAAGGAGTGGAGAGCGGCGATCCAGGAGTTCCAAGTTGCCGTTGGTTAGTCCGCACCCTCGCATCGAATGAACTACAATACATCAATCTCAACAAAATGAATAACTCTGTATAAGAGTGTGTGATGAGGCCTAGACCGTGGCGTCGCGGTCTAGGCACCCTGGTTGAAAATCCTTAATAGCAGTGTGCCGCGGGTTCGCGTCCCGTTCCCGTCGGCCTTTCCTGCATGTCTTCCCCCCATCTCTCTCCCCATTCTTCCTGTCAGACTACTTTCCCTGTCCCTCTTCAATGAAAAATAATAAAAAACTACCAAAAACAAATCTTTAAAAAAAAAAAAAAGAGTGTGTGATGAACCTGCACAACCGTGGCGTGCACAGTGGCTGCTGTGGCACTGTATTTATTGCAGGAGATTGAGAACAATCTAATCTGATGTCTGTGACATTTCCACAAACAGCCGTTTGTCCGAGGATGCCAGCCGTGCATTGGTGGAGTGAAGAGAGTGGACTCGCCTCTCCTCCCCCGGTGGCTGATTCTCATTCTGTGCATGCCAATACGCACGCCAATACGCTTTCTGGCCTCCCTCCTCACTTTAATTTCTTCTAATGTGCGCAGCTCTGAACTTTAGTATTGAATGCAGCAGTGACCTTCTGCCACTCATCTTTCTTCTTTTTATTTGAGATTCGACTGCAAAGGCCTCCGAACAGTAACTCTTTTCTCTTTTCAACCCCCCCCCCCCCCCATTAAAGACTAGCTGAAAAGAAAATATGTTGTTCACCCTTTTAGAGCATATCGCTGTCACAACAGGGACATAGTCAATATACAGTATATAATATCAATATAAATGTCATGGGTATGCATGTATTTAGTGCAGATTCTCCACACATACAATGTACAGTACATATGCATACATTCAAGGTTGCTTTATTGTTACATATTGTGCACATCCTCTTCTGGATCCTCATACATTGTAGCAGCATTATTTATAATAATATTAATATCATCATCATCGTCATCATCATATCCAACAAAAAGGAGAAAAAGATAATCTACTCTGTGGAGGTCAGAACAATGCTAAACAACACTAAAATAAGTAAAATGCTACAATGTCAATGCGTAACATAACAGCGGCCAATCAAATATAGCCCCCTGCTGTTCTGATAGATGGTCATTTCTAGACTACTTTGACACATGGGTTTCATTCGGTTCAATGGGTTGCACTCTTTTTATGACTACAGGCTTTATCAAGCCATTGTGAATATACTCTGTGAATATTCCCAAGTCAATTGGTTATTATTAGTCATTGACTGTGTGTCTGTGCTTTTTGTCTATTTAAAAAACCTCAACCATGACTGTTTTCATTAGCATTTTTGTGTATTGATCATCCAGCGAGGGGATAAAACACCACTTTGAGCCAGACGAAATGTTAATTTTTCTGGAAATGGCCACTCTCAGTCTCCCCAGTGACGGCAGCGGAACATTTCAGAGCTCTAAAAAGCCGGGCTTGGCAAAGCAAGCCCCAAGAACATATTGTTCAGCACTCATTTGGGCCATGTAAAAAGGATATTTTGTCAGTGTTTAACAGGGCTGCAGGATGGGTTAAGTATGAATTATACCGACTTATCTTCACCGCCACAATCAATTTCTCCTCTCTGGGAGAAATGGCCCTCTCACTACCCCAACTGTCTCGTTCTCTGTTCGATTTATTGAGACGGGCGGGGCGGGGGGAACCAGGCATGGTGGAGACCAAGCAAATCGGGCCACAAATTGGCCCTTGTGTGATTGATGTCCTGAGATGCTGTCATTGTATTTCAGTGTTGCCGCTTCTGCCACTGCTGCTTCTGCGTGGGAGGGGTGAAACCAATTAAGGGTTGACTTGGAAGTTGGAGAACTCCAGGGGCCAAAAAGCGTGTGGCGAGCATGGGGCTGCATGGCTGGGCACAGGGATAATTAACACAGGATGTGGTGGACAGCAGTAAAGCGCCCCTACACACAGACATGATGCACATGCTCACACAGATACACGCTTACTCGCATAATGACTCGTGCACTATACATTCCTGTGTTCAATTAACTCAGAGAGTGCATGTGTGTACACTCTCGGAGTTACAAAAGGATACATTGAGACTTTGTGTACTGACACAGACACAAATAATAACACATAACCAACCCCTGTCACTAGGGGGGCATGGTGGTGTTGTTAGTCCACATTGTTGTCCGTCTCCCCGCGGTATCACTTAGGGCTGTCTTGTGCTATTAATTCCTGTGTTGTTGTTTTTCCAGCGACCCTTCAAACAGCACTTCCTGTGGGGTGGTGGCATACCACCGCCGCCCCCTGGGGTGGTCATTAGCTGACCTGCCACTAAAGCTCATGGCAAAACATTCACACACACACACACACACACACACACACACACACACACACACACACAGAAATGCATACACGCACAAACAAACACACACACAGACACACACAGACATACAGTCCCCCCCCGCCTCCCACCCCCCCCCAACTCCTCCACTCCTCTGTTCCGCCATCCCGTCCTGTGCCGCCGCCTCTCCTCCTCTGAGTTCTTCTTCCTCTCACATTAGTGTCAGCTTCATCCATTGCTCATTCAAAACAAGACCTGTTATGAGCACCTCTGTGCTTGCCAGCCGTCTGTGAAGTGTTTATTTACTTTCGATGGCGGTGTGCAAATTGGAATGAAGCCGCTGTGACATTGGCCCGTCCTTCCTCTTCAACATGGGAGCAACGCTACATTAAGACCAGAAGGCAGCTGCTCAGAGAGGGGGGGGGGAGAGAGAGAGAGAGGCCTTGGTAATGGAGCAATATACAAGGCTGCAATATAAATCAGGCAGGAAGGCGGGGGGTTTGGTTCTAAAAGTAGATGCAATAGAATATGCATGGTTCTGCACCACTTTTAAGTATCTACTGGTATGGCTGGTTCATGTACTCTGTGTTTTTTAATACCTCTGACTGCATCTTGTCAGCCCAACATGTCATGTCCTCTGCTCGCTGTGTGTGTGTGTGTGTGTGTGTGTGTGTGTGTGTGTGTGTGTGTGTGTGTGTGTGTGTGTGTGTGTGTGTGTGTGTGTGTGTGTGTGTGTGTGTGTGTGTGTGTGTGTGTGTGTGCGTGCGTGCGTGCGTGCGTGCGTGCGTGCGTGTGCATACTAGTATACACCTTTTGTAGTGCCCATAATCAAATAATCCCATAAAGCTTTAGGGTACATTTATTACATTCATGAATACTGATTCAACTGCGCACCGATCCTCAGATTCACGTTCTTGTAGATCTTTATATGATAGCACACTATATTGTGCAACAAATGTATCAATTTACTGAACAAAGATTTCAAAATAACCATGCATATCTTTTACTTGTGCCCATGCATCCAGGTAAAGACACTGTGTGTGTGTGTGTGTGTGTGTGTGTGTGTGTGTGTGTGTGTGTGTGTGTGTGTGTGTGTGTGTGTGTGTGTGTGTGTGTGTGTGTGTGTGTGTGTGTGTGTGTGTGTGTGTGTGTGTGTGTGTGTGCGTGCGTGCGTGAGAACACCAACTCAGTATAGTATGTGACAATTTTCTTTTGTCAAAGTGGTTCTAACCCAGACTATACGTACTCACTGGGAGACAGCTGCCTAAAGTCCAACTATTGTAAAGTGCACTTGAGTTTATTTTCCTGGCTTGCTCTATGTTACAGCACAGGACCCATTTTGCCTCTTTCAATAGCCTCTTATTTTTTCTGGGAAAAGGTTTTATATATGTGTATATGCTACACTGTAGCATAGGAAAACTATATAAATGTAACTGCATCAAAATGATGTCAGGAAACACCCACCACAGTAATATTCTCAGTGTTAAAGGGACACTTTGCCAACCTACAGTAGATCCCATCCCAAGAAATGACGTCACGAAACAGTACGCCCGATGACATGAAATGGTGTGTTTGACCTTATTGTTTTGCAACGTCAACATTTCGCAGAGAAATACACAGAATACATAGGTATTTTTTGTGACAGTACTTTAGTTTTAATTTTATTTATTATAATCCCAAATTCAGGGACACTTAGACCAGGGCAGGGGGGCGAACCATTGACCTTGTGATTACCAGACAGAGGTCATGATTACCAGACAGACTCTCTATCCACTAAGCCAGTGGTTCTCAAAATTTCAAGGACCCCCAGTTTGATATTATGTATTTGACATATAACTCTGAGAGCGTACAAATGGAACCAAATGGTCCATTTGGTTCCAATTGTGCTCT
Source organism: Gymnoscopelus microlampas (assembly GCF_963454915.1). NCBI lineage: Eukaryota > Metazoa > Chordata > Actinopteri > Myctophiformes > Myctophidae > Gymnoscopelus > Gymnoscopelus microlampas. The sequence goes on from NC_139939.1 coordinate 40,639,216, forward strand.
CTGAGTTACAGGCCCCCTGGGGGTCCACGGACCCCCCTGCCCTAAGCTACGGCCGCCAAAGATATTATTGATCTTCTCACAGTCAGAACAATGGGATTTAGGGTGAACATCTGGGAAGTTTCCCTTTAATGTATCCATTTGTAACTCCCAGAGTGTACAAATGTAACCAAATGGATAGACGTGTAAACTCTCAGAGGATTTTACTATGAAGGACACAAGTTACAAGTTGTTCTCTCTCATCTCCACAGATGCCTTTTATGACATCATCACAGTCGGTGCACCTGCTGCACATTTCCAGGGCTTCAAGTGTGGTGGCCTACAGCGACTACTGAGCAGATATGGAGCAGAGAAGAAAAGGTACACACAGACACAAAAACACACACACACACACACACACACACACACACACACACACACACACACACACAAAACACTCCTATGAAACTGCGGGAAGAGGCCATGTTTATACACAGATAGACAGGCAGTTTATTATACTGTAGGGTTTTTTGTTGACGTGGAATTGGGCTTGTGCCGCTATTGACAAGGGAATTAAAGTGACAGACAAATTTGGTCCTGGCATATGGATCTTTATTTTTCCCGAGGCCCTGAGCAGTTACTTACAGCTGAGTTGGGTTAAACTCAATCTGGAGCTATAACATGACTGCTGCTACTGCTGCTGACAGCTCTATTTGACTGGAGGCAACAGGCACCATGTCAGGAAGAAGAAGGATTATGTTGAGTTGGTATTTCATTCAGCTCTCCTTCTTTCTTAGTTTTTTTTTGTTCACCCTCTCTTTCTCTTTGTGCTGTCTCACACAGCGGGTGACATTTCCCCAGATGTTGCACACAAAAAATCTCTTGGTTTAGCATAAAAGTCAGTTGAATACTGTGCTCAGAACAACTGTTGGGTTAAAAATACCACAAATGTCTCAGTTGAGATAAAGAGATTGACTTTGTCACTACAGATGGCAGGATTGCCAGAGCATATTTTATGATGATAATAAATGAACAGGAACCCCTAAAACATTTCGAGGTAATGACCTAAATCAGCCTAAAGTCTGTTCAGTATTTATTAAAATATATTTAATTTATTGTTTTACAGTCAATTTATGTGGCAGCCGCTTTGAGGTTAGAGAATGTGGCTTGCGATCGAAAGTTGTCTGGTTGTATTGCCCAGCCTGGTTAGGAATATCTAGATGTAAACCAGAAATGCTGTCTCCTCACCTCAGCAACAGCAAGTGAAATGCCTTTAAGCAAGGCACTTACTTTGCTCTACCAGTGCTGCTCAGTGGCCAACTGCCGAAGATTTGTTTCTGTACAGGCCAGCTTCCTGGTGTTAGGCCGAATTCACATCAACCGCGGTATTCCACATCTGTGTTATGCGAAAGTGGCGTGGTTCCACACATTGTCTTTGGTGAGGCGTGACCTGGCTGTGGTTGGAGGCGAAGCCATCAAAAAGCAGTGTGAAAGAGTTGAGGCAAGTTCAACTTTTTCACTGGCGCTTTGCAGCGAGACAGAGCTGTGGTCTGACCTAGGCATGGACTAGGCATACATACAAAGGTGACTCTGAAGAGGAAAGCTTTCATTTTCTGTACAGGCAAAGGTTTAACAAACACCAATGTGTTCAATTATGAGTAATCCTCCCACTTTGCCCAGTCTTCTCTCAACATTTTACCAATTGCTAGTTTCAATCCCTCAGATGCTTTGTGCCTCAAGGTCCTGATCCTTCCACAGTAACCCTGAGTCATCCCTACATGATGCCAAGGGAGTGTTCCCTGATTGGATTTGTGTGTGCTAGATTGAATTACCTGCCTATACATCGGGCTTGTGCCTTTGTAATCAGTCTATTTGGCTGATGGCATAGACATGTCTAATTAGTGTGGTCCTCTCATTCTGTCACAGAATATCCCACAGAGTGTCCCACAAACACCACAGAGGTGAATGAATAGAGGAAGTGGCAACTATGAATGTTTTACAGATAAACACATTAGGCAGAGCACATAATGGAGAGTCATGTATGCCTGCATACAAAACACAGGCGTAGGTAATCAAACAAACATGCCCCCATGTCCCCGTACAACTGCAGAAACACAGTGAGACATGCAGTATTGTACATCGAAACATCCATACCGTCCGTCCGTCCGTCCGTCCGTCCGTCCATCCATGCATACATGAGAATACGAGACAGCCCTGTTATTTTACTGTATTATTCACAAATCACACAGTATTCAATTCCCTTTCTCTCTTTACCCCCCTCTGTCTCTCTCTCTCTCTCTCTCTCTCTCTCTCTCTCTCTCTCTCTTTTTCTCTCTGTCTGTCATGCACACACATACTGCGCAGGTACTGTATGCACATGCATCTATTGTGCTGATGTCCCCTCCTGGGGCAACTTGTCCAAATGACTCCCTTAGAATCTGCGATCAGCAGTTCCTGGGACAGCAGAGGCAGATGTCATCGGGGTTCAGCTTGTGGTCACTCTGAGTGATGCCAGAGGAAATGAAGAGTGATTTTTCCCCATGGCACACCACCGAATGCAAAGTCATTACAGTCCATGCCAGATCCAATTAGTTACGCAGAGTTTGGAGAAGAAGAATAAAGTATAGGAGAATGGAAGGATGGAGACAGAGGGGTGGGGGGTGGAGGTTAAGAGTGAGATGGGGATGAGGCTATAAGGGATAAGTTGGTGGGAAACTAGTTGAGGGAGCCTGTGCTGATTAACAAAAGAAAACGGAGGGAAACTTCTTTACGCTAAAGTGCACAAGCGAATTTGCTGAAGATGGTCAGTTTTATCTGTGCTAGCATGCACCCCGCGATAAGCGGCAGCATATTTTCAAGAGTCTACCGGAGTGAAATCATTTCTCCTTTAGAATGAGAGATTAGACCACTAGGAAAAGTGTTCCCTGGGGAAAGACGGAGCTTTTTGTTTCATATTTGATTTAGCTAATGACTCACTGTAGCTTAAATTTTCCAATTTTCCGCCTGGCTACACCGTCGACGGGCCCGCGCCAAGCCCTCGTCCGCGTTTGACCTGGAATCCAGACGTTTTGTCACTCACTGTCAGAATGAAACGAGAAGAAAGAAAGAAAGAAAGAAAGAAACTCCAACTGGCCCTGTATACCCATCCCCCCTCCCTTGCTCTTTTTCATCCTCTGCGGTTTGCATCAAATTTGCACAGTTGCACAGTTTTTCTAATGGAGGCACGTGTTGCTTTCAAATGAGGAGCACTCATTATTGTGTGGATTCATTTGCATCTTACTGAAAGTGTGACTGGATGCGTAGCCCTGGAAGTGCCACGCAGACGTGTTTTGTCTTCTGCATGTGAAGATATGAAAGTTGCGCTGCGAGCCGGATCGAGTCGAAGTCATTCTGTGCAACAAAAGCAGCGCTCGAACACACTCGCATACACAGTCATACATACATGCATACTGTAAATGCACGTATGTGCACACGCATTGTCCCACACGCATTACCACAAGCCTGCATGTACGCACAAAGTCATTCTGTGCAACAAAAGCAGCGCTCGAACACACTCACGCGCACGCACGCACACGCACACGCACGCGCACGCGCACACACACACGCACACGCACACATCCATAATCAGCCGGTGCCAGTGTCTTTTCAGAACAGGCCTTTTGTAATCAAGTTTGATTAAAACGGGAACAATCGGCAAGATGTGAGACTGGCCCTATTCAACGTGATATTAATTCATCAAAGGAGAGGTGGGGACAGCTATGGGAAAGTAGGGGGAAAAACACCCTGAGCACAGAGGTGTTACCAGGAGGCCAATAAAAGAGCTATTCGTCTTTGTTCCCCAGACACCAAAGGAGAGGGAGGGGAGCTCTTTGTGGATCCATTAAAAAGCTGCGATGGGGCAAACTTGGCAACAACTACTGTACGTTACAATGTAGGCTGTCTTCTATGCATCTTGTGGCCGAGGCTTTAATCAATAGGCACATGTAGTGGTCCTCAGGTAACCCCTGCATGAACACACACACACACACACACACACACACACACACACACACACACACACACACACACACACACACACACACACACACACACACACACACACACACACACACACACACAGTGGGAGCACTGTTTAGCTCTCATATCTTTCCCCACTTACTGTAGCTGGCTGTTTTAAAAAGTCACCACATTTTGATCCTTTTTTTAATTGAGCCCTATAGACGTATTCACTGAATCGCTGAGATGGGCTAATCTCACGTTAAAAGACTCTCTGGAGTCACTAGGCTTTTACTGTACAATGATACAGCTTTTTTTTTTTGCAGAGATTGTAATCTGAATATACCCACTTTGTGTGTGTGTGTGTGTGTGTGTGTGTGTGTGTGTGTGTGTGTGTGTGTGTGTGTGTGTGTGTGTGTGTGTGTGTGTGTGTGTGTGTGTGTGTGTGTGTGTGTGTGTGTGTGTGTGTGTGTGTGTGTGTGTGTGTGTGTGTGTGTGTGTGTGTGTGTGTGCGCGTGCGTGCGCTTGCGTAAGAGTTTACATTCTGATGAAGTCTTGTGTGTGTCCTCCTGTGTATGTGTGACAGTGAGAGATTGTCAACCTTTTCTGGATTAAGGCCCACTTGAAAATCTCGAAAGTGTTCGCGGTCCACCCATCTGGTCCACCCATCTGACCACCTCACAAAGTGGCCAGATTTAGTTTAGGTTAAATCGTGAGGTTGTCCATTATACACAGGGTCAAGTGTTCCAGGGTTCAATTGAAACAGATGTCCCCCAGAGCAGAGAGGTCAGACCTCAGTAATGCTTTGTTCACATTGGAGCGTCACACAAAAAAAGCATGAAGCTAAGCACGAAGCTAGAGGCCAAAACTGGGCGTGTCTGAGGTTAGTACATTACATTACAGTCATTTAGCAGACGCTTTTATCCAAAGTGACTTATAAGAAGTGCATTCAACATGAGTGGCTCATGTACAGTATCAGCTATGTGCCCGCTTGGTGTGGTGAAAAAACTAGCTGTATGAACAGGAGCGCATTGCTTAGCTCTTGGGAGGTTTGAAGTCACGCTCTTTGCTGTCTAGCTTCACAACGTGAAACGCTGTAGACATTTCATTGAAACTTGAAGCTAGTATTTTGCGTCAAGCTGAGCAATGTGAACGGGGCATTATTAGGCTGTGTGGAAGAGTGACACATTTAGCCTTTGTCTGGTTTCCAGGCTATGACACATCTCCCTTCTCATTTTTTGGTTGGGGTTACAGTAGTCTCTCAAAGGGCTACAGTGACATAGTGCACATTAATAGAGTCTCAGGATTTCAATACCTAGCTGCATCTTGTCCAGCAACATGCCCAACGTGTGTGTGTGTGTGTGTGTGTGTGTGTGTGTGTGTGTGTGTGTGTGTGTGTGTGTGTGTGTGTGTGTGTGTGTGTGTGTGTGTGTGTGTGTGTGTGTGTGTGTGTGTGTGTGTGCGTGTGAGAAAGAGGGGTGAGAGGATGGCAGAAGGGAGGGGATATCGAGATAAAGGAAGGATAAGAAATCTCTTAAGTGTAGTTGCTTATTTGGGCTTGCTGTCTATGTGTCCGCAGACCCCCACCTGAAACTATCTTGTGCCGGTGCCCCCCCCCCCCCCCCCCCATACAATGTTTAGAAAATAGTCATTTTTCGAGATTTTTTGAAAATGGCAGATCTATAAGCTCACAGCGATGCGATGCGTTGTGAGCTTATACTGTAGATCGGCTATTTTCAAATTGCCGATAGTTTCAGATGGGGGTCCGTGGATAAATACATATTCATTTGGGGGGATCGGCTGTTTGAAAATATACATGTTTAAACAGCGGTTTGTTCTAGGTTTTTTCGGAGGGCATACCAGAATCCTTCCCTGTGCGTGGTCGTGGTTACGCTCGCGCGTGGTCAATGGATGAAGATTTGCTAGTAGAGGGGTACGCTTTTTTCCCCAAAAATCTGCAAGTCATACCACGTACTGTAGTGTAACACGGTAGAACACACCACTGGGTTTAAAGTGGTTAAACTGATATAGTCGCTTCTTTTGGGCTTGTTTTCGCGTAGACCTGGTTGCTTATTTCTCTTGAAAAATCTGGCAACACTGGTCGTAGCGTCTGTAGCAGTCCGCCGCAGCTGTCTAAATGACGAAGGAGGCGTTGGCAGTCACCTGGGGTGCCGCGGGGCCGTGCTGCTGACGTCGCCGCATTTTGCCCCCGCAGCTTGTCAGCAGCAGGCCAGGAGCACTACATTAATTTCCCCTCTCCGCTATTAATTAGCCGAACGGCGGAGACGCTGGCTTAATTAGACCACCGGGCCCCACCGAGCTCACTTCTCCTCTCTCCCTCTCTCATTACTGTCAAAACCAATTCCTATTGATCATTTAGGATTAAGAAGAGGAGGGGGGGAAAGAAACAAGGGAGGAAGTTTTTGCTAGTCGCTGTTGTTGCTAGTTTTAGTAAATGTCTACTAATGACTGGACGTGTACACTCACTCACGACTCAAGATAGATTGCTGCCCTTGAATCATCACTGGAGAAGTCACGTCTGAGGGGAGAGTGTTTTTCGTAGAACCCCTGTCTCTGTTTGCTTGTGTGAAATGTGCCCTAGCAAAATACAAGACAGGCTCATGTGCAGATGAATAAACTGTGTGCACACGAGAGGGATGCAGGGAAATCTGTGGCCTACTTTAAGAATTAGCAAGTGGGTTAAGTCATTATCAACTGAGGTGGTAAGGATGGATGTCCAAATATTTGCTAGAAACTCCCTCCAGATAAACCTTTTTTTCTAGCTTTGATTTCAGGGGTATTTCCTTAAACCGAAAGCAAAGGGATTTGGTGGTTACATGGATCCAACACTGGTCCTGGGGACCTAGATTAATGGTACTTTTCTATGGAGTAGTTAATTGCATTCACCTGGTGTCCTAGGTCTAAATTAGTCCCTGGTTAGATAATGGCTAGAATGAAAAGCAGCAGCGTTCCCGAGCTACCACTGGTGATAAGAGAATTCTTGTCAATTGTACAATTATTTCTGTACATGGGCTGCCAGGGTTTGAGGAAGAGAAAAAAAAGGAAGTTGGGTATTTTGTTGATAAAGTTCTTTGTTACTTAGTAATAGTACATTGTAAGGTTTACTTTCATGTCAAGTTTATCAAATAATGGATCTCCATTTATCATACTGAAGTGAAATTGCACTTGCGTGGTATTGCTAGCATAATAATGAGGTTAATTTCTACTTAACCTGCACTAAAGACAAATGGTTTCACTAATTTGCCATAATGCTTCATGTACCTGTGCATGTTGTGTTGAATCGTCAAGAAACAGCATTATACATACTGAAAAGTGATATACCGTTGTGGTTCTGGAAAAAAAGAAACCGGAGAACCAAAGACAACCAGATAAAAATATCATTTGTCTGGTTTACTATTCATATGTACATTTTTGTTTTATTGTAGTATAAACTACTACTGACAAAATGTCTTCCGAATTACACTGGGATTTTTTTTTATTATTTGCAGAATAATGCTGTACTGGTCAAAATCACATACTGTAAAGGTGTGCTTTCATACCTCGAATATTACAAAATAAGTTCTTATTCATTTTTAAATAACTCAACACAAATATTTTAACTTAGGAAGTGTTCATAAATCAACATTTGATGGAATAACACTGACACACATCAAGGTGCTGTATCACAGTCCTTCCCTCCAGCTTATCCTATTTCCAGAGTATAGTGATGACCACAGCAGTGTTTTTTCTACTTTTCCTCCTTATCTAAGATTCAGTTCAGGTGATCACCTCGTCAGTATCTCATTAAGTAGCATAAAGTGTGCTCGTGCTGGAATTTGAGATTTGACAGGCACATGGAAGGGTTGCCATCATGTACAGATGCTGATTTGAGAGATATTTGGAGTGGTCTCTTCATTTTTTCAAATCTGTAAAGCCTGATCTATACTTGAGTTAGTATGATGTTTTTCTGACTACAAACAGTAGAATTGCCAAGTAAGTTTGTATTTCTTAGGTTAAACACTTCAGGTCATGATCTGATTTCAGCTACAAAAACATGTTTCAACCCAGACAGCCTCCCTTCATTCATTTGTAAACCCCTGGTGGTTGTGTGCTACATGTGAATATAATAATCAGTCCCTCTAGGATTTTGCGATTGCAAGAATTAACACAAATTGAGGCAATTCCCTCCCTGCAATAACTGCGAGAATGATGTACCCAATATATTCCCATCACAATATTTCTGCATATAATTGTCAAATGTGAGGAATACTGTTACGCACAGCATTGTTTTATATTTTTTCTATTTATGCATGCAAAGTCTATCAGCAATGTAAAATCTGAGCAAATATGTATTGGCTAATGTTGATCATTTTGTTCCACTCTTTTCTGGTCTCTCTTGCCAACTGTAGATACAGTGACTTCCAGGTGTCTTTGTAATTGCAATGAGAAGCGAAGGTGCGGTTAAAGTCGCACAAAGTTTGTAATTTGTTATCGCTCTCACATTGACGAACTGCATGGGCAGCATGGCCAAAGACTTCTTCTTTGGCCAAATGTGAATAGCATAATAAATATTGAACTTAAATGATATGCATAGTAGATTATGTAGCCATGATACAACTTTCATGCTCTTCATGAGTAATAATTTGATTTATACATGCACTTCTGAACGTTAGTACCAAAACCTTGATTCAGATCCTGTAGTCTGAAATACTGTTTCATAGGAAATTGTCTATCTAGTATAATGCTGTGAATGCCATTTAATGGATACTTTTATCCGAAGGAGATCCATACAGTCCTCAGTAATACATAATAAGAGATTCAGAACGACATACTTAGACCTCCCATAAATTACCCCTTATTAAGAAAAAGGATAATATGAATTAGTTAGACATACTGTAGCATTGAAGGAGGCATGAGCTCGGCTCTGGGCTCCCTAGGCTGGCGGGGGGAGTGTAGCGCCCAGGATCACTTAACCCATTAAGACCTGAGGCCGCGTCTAAAAAAAATCTAAATCCTAACAATTTTTCAGAAAAAAATATAAAAAAATATTTTTCACGATTTTTCAAAAATAGCAGATCTACAAGCTCGTAGCGCGGTACTCGGTGCCGCGCTACGAGCTTGTATCTTGCTTGAGTGTGATGCAAATCTAAACTGACAACCTTATTGAGGGAACTTAATTAAGATTTGAATAGTTCATTCAGTTTTCATCAACTACAATTGTCATGAATTTACCTTAATAAGCTTAGGAGAAACGTAGCATGACCTCCCGTAAAATACCCCTTATTATGTAACAGGATATACAAGTGAGTCCGATAAATCTTGCTGGAGACGAGAGTGATGCGAGCATAATCTGACAGCCACCTTGAGGGAAATTAATTACAGATTTGAGTACTTGTATTATTGAGTTGCAACTCTTACAGTATGTCTTTGTAACCTTCCATTTCTATAAAGCAAGCACTACTGAAGTGACGAGTTCCCTGACAGACAAACTATTCAGAGGATGAATTGGAGTACTTACTTCTGTTCAAATGTGCACCTTTCCCATCTCTGTCTCTTTCTTCACAAGCACATTCAAGGGTAGGGGTTTATTATGCTGTCTATACCTGTGGTTCTCAACCTGTGGGCTGGGGCCCACTGGTTGGCCGCGAGAGGGTATTGCAAGTGGGCCCCCAAATAAGTGGCAAAACACTAAGCTTTGAATCAGTGTTTTTCAACCTTTTTCATATCAAGGTCCATTATTTATTCTGCATTTGAAATGGGTCCATTTGGTTTCATTTTACACTCTCAAGAGTTAAAGATCTATAAGGGTCCATTTGGTTACTAACTCTCCATCATTTAGCTGGGGACCACCTGGAAACTCCCCAAGGACCACTGGTTGAAAACCACTGCTTTAAATGATAATATGACATTAATATTTAAAACAGATGCACGCTTCCCACCCATCCATCTGACCACTTAAGAGGTCAGTTAAGTGGTCAGATGGGCTACCGATTGGCCGATATAGGCTGCCGTGTTAAGTGGTCGGATTGGGTGGGTCGTGAACGATTTCATGGTTTTCAAGTGGGCCCTGATCCAGAAAAGATTAAGAACCGCTGGTCTATGCCTTGACTTGGTTTGCCATCTTGACTTACACGTGAGGGCTTGGACTGACAGTACTGCTGATGAGGCAATTCAAGTTCCCTTGAACCAAGCCTTAGAGGGGATCAATTCTATCCTCCAGCATCAGGTGGTAGGTCCCCGCATTCATTAGTGCCTGCATGGGCTCACTAATGGGATTGGATTTGTACTTATGTGTCAACAAGGCCGTTATTGAATCTCAGCTTTCTTCTCCGTGTCTTCCGCCGCACCATCCTCAACTCACTCTCTCAGTGCACTCCTATTGGATTTCCTTATACTCCTTCACAGTCAAATCTTGAGTGATAATTTAACTCATTTTTACACTTTAACCCATTCAATCCGGGAACGCATCTACAAATGTCTTCTAAATCCTAACTGGTTTCTGAAAAACGTATGTTGCTATAATAATATCAGTGGTGCTCAAACTTACTCTCTGGATTTTTCTGTGTATTGTCCTGGATAATAGACTTTACTGCCTTCTTTCTTTCCTGCACTCCATTATTAACGTTTTGTACTTTGCCATGGCTGTGGTGTTAGCATTTCAAGGTATTGTATGTGCCACGGTTTTGAGCAGGACTCGAGCGCAGGAAAGAGTAGGTAGGATTTATGGGGTAAGACAAGATTCATTTCACAGGCTGAATACAGGAACAGATCACACAGACAGCATGGAAACAGGCAGGACTGTCAAATAAAACGCATGAATACAGATTGCAGAATTCAACAGGCTTACTTACAGAATAATCGACAGACGATCGGACCCGGCTTGTGTCCAAAATCACATGATACTTGCTACATACTAATCAGTATGCTATTTTTCAACATACTTTTGAGTGCATACACATAGTACGTTTCATTTCGGGCATACTAATGAGACCACATGGAATGTTAGGAAAGTACCCCATCTTGTGACAAAGCTGGGGTACTACACATACAGTAGGCCTACATGTTCCCGTTTCATCATCCGGGTTTTTGACCAATAAGCACCTTTGTTTGACCCGGCGCCGAGACAGCTGACGCTTCTCCGGGTCAAACAAAGGCACCACGTGACGTTGATCCCCTTCCCCTACTCGCTCATACTAGGACATGACGTGTGTGTAGGCAGTAAAATAGCAGTTAAAGGTTGTTTATTGGACATGTCTCAACAAGTATCTACATTCTACTTGTGTTTAATAGTATAATTAAAGTATAATTGACGTTACAACGGAGGTTTGGTCACTTTCCGCCATGTAAATTCTGGTATGTACCGCTTTAATGCATTGTTGGACATTCATAGCAGCGTAGTGTCAGTGTCAATTTAGTATGCATTCTAAAAAGTCTCACATACTAATTTGGCTTACTAAATAGTATGTTGGTATGGCATCAGACGCAGACGCAGCTAGAGGGCAGGGATTAAAGCTTATGTAAAACATAACAAACATGAAACACTGAAAGCATCAGACACGCGTGTCAGCCATTGTTTACAGCGGCTGCAGCCACACTGGATGCATCAAGTCAAAGGCGTCAACATCTGTTGACGCGTCTTTCAGAGATCGGTTCTATTTTGGATCGTCGACGCGCTGCACAGATCAGAGAGAGGAGAACAGAATGAATGGAACATCAGAGCACAGTGCGGACTCCCAGCATGCGTGCGCGTGTGCTTGCGTCATGTACGTGTGTGTTATTGTATTATTTTATGACAGCTGCTGGGAGCAATGAGAGACGTTACAGATGGCAGGTACGGAGGCTCAAGACAAAACACAAAGCAACAATAAAGTGCATTACACAGCCGAATGCATAGAGACAGTTTGACACTTCCAATGGGAATATTTGTTATTCTATTTTTAACAAAAAAAAACGTTTCACTTTCTACACACATGGGCTAACAGGACACAGTTGAACATAATGGGCAATCAACAGAGGTGTAACAAGTGTCGTAGATGGGGGGTGGGGTAGATCATGAGGAGAGAGTGACATCTGCTGGACAGGTAGGACACAGCCGTGTCAGTATGACAAGCTAGACTGGTGGCTTTTGGGAGGTTGGTCATTGGGTGTACGTTCTGTACGGCTGGATATGTCACACTGGCCTGCGTGCGTGCGTGCGTGTGTGCGTGCGTGCGTGCGTGCGAGCGAGCGAGTGAGAGTGTGTGTGTGTCCGTCCTCCACTTTTAGCGAGGCATTTGATTTGTTCAGAGCCAGTGGGTGGCCGTTCTCTAAGGGGCTCATTAGCTGTGATGACAAGGCCAGGAGTTTAATAAAGCTAGCCCGACAAAGTAGCAGCGCAGTAGCTAGCTTCCCTCCACTCTGCCCCTGTGCACCTCATTTGTTCATTGATACATCAGGTAGGGATGTTTCTCACTGGGGGGATTTGTCTTAGGATGCCTCTTTCTTCATGACACACACAAAACAAATACAAGAACATTTCCACGACCGCTGGTTGAGAGTATCATGCCCTCGCAAGTCGCTCTGTATGTCATTGTCTCTTTATGATTCTCTCTTTCCTCCACCTCTACTTACCTCTTTCCCCTCTCTGTCTCTATGTTTCCCTCTCTGTCTTCCAATCCCTCTCCTTCTATTCTATTCTATTCTATCTATCTATCTATCACTCTCTCTCTCGCACGCTCGCTCTATCGCTCGCTCTCTCTATCGCTCGCTCTCTCTCTCAGACCACCTTTATTCTTCCGTCACACCTCAGGGTGTGGCTCGGGGCTCTATATCCTACACAGAAGTTTCTCTGACCCTATTACTGGAAGGGTTGCCGATGACTGCTGCCTTGCCCACTGTCTGCTCACTTCAAATGCCATCTTTCCCTGATGCCAGGGAAGATCAGTGGCAGAAAAGTTGTTGAAAGAGACTTTTACCTGAAAAGACGTTTGATTGTGAGTGATTTGCCCCGAATGTAGGAGCTAATTGACAGACGGAGATGAGTGCGTACGTTTGTACTTGTATTACTCTACTTGTCCCTATTTCATTATTTTCAGCTATTTTCAATGGCGTCCTAAAATGTTGATGGCCTCACAACTATAGTAATACAAATGTGTGTGTGTGTGTGTGTGTGTGTGTGTGTGTGTGTGTGCGCATGTGTGCGTGCATTTGAGTTTAAATAGCTGCCCTGAAATGATAGGGGTATTAATTATGCACGAGGTGAATAAGTGGTCTGACATTGATTGGACCGGCGGTGCAGTTTGCCAGCATTCAGCCACTAGGAAAACCTGGAAAGATGCTGCTGCAACACCACAATAAAATGTAATGTGAACACAGAGATGGACACTCATGGCATACACACACCCAATTATATGCAAACATATACGCGCGCGCACACACACACACACACACACACACACACACACACACACACACACACACACACACACACACACACACACACACACACACACACACACACACACACACAGACTTGCATACGTATGTGTAGCAGTATTGGCTCAGAGCCCCAGCCTTGATGACTAAAAATCTAATATCTCCCCAAGGCCAATTCCCCTTTAGGCTAGTGGTTAAGATGTTGGCTTTCCATGCAGGAGACCAGGGTTTGAATCCTGGGCGTTACACATGCACACACATCTGCCTGCTCCGGGCACGTTAACCACTTGAACCCCAGCATCCCCGTTCTGAGGAGAACGTTCTGTAAAAATAGCAGATCTACAAGCTCACAACACGTTGTATATTTGGAGGACAATGACATGCACCCTCAAGGGTCCATTTGGTTACATTTGCACACTGTAAGTTAAATTAACATTAAGAATTTCACACCGTAGGCATCAGTAGAAAGGAAAGAATCCCCAGCCTCCTGTAAATAACTCAAAACATGGCTCCAGTAATATCCAACTGATCTTGGCAACAGGGCTCACTAATGCCTTCAGAGAATGATTATGCCATATTGTGTTACTAGGTAATATGGTTAAAAGATCCAAGAGAGGCCTGTTTGTGATTACCCAACACCTCACCCAGCACAATCAATGGGCCATTACAAATTGTAAATTGGACAAAATAACGGTGTGACAACAGTGGGCTCGGCTCGCACTACAATTCACAATCATATCACATTACACATGCCCTGAATAGAAATGAACTGGCATCAATGAATCTTTCCCACAATGGGTGTTTCATAACTCTTAAGGCAGTGGATACTCTGTCAGCGGACATTGATTGGATCTAAATAACTGTGTGGGCTTAGCTTCTGGCTATATTATCATCGACCCAACCTTCAGCCTTATACAATTCTTTTAGCTTTGATTTCAGGCTGTATCTGGATGGGCGGGAGGATAACACTGTCCTTGAACATGAGGCTGATTTGTTCAGTGGAAACCAATTAAGTCTCTGTATTTATTTATTTATTTATTGTAGTTAAATTTAGACCCGCTTTTGAAAATCCCATGGAAACTATGAAAATGTCATTGAGTCCATAGCCTACCTTTCGTAGCTGTCAGCAATAAAGTGAAGCTTTTTGTACACGTACGCAATGGTCCTGAATAATCGAAGACTTTCTCTATCCTGCTTCCTCTCTTGTTCTCATCACTTCACCAGTCACCACCAACCCTAAACCAACCATCTTAAGTTCAAGTTTTGCTGTATTATCGCTTTATTTGGAATGAAAGTTAAGAACAATATTTCCAAAGCATCTGTCTTTACCCCCCCCCCCCCTCTCTCTCTCTCTCTCTCTCTCTCTCTCTCTCTCTAAAGCTTCAGCACAGCGTACCAGTGTATCTACTACTCCCCAGAGCACACAGCCAAAGCCCAGGAAGTACTGAGCACGATAAGCCAGCTTCAGCCTCTCATCTCCAGCCTGGCCGACCAGCTGCTGCAAACCGCCCAGGACCGCTCTGCCCCCGGCCTGAGGGACGCGCTTAAAAACCTAGCCGACAAGGTGAGGATTGACCACCCCCGAACCACCATGCACCTTTCACTCCAAAACCTACTGGATTCTGCTTGCTTGTATCTGTATCGCATTAATGCTACACACAAGTATTTCTCTAAAGTTACACAATAGAAAGAATAATAATAACCCAATGACATGAAAACACTTATTTGTTAATTTGACATCCGTAGCACCAAGGCAGGTAACAAAAACCAGGACCATTATGCATGACAATATACAAGTACAAATATACAAATACACAAGTAGAGAAAACACCTAGTTTTCAGAGGCTGTGTAGTGAGAGAAAACAACAAAACAATGTTTTCCCCCAAACAATTCAATTCAGAGATGGAGCCAAGTAGCCAACAAGCTAGTGTTTGCAGAAAGCATACAGAATTTCTCATCTAGCTGCCTCGCAGCTTTTGACATCACATAGGCTTTTCCCCATGTGATGTTGTGTGATACATCAACAACAACAAAGGTCCATTTTGAATCCTGAGCTCTGGCAATATGTAAGTTAATGTAAGCAGCCCAATAGTTCTATAAGCCTATTGCCTGTAGTTATAGTTGACGTTTTATTCTAGCACCTACCTATGCGATACTGGCCTTCATTCATTTACAGTATGTGCAAAGAGTCTCACTCCAATGACTTTGTTGTAGCCTGTGGTTTGCCTGTGCCAATAGTCTTGAATGAAGAAGCTCAGATTCTTCCCCAAAAGGTTAATGAGGGGCCTTGAGGGCGGTCTTACCGGTCTAGTGGTCTGGGTTTGATGTATGACTTCTCTAACATATGATTGTCAATCTGAAGGGACTACTGAATGTCAGTGACATGTACCACCTTCGCTATGCTGTTGAAATGGTTTTAGTTTCTCATCCTCAGGGTTTGTGCACCTCAAGGTTTCTCATATTCTCCCCCCAAGAGGCTGTCTATGTTACTCTGAGCTTTCTGTCTAACATAGGCATATAGGCATAACAGGCATGAGTGAGGCAGATCTGCTGTGTTGTGTTTTATCCTCAGGTTTCCAAACCAGATGGGATGAGCAGCAGTAATGCTTAATTTATACATTGCGATTGCATTGCGGCATTAAGAGCTTGTAGATCGGCAGTTTTCGGCAAGCAACATCGTTGTACAACAAAGTAGAAACAGACCTCTCAGCGTGTCACATTGGTTTAACGAGGCTGCCTACAAAACCAAACGTTTTATCAATGGAGCGTAAATCTTTAACCTTCAATGGGTTCGGAATCCTTTTGACATGGTCTCACACTTGATAGTCCTCATAAAATATCCATAACTCATTGTAAAAATGTCAAAACAACAAAAGTTAAAAGCAGGGTTGGGGAGTTTATGAGGATGTGGCATTAACCTTTTTTTGATTTTTTAATCGGTTATAATTAATGAATTATATCTATTGCTGTCAGGCTGCAATCTGTTATTAGGTGTGTATGTGTTTTTTTCTTCTCACCACTGTGGAATGGAGGCTAAATCAACCTGCTTAATTGGTACCTTTGCTCTGTCACCACTTCAAGTTCATCCATGATTCGACCTGCACTCACTCGGCTCTTTGATTGAAATCATGCTTGGTTTGTGTATATTATATGTGCGTGAATGTGTACGTACTTGTAGTGATCTTTGAACTTTGTGAAAATCTAATCTGACCATACGCATGAATTATAGTGGGATCACCGACAATGTAGTTATAGTAGGGGTTCAACCTTGAAGGGCTGAAACCGTATTGTTGTATTTATTTTTCCTTCTACTCTTGCTGCCATTTTGCACATTTTACAAGGGAGATGGTAAATTTTCAACAATGATTGGAATTCTGCACTACAAATTCCTGTATTGCTGCTGGTTCTGAGTCGGTTGGAGCTATGTGTGTGTATGAGGAGTCAAGTGGCCGTCTTTGTCTTTTTCTGTAAAAAAATTGTGTTTTAATTTTACCCACTCGCGATAGTTTGAGAACCGCTGTTTTAGAAGAAAATGGTAATCAATTGTCACATTAATGTGACAAAAGGTGCTTTATTCTGCCACAATCCATTCCAGATATCATTGCATGTGAATAGCTGGAGCGCTGAAGGTGAGAAAAAGGTCCCTTTTGTGTGTGCAGGGAGGCAGGCAAGGGACTGGCTCTAGGACAATGGAAGAGGGAGAAATCATTTCAGGCTTCCAAAGGAGCAACATGACATTTTAATTTTAAAACTGCGATCGCTTTAAACTCGATTTAGAGGTTAATTTCTTCTCATTTGGACTTAACAAAACAGAAAAGGGGAGGGATTGATCTTGCAACATTATTGTACGATTGTATAAAAGATAGATTTCACATGATCTGATTTGATTTAACAGCCAAGTGAGTTTGACTATTTTCTTCCCTGTGGAATCTTGGAGGACTAAATGTGACTTGATATCTACAGTATGCATTGTTTTCAGTTTTGAAATGTATGTGAATGATATATTTCTAGTTTCTGAACCTATATTTAAGTGTTTTTAAAGGGTTATTTTATGCAGTTTTTTTTTGTTGCTTTATTTATATATCAGAGTTTAAAGATATGGCAGGGAGAAGGGAGTCATGATGGGAGTTGGATTCAAACTCAGGTCTTCGCAAACAAACCTGTCGTTTAGTTTACTAACTGGCTTAACCACCAGGCACCCCTATTTGCCTTAGCTCATTTTTGCCAACATTAGATGAGACCTTGGCCTCTCCTTTAAAGTGTGCAGCCCATAATGGTCCCACCTTTTTCTTGCTGGATACAATAACCGCCCAAGAATAGAATGAGGAGGAAAATCACAAGATGAGTCTGTTTATGGTGAGGCCAAATCATATTTTACTTAAGTATGAAAACGCTAATGACAGCGCCCAGCCTGCACACTACAAACGCATGCTCAGTGTGAAGATTATATTAAACCCACATAGTTAAATTTGAAGCTAGCCTGCTATGTTGTGAAAGAGACCGCAGGTCTCGCTTGTGTTGTGTTAAGAACTTCAGGAGCACATTTTGGAAAGGCAACAACGCATGAAATCGACTTTGTGTAGCTCAAAGCGTCCTTGTTTTTATGCTTACATTATGTTAACTGTTGCCATGTTTTCCAGTATTTATGTCACAAAGGGATACTTTCCTCTGACCAAACTCCTGTACATCTCTGCCCGACTGGGCAGGCTTTTAACCATTCTGCGCCAAACAGAGCCAAACCGCACAAAAAACTAAAATGCAATTGGAACAGTTATTAACCGTTCTCAGAACCACGCTATGATGCAGTGGGAAAGGGCCCTTTGTCTGTGTGCCAAGCCCCACTCACAAAGGATTTTATTATAGAAAAGTCTTTGTGAGCTATCTCTGTTCCCTCCAGCCGTGTCTCGGGACTAGTCAGAATGTCGCACGCACCTGCAACAGATATATGAGAAAAGTTGGAGGATTAGATCCACTATGCTCAATTATATTGAATTTCTGACGAGTCTAGAGGTCATGTACCCATACAGTACACACAGACAGTGTCCTCACAGCTGAGTGTTATTGGAGTCTTGACAGCAATATCCATTATACACACACACACACACACACACACACACACACACACACACACACACACACACACACACACACACACACACACACACACACACACACACACACACACACACACACACACACACGCTCAGAAGCACACACCCATCTTCATTTCACAAGAACTGTTTTGCAGAGTTTTAAAAGAGCTCTAGTTTTTTACTCATCCTCTCCCTCTAAAATCGGTCATGGAGTTGTTTTACGGATTCCTTTCATCCTTTCAGATCAAAAAATTGTAAGAACCTCTTTTGTCTCTGCTAAGCATTTTTCTTCTGACTTGCACTTTTATTCAAGTTCACAACGGCAGGTGTATCGAAGGAATACCTTCACCGGGACTCATCTCCAGGGACTCCAGGGAGGGGGTTTAGATCTTGTAAGGCAGGTATGTCTGGAAGAATAAAAAAGACTTAGGTGTTCCTTCCTATTTTGGGTGGGAGCAAATGTTCCTTTGGTAAACAATAACAAAAATCAAGGCTGAGCAGCTTTCCTCACTTGCCCCAGGCAAGTGAAAAATAATTTTATAAATAAGGCAGAATCATTGTGCCTTACAGTATAATACATACATACAACTTGAATAAATATTGGTGGTACTTCGACCAACCAAGAAGGGTGCTTCCAAAAAGATTTGTGTTGATTGGTATAGATTGGAATAGCTATACTAGAGGTTCGGGCCATTACATGGCCCTCACATCTATGCCCATATATGGATATCTAATATTAATAATAATAATAATGATAATAATAATACATCAGACTTATATAGCGCTTTTCTTAGTACCCAAAGTCGCTTTACAAAACAAATCAAAATAAGTGTTGAGTTAGGCGGGTAAAACAAGTCTGAAAAGGTGGGTTTTTAGGGTGGCTTTGAACAAGGAAAAAGTGGGGGCGGCTTTGATGTGAGGTGGGAGTGATTTCCAAAGGGAGGCGGCTGCAACTGAAAAAGCTGTGTGTGAGAGTTCGGGCCGCTATCATACATAGCGGCCCGAACTCTAGATGTTAGGGCCGCTACGTGGCCCAAACCGCTAGAATATAGATTAGCATATACTGTATACAGTAGATAGACAGACAGACATACATAGGAGAGCAAAAGCAAGGAGACGCAGGCAAATGGAGAATCCCTGGGATTTCATCTAGCATTTCTGGCAGCCTCTGGAACGTTGCTTTAAGCAAATTTGCCAACCCCGCGACCGAACAGTTAAGAAGTGCAAATATGACCAGGACCGCATGAAATACAGTGCCGCCACTATGTCCTTGTTCGCCGGTCTGTGGAAAGATAATGAATAATAAATGTCCTCATAGATTGCAAATTAACATTGTGGCCTGATAAGGAGGCTTCAATTTGAATATGGATTGACATTTTGAATCCATGGCTTATGCGATTTTTCACTCATTTCAATACATTTAGCTGAAAAGACTTTGACTGTATTTGTTGGTGGTTTGAGCATTTTCATCCTTGTAAAAGTCTTTACATGTGTCTGCATACCATGTTATCTATCGTAGAATATATTGTAGTTCCCATAGGAATGGTCTCTTCTCAGGCAATTACCAACGTCACTTTGAGTTCTGCCATTATTGACTCACAGTAATTACAGACATAGTGTGAATATGAACTAGGCAATTTCCTGCTAATGTATGACTATATAGTACGTATGACAGGCAACAACGGTGGTATCTTAAAATAAATAAAATAAAACAGTCTTTGATGCTCAGTCCTTTCATCAATATGCATCCCTAAATGCCATATTCCATATTTTTAACTAGCATCTTAATCAGTATAATCAGGCACTGTAACCAACACTATAATGTGTTTTGTCAATAAACAATAAAAATATATTATATAGTATATAGTATTCTAATTGTACTGTAGGATAGATAGTACAGATGGGTTGTTGTGAAAGTCTATATTGCAGCACATCCATAATGTTGAGACACAGAGAGCATGTGATCAATAAACAAACAGTCTCTGTTTACCCTTTCAGGAAGCACCGCTGTGAACAACAAACAATACTAAATCGCTATAGCTTGCCTGCTTGGGCATCACCAGAGGTTTTGTCTCCACACACTTCCCAGTTCGCTCCCACGTACAGCCAAACAAATGGGATGTTTGACCTGCTGTATCAAAATGTGTGTTTTTGTTTTACTGTAGGAGCTACAGGAAGGGGATTTCCTTCATTCCTTCAAGCCCAGAGATGTTTTCGCCCCTGTCTGTTTGTCTGTTTGTTTGTCTGTCTGTGAGACTGTGAACAGCTAGGCTCCGGCACCGCTGGAGCGATTGGCGTGAAATTTGCATGCACACTCCCAGTAGGCCAAGGAAGAACCTAAAAATAGAATATAAAAACATTTATCAACCTCATAGCGGCGCTATAACAGGCTGCTTCACACTATAACTCTGAAACTGTACATCATACAATCACAGTCCTAAAACTCAGGTCATACAGTCAAAACATTGTCCTTGGCTCATGTTGCAACTCCCCATATAGGCCACACACAGTTCCACCTGACAAGATCTTTTTCAAAACACAGTTTTAGCTACTACTCCTACAGATTTTGTCCCAAACTCTCTGTATAGTTGTGTTCAAGAAAAGGTGGCGGGCTGATGATGTCTGTCAGATTTTTCAGATTCCATTCCAATTGGCTATACGATTGAGAGGCCTCTAAACAAAACAGAGTTTCTTATTCTTATCTCTGAGTGAAACCTCCAGAATTACTGCCTAAATCCACCTTCTGATTGGTCCCTCCTGCAGGTCACTTATCACCAGGATCTGATCACGGTCATTGTGATAGGAACCTGAAACATTTCAAATTATGTTAATCAAACGGTGTGTGTCGATAGATGTATCTGCTCCTTGATGGCCAGGAAGTTCATATCTTCCTTCTAGAAGATCTTAGGGAGGTGCAATCTGGGAACCCATCGCCAAATAAAAAGGAAAAACAGCGCCCTCTGCTGTTTTTTACTCTTTCACTTGGCTCTGGGGGGAGCAAAATGGAGCACCCGTGCGCAAGGAAACCGGGGTTTTTGGTCTGCCCTCAGCGCTCCACTTCCAGTGGTGCGCTTATGTTTTCATTCCCACTAACAATATTTCTACAAGGAACACTAACACCACTTCTCCCAGAGAACATGGATCGTTTTGGTTATAAGCCCACTTGTTTCTATGATGAAAGAGCAAGTTAAAATGTGAATATCTTTCCGTGGTTTTGTCTGCTCCGAGGACGCTATTGTTAAATGAGTTTCGGTTTGTTTTCAGTGGTATGCGAGAGCAGACAGTAAATCCCGCCCACTACATTTGATTGGGTAAAGCGCGGCCTGCTTCCTGATCTGAAGGCACGCCCACTTGTAGGCCAGTGCGTACATGTTATGACGAACCCCCCCGACAGATTCAAGTGGAGAGCAGAATCTGTTCTTGAGAGATTAAGGGAGGTGTGACAGAACATCCATCCTCAAGGGAAGTGCAGCTTTGAAGCGGTATGTTGCAAGAAAGGAGGAGACTCCTTTAGCTGCAATACATTTCCTGACTTCCACCTCCTCAGCCAAGTACCGCATTGCCAGTGCCACCAGTACTGCACTGCCAGTATCGCCAGTACTGCACTGCCAGCACTGCCAGTACTTCAAACTTCACTGAAGTTTCTCTGCAGATGCAGTATAGCTTGGCGTTGTGAAAGCCAACTATTATCCTTCAACTCCTAGACAATGAAATAGAGAAAGCAGATAAACTGACAGCGAGTTAATTAATATGCAAATAAGCCTGCAGTAGATGGTAGAAATATGCTAGTTGTATTATTGAAATATGCATAACATTTCTCACCTTGATTTCAGGTCAATGATCCCTAGAGCACAGCTGACTTTATAGCAGTTTCTAGAGCTTTGTTCAGAATGCAGGCAAATCTTTTTTTTCTTTCTCAAATACGATCTTTAGGACTGACTACCTACAATGTTATTTGAAAGTGATCAAATCAGACTTGTGTATTCAGACAGGCATTGTTTACCTATCTGCAGTGGTTGCTGTGGTAACAATGTAATGACATAGGCGTAAGTAATGCATAACTTATACTCTGGCGTGCGTGCGTGCATGCGTCTCAACGCTCATCCAAGTAACATTCTCTCCCCCTCACTCCCTACCCCCGATGTCTCCCGTTTCAGCAGTCTCTCAAGAAGAATCTGTTCTCCCTCCACCACACAGGAGGGGGAAGGAGCAGCAGGAGATGGAGGGTACTTGGGGGTGTATATCTGCCCGACAAATATGCAACAATCATTTTCTTTTTGGAAAATAGAACTCTCAGCTCATGTGTTTTGTTAGACCACATTTTGTTGTGGTAATAGAATTGCTTACTGTGGAGCTAACTCAATTATTCTTGAGGGCTCTTGTTGTCTTGTTTTCTCCGTGCGGCAGTGGGCGGTCAGCGAAGGTGAGCCTCCTCGCCTCGGTGGCGGCTTCGACATACAGTGGCTCATTGAATTTGAATTTGAGATCAAAGGAGGTGCGCCCCCTCAGAGGAGTGGCTCTGGCACTGAGTAATTGAATTGTTTGTTGTGTGTTAGTTGTTTTTCTTTTTTTCTCTTTTTGCCTCACAGCTCACAGCCCACGACTCAGCACTGCAGAGGCAGTAATGGAGGCTAGAGCGGCTTTGTTGCTGAAGTAGAATGTTCATTTTCTCCTCGTTTCTCCCCCTCCGTTCATCCTCTGTAAACAGCCTCCCTGTTCTCCCGCTTCACAACTTACCTCTTTGGTTCCACCTGTTATTGTGTGCAGCTCCCTCGCCGCCATCATTCTGTCTCTCTCTCTCCACAGTGCTCTCACTGACTCTCTCTTGTGTTCTCTTTCTCTTCCTCTCCACATCTCATTCTCTGTCTCTCTGTCTCACTAGCTGTGTCTATTTCTCTCGGTCTCTTTCTCTCACTGTCTCTACCTCTGTGGAGTGAAAAGTAAAGAATTACTATATTGTCTGCGCTGAAGGTTCCGGAAGAGTGCTGAGATTGGTTGTAGCTAGATTGATAGGTCCTGATTGGCTGTTCTCTGGTTAAGAGCCCGATACGGCCCTGGATCGGTGGCAGCATGAAGTTCAGCAGTCCTAATAAAGAAACCATCTTCGATTGAATGCTCAGCTCTTTGTTGTTAATCAAACCATAAGGATCAAGTTTCACTGTTGAAGACGCAACTATTATGTACTTGCGCGCGCTCTCTCTCTCTCTCTCTCTCTCTCTCTCTCTCTCTCTCTCTCTCTCTCTCTCTCTCTCTCTCTCTCTCATATTAATGACTGTATATGATTGCAATGTCTGTTCATGATCTTGGATCTGAAGCACATCTAGCTATGCTATACCATAAGGCCTAGGATGAACAAACTTTGTAGGTTACATCTTGGAAAGGCTGTGTGTCTACCAGACGTGTGTCACTGTGACCCTAAAAACACTGCTTTGTCATTTACATAATGTACAGTATATGTACATTAAGAAACATTGACATACAGGTTATGAATAACTGTCAACAATATGATGCAATGGTTAAATAAAAGTATCACGTTCTCCCTCTCTTTACCACTTCCTTTCCTGCCCTCTCATTCTTCCATTTTCTCTCTCCACCTCTATCCTACACTTTTCACTTTTTACCCTTATCTTCTGCTTCTGCTTTATTCCTACTATCTCTCATCTGTCCCCCCCACCCCTCCCTCCCCTCTCTCTCTTTCTCCCCGTTACCCCAACAGACGGAGCAGTTTGTCCATGCACTTAAAGACGAGCTGGTGAAGAGCGCTCTGCTGGCTCTGCATGCCGCACGACCTGGCTACGTGTCCAAGACCCAGAACCAGCCCACGGCCCAACCCCAGGCGGGCCACCACCACCAGGGTCACCAGAGCCCCAACTCGGCCAGTACCCAGAATCATCACCAAAGCCCAGTCCACAACCTCCCGGGCCACAGTCCGGCCACATCGGTCACGGAAGCCCCAGTGTGCAACAACGTGGAAGGGTCAGAGGTCACAAGCCAAGGGGAAGGGGGCGCTCCACTCGCTCCCCCTTTATCGTCACTGACGTGCCAGGACTTTATCCCGCACCACAAAGAGTATGACGAGGAGGAATGGGCAAGTCATGGCCATGTTTATCTCTTTTCAGATGTAATGAAGAGTATGGGACAGAAGTGGTTCTCAAAGTGGGGTTCGGGGACCCCCAGGGGTCCTTGGGGGGGGGGTTCCAAGGGGTCCCTAACAATCTGTTAATAATAGCATCCAAATCAGTTTAACCTAATGTATTTTGAGCTTGTAGATCTGCTATTTTGGGAAGAAAATTGTGGGGAAAAACAACAAATCTAGAATATTTTTGAGACATTTTAACAACACAAAATCTGGCAAAATACACATTAAGTTGAGGTGTCCCATTTGCTTGTCTACCAATAATTTGCAGTGGTGACATGACCACATGAGCATGATCACAGTATGTGATTTTCTATTCAGAAAGATGGAGCGCTTATCCAAAAATAATGAGCATCTGTTACCAAGTGCCTGTACTGTTTCTCATTGAGTGTGTGAGTGTGTGTGTGTGTGTGTGTGTGTGTGTGTGTGTGTGTGTGTGTGTGTGTGTGTGTGTGTGTGTGTGTGTGTGTGTGTGTGTGTGTGTGTGTGTGTGTGTGTGTGTGTGTGTGTGTGTGTGTGTGTGTGTGTAAAATACATCTGACATATTATGTGTGCCCGCTCAGATATCCTTCTAAGTGTGAATCCTTGTAAATGTACTGTGTGAGAGAAAGGGAGTGGGGTCCATTTGCGATGCTACAGTGTAACAGCAGGAGTCCCAACCACTGCAGAGTAATTAGCTCTTGGATGTTTCTCAACTGTTATGAGATGTTCAAAAACCTCACCTCTAAGAGCAAGCAAGAGACCCAAATTCACTCCAAAACATACACACACACACACACACACACACACACACACACACACACACACACACACACACACAAGCTTGTGCGAGCGGGTGCGCGAGCATGGACAGAGACACACAAAAATGCTATTAAATCTCAAATCTGGGATAGAGACCAAAAAAGAGTGACAACACTTTGAGGGGAATCTGAGAATAATAACTCCCAGTTCCCACATAATCTCTATGACACAGAGGAGGTTGAAAGGATAAAGTTTTGATGAGTGACAGTCTGAGAAATGAACTGAAGGGAGACACACAGGGAGACAGACGCTGGCATGCTGAGTTGACCTGAGGTGACTGTTGACTTGTGTGTGTCTCCTGTAGGACAGAGTGTGGGCCAGTGTGGCCAAGAGTCTCAACTGTGTCATCGCCATGGTGGATAAACTCCAGGAGCAAGACAACGGTAGGAGGGAGCCAATCACAGAGCAGAAACTGGCCGATGTCATCACTTCCCACAACCCTGGTAAATAAACATTTAAAAGGAAAAAAGGGTAAACAAATTAAACAAATCTTTTCAAGAATATTTTCATTTACTTTTGTTTGGCTATATCAGTCGTCTTTATGCAAAGAGCCGCCCGTCATTCAGAGCCGTCTGGGAGAAATGCGGGGCCCGGTGCGGAGTTGGCGAGCACGCACGCGCGCGCAGCGCGCGTGCGTGCGTGGAGTACCCGCGCGCGCGCGCGCGATTTTTTTGCGGTTTCTGTTGGATATATCCGAGTTTTGGGTGGTTATTTGCGGTTATTTTTGCCCTCAAAACATTAAGTTGGGTGTCATGTTGGGTGTCATGTTAAAAAAAAAATGTTCCCGTTTTTTTGCGAGGCCCCCCGTAGCGCGGGGCCCGGTGCGGCCGCACCGTTCGCACCACCCTTCCTGCGGCTCTGCCGTCATTGCATCCAAGGACAGGATTTTGCTGCCGGCCACCAGCCAAGGTTGTATACTCAACCAACAATTTTGGCAACCATGCAACCATCGTTTGGAGGGCCCTACACCCTTTCTAAAAAACTTTTTTCATGGTAAAATGCTGGAAATGCATACGCAATTTAGTTTCCTGCCCTGAGACAACATTAGAAAAAATCACACCCAGTGTGAAGAGAGTGGTGCCTTTACGTGTTTTTACTCATTTTAACATCTTTTACGTATTTTTACTCATTTTAAGTATTTTTACTCAGTTTAAGTATTTTTACTCAAAAGTGTGTGTGTGTGTGTGTGTGTGTGTGTGTGTGTGTGTGTGTGTGTGTGTGTGTGTGTGTGTGTGTGTGTGTGTGTGTGTGTGTGCGCGCGTGTGTGTGTTGCACTCCTGTTTGTGTATAATTAGTGTAACTGGTTGCATCTTTGTGTTGCAATCAGCCGCAGCTGTTGAGGTCATGGTGAGGTCGTGCTCATACGGACACACACACACACACACACACACACACACACGGACAAAGTCACGTATAGGAGTGGTTGCCACCACTCAAAAATTGCTCTTCATTGGATTGATTGATTGATTGAATACTTTATTAACAGTTTGCAAAACAGTACAGTTGTACGATCATACAATGATGCTAAAAGGATAAAGGTCATTTCAGACGGGAAGCGGCCGACGCGCCTATGTAATTAATTTTCAATGAGAGGCGGGCGATTATTTGGGACGTGCGTAGAAGTTGAGGGGCGGTGACGCAGGCGGGCGCGGTCCTGTGAAATTCTCGCGCTCATTTGTGCACACACGCGCGGGCGGCAACAGCCGGATTGTGGTGAGCTTTTCTTTTCTAGGACCAGTTACAAATTGCAGACATGTGCTCTTTTATGGCGGTTTTGAAGGAGGGTAAGGAGTAACACATTTGATGGCTGTTGTTAGGGCATTCCACATTTCGGTGGCATAGCAGTAGAACGAATTGAACCCTATGTTTGTGCCGAATTTCGGTTGAACGAGATCAGTGGAGCTCCCTCTGGTGTTGTGCCTGTGTGTGAATATGATGATGAGCTAGACTAGCGGGGTTGAGGTGCACCTTCAGTCATAGATTCATTGTCCGTCTGCATAAGACTGAGCGACTCGGTCAGTCTTTTGTGCCGGTAGCCATTAAGCTACATAACCAAGTCCCCATGTGTTCTGTTCTATCCATGGATTAATACACTAGTATCATAATTAGAGGCCTGCTAGGCTAACTGCTGTGCAGGTTTTAATGTTGATGGATTGCATGTTCTTCATTATGTTCACTATAGATTGGCAACATTTTTATTTATCCATATTCCTACTGTATACTGTAGCTGGCTGACACTCTACATATATCGGCCCCACATGATATCCACTATCTATAGTCTTAAAGTTATGCATTCATGGACAATAGATGTACAGTATGTCCATATTACTGGTGATAGATTGCACATATTTGTGTACATAGTATTATGTGTCTACATTTATATTTATATCAAGTTCACACATTATGCTAACCCAGTCAGTCTAAGTGCAGATGCCCAGACCAGACTTTATCATTATTTCTGTCTGACTTTTTACTTATTTGTATTAGTCTTATCTTCAAATTCTGTGATTTTGATCTTAATAATGGCCCCCATTAAAACAGTGGTTGAAAGATAAACAGATATGCGATCACGTATAATATTTTTATAGACTAGGGTAGGCCCACTCTAAACTAGATTTTAATATATGCCTATTGTTAATTGTTGATGTACCTTGAGTGTTGCTGTTGTTAACTTATGTTGTATCGTTGTTATATTGTAATGTCTGTATTGTTTCGTTTTTTGGGGGACTACGGATGGAATGTCCTGCTTTGTTTTCATTAATGTGCACTGTCCCAGCCAAACAAATAAATAAATAAAAGTCATTCTTCCCTGCTAGGGCTTAGCAACAATGACATTGCCTTGCTCTTGCTCAGCCCAATATATATGTTGAAAAAAAGCTTAGCTGTCCTACATTAACTGACGTTGCAGATTGCCTGAATTCACTGTGTTGTTTAAATTCTGAACATTACATTAGTACTTTGTAGAATGTGTTTTGTTGCCCCTCTGGCTGTGAGTAAATTAATACCCCCCAAACTCTCTGTAGGCCCTGCAACATTTGCAGAAAAAGAAATTGAAATTCTCTTGTCTTTGCCAGAGAAGATGATGAAAGCTTTATTTAACCATTAACTATTGACCACAAGCAGCCACAATAAGTTTAATCAGTTCCAACTGTCTGTCACACATCTTGCTACAGTGCATGTTAATGATTTATAGTATACTTTGCTTGTTTAGAGGATAGTACAAGCTATCTTATTATCGTCTCTAAATCACTGCAGTGCGCTACTGAACACAGAACTGAAATTGCTGCCAGTCTTTATTCACACAAAGTTGATTGAAGACCTGGTTCACATAAAGGTTGCTGTGTGCTTTTAACGTACAGTGAGCACATGATTTTTATCAATGTGGAACACTCCCCTGAATGTCCCCCAGAGGTCTATAGTTAGCCCCCTCCTTTGTTCCCGCTACGCCAAATCTCTTAGATGGAAATAGCAGATCTACAAGCTCACAACATGTTGCGTTGTGACGCAATGTGAGCTTGTAGATCTGCTATTTTTGCAGAATATTCGTTCCAGGATGGGTTCATGTGTTAAATAATTCTAAATGTTCCAGGCCATCTTGGAAGCATTCCATAATTTTTACAACAATAGCAGAACGAGTATCAGAGTGGAGACGGATCTCTGTTCAAAAAGGAACAAAAAGTCTGCACTTGTTGCCAAAGAAACTGATATTTGATATGCAAGACGAGCCACTTTGACCACAGGCTGCCCAATCTATTTTTTTCCCCAAAGAAATCTTGCCTCAACCTCATGCCCAGACTGAGGGGCAGGCATCTGCAGGTTCCTGCCTACCGACTGGCACACAATGCCCCAACATTACACCAAGCTTGGGAAGGCAGACAGATTTTTTTTCTATGTCTGTGTGTGCATAATATGTGTGCGTACATTTTTTCATGTAGTTTTTTCAATATATATATTGTTATAGGCCTATAGCACTCATACAATTGAATGCAATACAAAGTGCTTACTGTAAAATATATAATATAAAATGATCAAACAAAACGAGAACCGTGAGATCAAAGACAAGTATGAGGAAACCACAGAGACGGCAGACCAATTCACAGCACAATGTACACAAGAAGTCAAATAAATTGTAAAAAAGCTTTGACTAATGGGATTGCAGTTAAGAACTAAGAGATAGAAGCTGAAATGAAATAATAGAACCAGAATAAAAAGAAAGACAAAGGTTAAAATCTAGGCCTAACAGACTATGAACACCCTAGTTAAAAGCCAGGATAAAAATTTGGGTTTTAAATTTGCGTTTAAAAATATCAACATTATCAACTATGTTCAGATCCTCTGGGAGGCCATTCCAGTGGCTCAGACCAGTGTTGTAATGCTGCCTCACCATACTGTATGTTTCAGTTTTAGTTTTTGGATTAATTAAGAGCTTCATTACTTAAAAGCAAATCTCATAAATAGCTGGGTGCAAGGCCATTAAAAGATTTATGAACCAGGTTTTTAATATCAGACCTAAAACTAATCGGCAGCCAATGCCATGATTTTAAAATTGGTGTAATGTGAACTCTCTTTCTGGTCCTGGTCAGTACTCGAGCAGCAGTTTGTTTGTTTGTTTGTTTGTTTGTTTGATGCAGACGTACTGTAAGAGCATTACGGCAATCCAGCTTGCATGTGATAAAAGCATGCATTAGTCTCTCTGTGTTGGCTTCAGAGAGAAGCCGAAATATGCTGGCCAAATTCTTAATATAATAAAAGCATCTGCGAAATATGTGCATTTGTACCATTGCATGTGTGCACATGTGCCTACATTATCTGGCAGCAAGTGCAAGGGAATCCAGTCCATGTAGACACATTGTGAGATAACCATCCCTCCCGAAGCAGCTTTTATTAAGATGCTCTACAGACGTACTGTAGAGCAAGTGGTCACCTGCTTGTCTAACGGAGTAATGAGAGATAGGAGAGGTTTATCGCTTAGACTTGATTGGTTGTTGAGCCAAGGTTGTTGTTGACAAGGCATTGTGGGGAGGTTTGGCTGTTTGGACAGGTGGGCTGGCAGAGGAGTTGACAGTTGGAGCGTTCTGTCTTTTTTTTTAAATCCCATTACCCCCCACCAGCATGACCGCACGCACACACACACACACACACACACACACACACACACACACACACACACACACACACACACCAACCCATCCCTGCACAGAGTGAGGTGGTATTTGCAAAATAAGATAAGACAGGATTGTGTTGACAGGACAGGTTCGAGGCAAATGTAGAAATGTGGTGTACTTGTATGTGTTCCCTACTGTGTTTTCATGTGGAATACTGTGGTAGTGCATCTGAGGATCCCATGCATGCTTCACACTTAATGTGAAGTTGAGAGAGAACATGTGCATTGGTTAAAGTTAGCTTTTTTTTATCTTATTTGGCTGCACACCTCCACCCCCACCAGCACCATTCACTTGGCACCTGTGTATGCACGAACACACACACACACACGCACACACTTTCATTGCTCCCAGAATGCTGTATGGATTGCAGCATGGGGAGAGCAACACATTACCTAGGCAATACTGCCCCCTGTTGTTAGTGGAATCATTCATTCAGATACCGGTGTTCCAACTTGATTTATTGCAGTTACTCTCATAATTCTTTATGAGCCAAATATATGAAGTAATACTGACGTTTATCTGTGGTCCTGAACTCAATAGTCAACCTCTCTCTGTCCACTTTTGATTACCAACCATCAGGTTGATAAACACACTGGCCTTCTGGGCCCCTGACTGGAACAATGTTTCTCTGAAGCTAGTGGTTAACTCTGCATACTAACCACTTGAGCCCTATATACTTCAAAGTACAACATTTTGCGAAAGTAGCCGATGCATTGGGATCTTGTATATTTATTTTATTGTTTAATAATTTAGAACAATTATAGGGAGACCTTTATGTGGTTAAGCTGGAGTACACAATGTCCACTGTTTCTTTACTTTACAGTTACTCATTGACTCACTGTGTTGGACAAAACCACAAAGAAAAGAACTAGGCCAAACATTCTACTGTGCTAACCATCTCAGTGGTGGGACTATACGACCAAAGATGAGAACTATGGCATTGTTGTTTGTTGTTTTACTGGAAGAGGAGGGAGGAAGGGTAGGGGTGTGCATGCATGCCTTCCACGTTCAAGCCACATAACAATCAGTTGGTTTGTGTTTTAGTTTTTAGAATGACATGATTGGATACCATGTGGCCCTGCATTAACAGCCTATTGTCACAAACTGTGTGGGCTGTGTGGACAGTTCAGAATCCTGTCTACCAGTGACATCATCGATGGGGAATCCAAGCTAATAGAAACTGCAGGCTTTCTATTCCTGGAAAGTTGCAATGCAATAATAGAAGCCATTGTTCTCGCATTAATAAAAATCTAAATAAAAAATGTGAAATCATGTTGGGAGAAAAAAACCTGCCTAACGATGATGTCACTGGTAGACGGGTTTCTGGACTGTCCACAGCCCTCCTATGAGACAAAAACAGAGTAGAAAAAAATGGTACCATTTTATCATGAGTATTAGTGAGGACCAATTATATGAAGATAGGTTGAAAATGGGTGAAGTCGTCCTTTAATACATTCTATGAACCATTAATCATGATCATTACATAAGTGAAATACATCAACTATCCATACAGCTTTATACCTGCCACCATGGGTTTAACCAGCAAGCTGGATATAAACATACCAATAGACGGGTTTCCTGTTAGTAAACATGAGAGGAATATGACCGCGCAGAGGAGGGGGAAGCCTATGGGTGCGTTTGGAAATTACGCACCGGAGCACAATCGCCTATTAGTTTGTATTGGCCAGTGCGCTCACTGCCGCTCAGGGCTGTATTTTCGAACGCGCCTTTCACCCGGGCATGCGCAGATTGCGCATTCTGCTCTGTGATGACGTCGCGCGGAAATCCGTCTATAGAGCACTGAAGTCCTGACGTCACTTCCAGTAGAGGGCGCTGTTGCGCTGGTTCGTGTCTTTACTTTTTGTGTTGATATCCTCATTGGGGAATCTGAGATTGCCTCATATAAGAACTGTGTTCCAAAAATAAGCACACCACCCTGGCGATTTTACTCATATGGATATGAAGCATCGACTGAAGGTGTAAATGTATACATTTACCCAAAGAGTAACACCATATAAACACTAGAAACGAGAACAACCCAAAGACAACATTTCCCATGAACGCGGCTGCTGTAGGGACAGTGATTTCAGACCCGGAAGTAGTACTTCTTAAGACTTTTAAGGCAGAATGAATCCCATTTTTGCCAGAAACACAAGGGTGGTGTGTTTATGTTTGGAACACAGTTCTTATATGACATGATTTAAGATTCCCAAATGGGGATTTCAACACAAAAAATAAAGCCACGAACCAGTGGAACAGCGCCCTCTAGTGGCAGTGACGTCAGATTTCGGTGCTCTATTTAAAGATCACCCAATTAGGACTCAAACCATTTTTAGCCTCATGCTTGCAGCGGCTCTATAAACAGCACTAGTCCTAGTCGACACCCGAGTGATAAAGTGTCGACACCTAAGTGTCATTGGCTGTCCTGGCTGTCCATCACACTTCCCCCCTTTTAAGCCCCCCTTTTAAGCCAATGGGGAGACGAAAATGTAATGGACATGTCAGTCAACGAATTAGACGAGACGAAAATGTTAGGGCGGGACGAATGGAGAAGAGATCCAATCAGAATTACTCTTTTTGAGGGACTAGTTGGGAAGGGAACCAATCAGAACGATCCTCATTGTTAGTTTGGTTGATCCACCCGGAAGCAGACCATATTAGGGGCTAGCATGGACGAAGTTGATTCACAACAAGAGAGCTTCAGGTCGGAGGGTTAGCCTAAATCAGCGTTGTCAAACTGGCGGCCCTCGGGCGTTTTGCGGCCCGCGAAAAGGTCCATGGCGGCCCGCAAAATACTTTTAAAAATAGCCAATTGATACTACATGTAACAGACATAGAGTCGCACTTTGCATTGCGTCCAAGCAACTCTCCCCCCTCCACCACTCGCTGCAGCGAGTACCTCTGATGGCCGGCTATTGTCTCTTCCCAGCTGTGGAATGTTCTGGCTCATTGGCTCGTTAACAGTCTATTCAACTGCTAGTCGCATAGTAATGGCTATACTCTTTGATCCTCACGCACAAGTCAGCCTAGCCGGACATGTTTGCGAACGCGCGCCTCCGCCCAAGTGGAGCTTA
>NC_139939.1:40675371-41075371 GCF_963454915.1 Gymnoscopelus microlampas
GAGAGAGAGAGAGAGAGAGAGAGAGAGCTGAACACACCGCACATCGTGAAGCACCATGTTTTCTGCTTGTATAGTATACTGTAGGCCTACTAGTCCACTCTTACCCAAACAGTGGGTCGGGGCCCATGTTCAGGTTGCATTTGTATGGGTCAAGTAAAATAGCCCCTTTTGTTTTTTGTTTCCTACATTTAAAAATATATATATATTTAAAAAATACAACTTTTTATCAAATAAAAACATTTCAAAAGTATTTCATAAATAAAATAAAAATAAAAACATTTAAGAGGTTGTGAAAATAGCAGATCTACAAGCTCACAACACGGCACGAAGTGATGTGAGCTTGTAGATCTGCTATTCTCACTAGTTTGGGTCCCAGGCAAAAGTCTAATTTCTCTTTTGGTTCTTGAGCTACCTGAGGATGTGCACATCCAAACTATGTGCAGATTTGAGACTTTGGGACTGCAACTGCAACTACAGATCCCGTAGCGGCTAGCCCGTGCCGTGGCAAAGATCCTAATAAACAGCTTAAATTGAGGAAAAGTAAAGAATCAGCTTAAATCAATTTCAGATCGATATTCCAACTCACTGAGGAGGAAAATGAGAAATGAGAGTGGTCACACAACTGTATAAAAGTCCCACAGTCCACGGTCGGTCGTTAAGTCACTGTAGCATGCTGAGTGCTACTGTGGGTTGTTGCAGACACAATTGAGACTGTTTTATAATTAAAGCTTCTGCGCTTTATTGACCACACACACGCACACACACATACACACACACACACACACACACACACACACACACACACACACACACACACACACACACACACACACACACACACACACACACGCACACACGCACATCCCCGTAGCCCAGCCTGGCTGGGTCTACTGCTTGCTACCAGTAAGACTCCCTAATCGGGAGATAAGCGACCGTAGGTCACATGTATACAGAAGAGGGCTGTAACGGCGATTGGTTCCTAGTTGTGTGGGCAATGTATAGTTTTGTTTGGTGGTCTAAGAAATGTGGTGGCAGGCATGTTGATGACATGAGTGTAGACATACTGTGTAGTGTGTAGCAATTTGCGTGTTTTTAGGGGCAAAACTGTAGGAGTAGTGGGCAAAAATGTGTTGTGAAAAGCGGCCTGAAGGTGGCGCTAGAAGAGGGCCATGTGAGAAATTAGGGGTGGGGTGTCCGCGTTGCCTTGGCGGACGAATAGGTACCGGCCGCGGCTCTCCCGGACGCTCCTAGCCCGAGTTACGGCATTTTATGTGAGCTGCAGTGGCAGGGGGTCCTCCACTGGGGGCGCCACCACTTTTGCATCCGTTCTGGAGCACCAGGAGTGGGTGGTCCCCGGGAATGCCCCGTGAGCAGCCCCGTTGGGGTGGTCATTTGGTAATTTGTCCACATGTGCTCATTTTTTACACTTGGGGGTCCCCGAGGCAGCTGGGGGTCCCTGGAGCTCCGGGGGTCCTTGGAGGGTGTAGTTTGGCAGGTAAGGAGTGTGTGTGCAAAATCTGGCATGGATCGGGGCAACGGGTGCAGAGATATGAGCAGGGCAAAAGTGTGACGTGCTGATTTTTTACACTTGGGGGTCCCCGAGGCAGCTGGGGGTCCCTGGAGCTCCGGGGGTCCTTGGAGGGTGTAGTTTGGCAGGTAAGGAGTGTGTGTGCAAAATCTGGCATGGATCGGGGCAACGGGTGCGGAGATATGAGCAGGGCAAAAGTGTGACGTGTGTGACGGAGGGACGCACGGACACCTGGAGCAGGTTTCTATAGTAAATGCGACCTACGGTCGCAATGAAGTACTTAATAACTTTGCACCACTGAGTCAGATCTCTCTCTGGTGCAGTGTGTATAGCCATGAGTTTAAAGGTAAGACAAGCAGGGAATATATCATTTTAAGCATGCCTGCTTTACTTTCTTAGGAGAAACAACAAGGGAACAGAAGAAGAATGTCACCGCCAACATTCTTGTTCAAAACAAGAATGTTGGCTGATGCCTTATACTCCTATAATTTGACAAACCTCTGTAGTGCATGGGTGCATGGTGTCATGGTGAGGCCAAAATTGTTCTGCCCGGTTCTCCTCAGTGGCTGGAGCAATTGATCTGAATTTGCACACAGCCATTGGCCATTACCATGTGCACAGCGAAGCCCGTTTTCCGATTACATAAAATCTCAGCTGTTTATTAGCGTTTTTGTGTTCGCTGGCTCCCGGGTTGCCAGATCATGTGTGCATATCCCCCCACTGGTATGGTCTAGTAGTCATAATTTATACAACCCACACATTATCTCTGTTAGTGACTGTTTGTCTGCACTGACAGGACGGACTACTGTGAACTAAATTAATGATTAATTTACTGTGCATTTACACGTAACACACAACTAATTATAACCATGTGAATGTTTAGATATCTAGCTATCAGCTATTGATAGCTAGATTATTTATATTAACAGATTTTCTTCTCATTGTGATTACCTGCTGAGTGCCCAAGCTAGGGACGCCAGACTGGTACAATAAGTTTATCAATTGAATTGAAATTAAATAGGTAATATTATTTTTAATAATTATTATACTCTGTCTCCCCCC
The DNA here is from genome assembly GCF_963454915.1 of Gymnoscopelus microlampas. NCBI lineage: Eukaryota > Metazoa > Chordata > Actinopteri > Myctophiformes > Myctophidae > Gymnoscopelus > Gymnoscopelus microlampas. The sequence goes on from NC_139939.1 coordinate 40,677,962, forward strand.
ACTGTCCCTCTCTTCACTATTTTCTCTCTCCTCTCCTTTATTTCTTCTCTCTATTTCCCTACATGCTACGCTACCTACCTCCAAACCCCACCCATCTGTCCACCAGGTGACTGGAGAGAGCAGTTGTGCCCGGTGGTGACCAGGTTAAAGGAGTGTGTGGCAGAGGTGGTAGAGAGGGCTAAGAGGGCCATGACCTTTGTGCTTCTACAGGAGGCAGCCTGCAGCATCCCCCAGGGTCTGGTCCTCCAGCAGAGGAGGGACGTGGTCTTTAGCCAGGCAGTAGGTGGCCATGCACCGTGATATCAAGTATATCGTCGCTATTGGGCAGTGGTGTAAAGTAACAAATTTTACAAATTTTTTACTTTACTGGAGTATTTCCATTTTTCTGTACTTTTACTTCTACTTCACTACACCTCAAAGGCAAATATTGTACTTTTACTCCACTACAATTATTTGAAAACTTTAGTTACTAGTTACTTTGTAGATTCGAATTATTATTACAAAACATACATTAACCACTTCAGCCCTATTTAAACTTACAAGCTCACAACGTTGTGAGCTTTTAGATAGGCAGTTTTTGACTACTTTTTGTATGACTAAGAAGGGCATTAATTTATGAAAAAACATAAAAGGTTGAAATGCGGAGATAAAAGGTTTCTGCCCAACAGCAACAATATCATAATAATGACATCATGACATAATAATGACAATCAAAACTAGTTTTTTATGTCCAGTGTATACTGTTTCTAATAAAGCTTAACGATACTGTACAATAGTACTGATATAGTCACAGGCCACTTTTTGATCAGAAGGAAACAAAACTTTTCTTTTGTGGTGTACATTTTACAAATGTTAAATCATATGTTAATGATATTGGCAACATTCTGTCAGAAGGATGACTGACTTGATAGTGAACAATGTGTGATGCTCCACATCTTTTGAAAAGACGGCATTTTCAGACCTTTTGTTCCACTGCTTAATCTTTTGTATATACTCGGTACATTTATTACCAAAAATGGTCAACAAATTGACCACCTTTAAATATTTAGAGTTCAACTACTTCAACTGTATACTTTGTTGACTAGTAGTAGCCTTGTAAGTCACAACGCGTCGCGATGCTAGGCATTGTGAGCTTGTATAGATCGGCTATTTTCACTATTCATCATATGGTGAAGTATATAGGGATTTAGTGTAGTTAGATAAAGGAAAGCCTCAAGAATTGTTCTCATGGACATGGTCATGATCAGAGAATTGTTTAAACGCTGTGTTAAGACAGTTGAGTCCCAGAACATGGGACTTTTGTATTTAGTGTCCCTGTTGCTCTCTGCTACTCCTTTGGCTGAATATGTGTTCCCTGCTTGTCTTCCGAAAATAGCCGATAAGCCGATCTACAAGCAAAATCTAGAGAAGAACCATATTTGCGTTCAACACTGTGTGTGTGTGTGTGTGTGTGTGTGTGTGTGTGTGCGTGTGTGCGTGTGTGCGTGCGTGCGTGCGTGTGTGTGTGCAGCTAGCAGCCCTGGCCTGTGGTTTCGTCATGAGACTGTATGCGGGGATGGAAGACCAGGGCTTCCTGAGGCAGCTTCACCAAGTTGGCCTGGTGGCCCAGTTTGAGAGCCTGCTCAGCACCTACAGTGAGTAAGAAATGGTGCTTTTGAACTGCATATAGTCCTTGTGTCTCTACCCGCATTTTTTTGCGTTTCCATACCCAAGTACCAGTTACTAGGTGGTACCAGTAGGTACCTTTGTTCGCGACCATCGCGGCCAGGCTCCAAGCTCAATGCCAAGAAAACAAAACCACTGCCAACTCGGTGCTCGAGGTCGAGGACTTCAAACATCTCGGTGCCTGGACTGCTCCAACGGAACAGGATCAGTGGGCACTTGCCTGGAATGCCGGGAATGCCGTGCATTAGCCGAGTACCGCGCTACGAGCTTGTCGATCTACAATTTTTTTTAAATCGTCAACATTTGTGCAAATCTTTGAATATTATATTTTTTTTTTAAGCGAACATTTGTAACTCAAATCTTTGCTTCTGGGGGTCCCTGGAACAAAACATTTTGAAATGGGGATCTGTGGCCAAATACATCTCATTTTGGGGGTCAAAAGGTTTGAGAACCACTCATATAGCAACACAGGGCTGAAAGGGTCCTGAGGGCATCCTTGGTGACAAAAGAGCAAACTCTGCCCATAAATCTGGAGCTGAGAGCTTCCTCAACTTGCATCTTGTCCTCTCACGAGATCAGGAGTGCTGAGTCATCAGCGAACAGGAACAATTTACATTTACAGGCAGTATTCATGTCGTTAATGTATAGAAGGAACAGTAACGGCCCTAGAATGCTGCCTTGAGGAACCCCGCAGCTCACCGGGAGGGATGAGGACATGGTTCCGTTGATGTCAACCACTTGTTCTCTACCCTCTCTAGTAAGATCTCATACAGTTTAGAGATGTGCTATCAAAACCAATCGCCCTCAGCTTATCAAGTAGAATTGAATGGTTTACAGTGTCGAACGCCTTTTGGAGGTCCAGCATGACCATGCCGCAGTATTTGCCCGAGTCTACCTCACGTTTGATGTAGTCGGTCAGATACAGTAGACATGTGTCAGTGGAGTGGGAGGCTCTGAAGCCTGATTGGAATTCAAACAACAGTTTACGCTCGCTGAGCCTAATTTGCTTCCTTTTTTATGCAGAGAGATTACTCTCGCCAATTTGAATTCTTGTGGGACGTGACACTGGCTGATGGATAGGTTTGGAATGTGGACTACTATGGGTGCAATAGAGACAGCTGCGTCTCTGAGGAATCTAGTGGGGATATTGTCACGGCCTGTGGCCTTGTTAGGCTGGAGGGCGAAGAGCTTTTTTTGCACCTCTTCAGCGTTTACGGGTTTGAGAATGAGAATGAGAATGAGAATAAGTCTTTTTTAGCAGCTAGATTGACATAGTGAGCTTGGATGTGGTCACTGCTGAGGAAGTTTGCTTACTAACTGGGTTGCAATGGTGGTGAAAAATACATTTGTTGATTTGGTTTGAATGTTGTTGTTGCAGCCTAATTTCTGTAGTGCCTACTTGTGGGTTGCTTTTGTTTGCCTCAATGTTTTCATTTAAGAAAGGGTTCTGTACGAGCCCTGATTCTGATTATAATCCACTGTACACTAGATTTAAAAGATTAAACAGATGTTGCTACCCTAATATTCTCAGGAAGGTGGTTCCAGAGTATGGGTTGTAGTGTCAAAGGCATATCGCCATTGACTTCAATCTAGACTCTGAAACCTGCAAATATTGGGCTGTGTTTATAATACCCAATGTATAGTGTCTGAAGCAGTTTATTAACATGTGTGATTATTGTATTGGACATGGACACTGTGCTAAGAACAAGGAGAATTAAAGTGTCTAAACATATTTTGTTTCTTAAAGAGTATATGGTCTAGACATGATCTATATTAAAAGTGATAACCTCTGTTGTGATTTGGCACTATACAAAATAAAATGTACTTGACTTGACTTGACTTTCAGCACCTCCCCAGTCCCCTTCCCCCGGGCAATGGTTGTGGAAACACTGAATATGTCACGCCCAGAGATAGCGCAGTAAGCTACACTAATTGTCAGCCTAAGGCATCACTCTTGGGTAATCAAGGTAGATTAGTAACTGATTTATACCGGTACTTTGTTATCCGCCGTGTCATGCATCAAAAATAGCAAATCTACAAACACATCACTGAGCAACGCGTTGTGATCTTGTAGATCAGCTTTTCATTGCACAACACTGGTGCGCAATTAAGTAATATAAATCACCTTTAACACCGAAGCACTTGAGCTGGCAGATAAAATAGGCAATTAATTAATAACAATCAAATGACCGTTGCACTGTGGCTGATACAGAACCCATGAGCACATCAGATTGTCGTCAATAAATGGCAGAATTATTCGATTTTTTTTCAATCGTTTTTTAAAGATTATTCAACTTAGATTAGTCTTGTTTCCTCAAACTATAATGTGTGTGTGTGTGTGTGTGTGTGTGTGTGTGTGTGTGTGTGTGTGTGTGTGTGTGTGTGTGTGTGTGTGTGTGTGTGTGTGTGTGTGTGTGTGTGCGTGCGTGCGTGCGTCTGTCCAATTGCCTTCACATTTGTTGTTTGTATTGTTGATGCCCCAAGGGAGAGCAGTTTTTTTTTTTAAACTGACACGGAAGTACGGGGCTGTACAGTAGGCCTACATAGTACCCGCTGACAACTATCTGTCTATATCGATACATTTACAGAATCTCTGGTTGTATGCCTGTCCCGTCCATAAATCGATTGACTTGGCACGTGTCCCAGGTGACCCGAAGGTGTGCAGTGCCAAGTGGTAATCCGGTCAGACCAGTGGTGTCCGAGAACCGAAAAAATGAAGTATCTGTCTGTCAATGGAGGACGCACCGATTGGTTGAGCTTACATTGTGCCCTTATAAGTGGCAGTGTGTACAATCGAACAAATAGTACACGATTTGTTGTGCCGATGGGTGAAGGAATCTGCAAAATCTATCAAACGTGTATTTCCGCTATTTTCAATCATTCTTTAAAGTATGAAATAGTGGTTAAAGCTGCTCTATGTAACTTTCCTCTTCTACCCCGCATTTGAACCCGGTTTCCTGCGCAAGTGCTGAATCTTTTACCATTGAGCTAATAGAGCCGGCCTGCTTGCTCAGAGGATAAATTGAATCTTGATCATCAGGTCAAAATTCGTGTCAGATCCTGTGATCTAAATGTCTCAATAGAAGAAGAAGAGCAGGGAGACAAAATATAACCACCCTAATTGAATAAGTTATATTGTATTAACCTACTCTACCATACAGATTGGACAAATTCACATTTTATTCATTAACAAAAAAGTTACATACTGCCGCTTTAATCAGTGGCTGATGAGCTCACTGCTTGGTTGCATTTGTCTAACAGGTGAAGAGATTGGCATGCTGGAGGACATGGAGGTGGGCATCTCAGATCTGCACCGAGTCATGTTTAAGATCACAGAGGCCAACACAGATGACCTCAGTGACCTCCAGCCTGTAGTCTATGGCAGACGGTGAGACATGGTTAATTTACTGTATTACTTTTCTCCGTACTGCAGCTATAGTATGAGGAAGGATTAACAAGTGATGACACATACAGTAGCCCTACAGGCAGGCACACAGCGTGACAGTGATTGTGCTGATTAAGTGGAGCAGGCAGTATGACTAAGGACTATGGACCGTAGTTTAGTGTTTTGATGTGCCAGTGACTTAGCAACTGTCTGTAACTCATATGCCCGTTGGAAAAACTTGATACAGTACCAAGATATGTGAGTAACTATCTGGCACATCTGGCACTCATGTTTTTTTCATACTGTAAGTTAATGCCGTACAAGAGTGTTGCACATAAGTAGCGAAAATAGCCAAACTAAGCTTGTATTTTGGCTATTTTGGCTACTTTTGCACACTCTTGTACGGCACGTGTCCCATTGCGATGTGTTGTGAGCTTGTAGATCGGCTATTTTCGAAATAAACACAGGTTCTTTCTTTTTTAATTTCTTGAAAAGTGACAGTTTTGGACATTCAAGGTTTCCACCCGACGATATTCGACGATATTCTTTTTGCACTTCACTTCACACTGGCATTAATAGCGCATAAGCACACTAATGAGAAATGGCGGCAATTGAGCTTGTAGTGCAAACAAGCTACTGGGATGAGCATAGATAGATAGTATTGAGGCTACGAGACATTAAAGGGATATTTCACTTTCAAACATGGGGTCATCTTATCATCTACTCAGGCTTTTGTGAACACCCCAGACAGTTTTTAAGTTGCTTGATTCAGTATTTAGATATCCATTATAACACCCGTCCTTGGTTCTGGTGAATGATATTGTCCTCTTAATGCGTGAGGGGGCCATGTTTTTTTATTACTTTTTTTCATTTATTTTTTATAATTTTGGGGGGAAATGGAAAAAGGGAAGAAAAAAAAACGAAGAAACATGGCCACCTCACGTATTAGGAGGGCAGTATGAGTATGTACGTTTTTTACATATATATATTTTTTTCTATTGACTTTACAATAAAAAAATGTATTAACTCCTCTAGAGATGATTTTGTGGTCTCATAAGCCATGTTAACAAACATTATCTTTATGTTCAGTTTTAAGTATTGCATTAGAAAATGTGCTGCTTGTGAAATGGAAACAGCAAGATTTTGCTAAAGAAGTTTTTACGCTTGCTTTAGGTGTTGTTTTTTTCCATGAATGCACTAATTGGGAGATGGAAACACCTTTGCCAAATAAGTTCTGACATAGCAAACAAACATTTACTTTACTATGGATTTTTATGCAGAAGCCACATCAGCGTAATAATACCTTCCCACATGTTTTCATACATTTTAACCTGAACATGTATGGACATAAATCGGACACAGACAGACAGATACAGAGATCCCAATTAATGGCCGATAAAGGAACATTGACAGACAGACAGAGATGAATGGATTTTTTGATAATACTAGAGACTCGGGCCGCTACACGGCCCTCACACCTACGTCGCACCACCGTTCCGACCAATGTGTCTGAGTCATAGTGTCGGGGGCATTGTGAGAGTACCCGTTGTACCTGTCTGTCTGTGTCCCTTTTGTGCCCATATATGGACATTTCTGTATCTGTCTGTCTACCTGTGTCCCTTTTAAGTCCAATTTATTTGGAGATCTCTGTATCTGTCAGTCCTTGTCATTTTTATACCCTTATAAACATCCTTAATGTCATCTGTACACGTATATGCCCATATATGGGCATGCCCCTATATATGTTTATGTCTGAGTCATAGTGATGGGGCGGTCTGCTGGCCGGAAGGCCCACCCATTAACCAATTTTATATAGGATAATATAGACCGGTGACCGTTGGGCACCGGCCTACTCGGGAACGATGCAAGATCGGGAATGGGACAATAGGACAATTGGATATTGACAACAGACTTCTCACTCGGATCACTCCATAGGGTCCTCTGCAATACACATGCCAAGTTTGTCAGACTTATGTGGGGGACAGACAAACAGATAAACAGACAGACAGACATGCAGAAATTCCATGCATTTTTTGATAGAAAAATTCCATGCATTTTTTGATAGAAAATATATTCAGATAGTCAGCAGAACTGTCACTGACGGAAAATAGGTTATTGTAGGTTATTGTGGGCCTGCAATGTTCGGAATTCGTCAGGATGGAATATGAAAAATCGGACCTATCCGTCTTGATCACTTGACTATAAAGATAATGTGTACCGATTTGCTGTGATGTTTGGACAAAATTTATAGGAGTAATTAAAAAAATGTGTTTGGCAAAATTTTGCCTCCTGGTGCCGCTATAATAGGGCAATGTTAAAAGGGTGGCATTTGTTCCTCAACGTAGTAGCCTGGCATGGCCAGACAAATATCACTGCGTAGATATTAGTCTGGAATCTCTGTGTGGAACCTGCATTTCCAAGATCCGAATTGAAAAAAATCTTCTGGTGATAAACCGGCACCACATTTGCATACTGGGCCCTGATTGGTCCCTCACTACTTCGGAGGGAGTGAAATCTAATCACAACTGGGCGGTGCCAGACCAAATCTGCCAAGGGAATTTTTTTTTTTGCAATGGCAAATTCGTCTGGTTTCCAGGCTATCAACGTAGTGCCAATCTGCATGCAAAGTTTCACCGCAATCGGACCCTGCATTCATGATTTGCAGCATTTTGTTCAAAGTGGGCCAGTCCTGCAAACTTCAGATGTCAATCTTAGCCAAATCAAACGGATCCATCTTGATCACATGACTATAGAGATCATGTGTACCGATTTGTGTGAAATTTGGATACAATCTGAGGGTTTTTCTTTTTATATAAGTCTGCCTCCTGGTGGCGCTATTAAAGGCAGAAAGGTTTTTCCTTGGCCTCTAGGAAGTGCGAATACAAAGTTTTACACAGATTGCAGTTATAGGTAGAAAAACGAATCGGCCTGTTATAGCGCCAGCATGAGGCTGATTTTAAAAAGTTCAAGTGGCATTTCTTCCTCGGCCTAGTGGGAATGTGCGTGCAAAATTTCATGGGAATTGCACCCTGTGTTCATGATTTGAGGCATTTTGTTCAAAACGGAGCATTCCTGCAAACTAGCCAATCTTAGCCAATCAAGAAGGAATATGAAAAATCTGAAAGACCTGTTTCGTTTAATGACTACTAGGCTACTGTGTACCGATTTGCGTAACGTTTGGACAAAATCTGTAGGAGTACTGTCAAAAAATGTGTTTAGCAAAAATCGGCCTCCTGGTGGCGCTATAACAGGCCCATGTGAACAATTTGGGGCAGAGGTTCTAATCTGGCATCCAGGGAGTGTGTGTGCACAGTTTCGCTGCGAGCAAGCCAACAGTGCCGGAGATGCTGTTCACAGACGGAACAGTGGTCGGTCTTTTCATAGATCTATTTCGCTACGATGGGTGGGGCGCTCGTAACAAACTCCTGCGTAGGACAGCAGTCACAGCACTCAGGCTACAGCCACTCCCAGGAGTAGGATACGTGCTTGCTGTTTCCCGAATGTAGTTTTAGAAGACACGTAACGCTGTGCACTTGAGAACCTACGACGATGGTGTCTCCCGAAGCCAGTTTAGATAGCACGTAGGGCACAACCAGCTGCTACTAATGAGGGTAGAGCGTAGGTTTTGCCGGGTCCCAGCTGTGTAGGAGGCTCTTACGCAAGCTGCGTAGGCTACGCACGACCTGAAATCGCTTTAGGAAAACCCTGCTCTTATGTGCCTGCTAAGGTACTGCGCAGCCTGTGTGGACACGCGTAAGAGCCTTCGTAGGACCTGCGCAGCATCTCTACGCAGCATCTCTACGCATCTCTTTGGGAAACGCTGCCAATGGCTGCTTACTGCTCCTAGTGATTATGGGTGGGTAAATGCAGAGAACAAATGTTCCCGTATGTGCAAATATACAGTGACAAAAAACACCCCAAGGAGTGGGGACCAATAAAAGAATAAAACAAATAAGCTTCAAATGTTTTCAAAAACATTCTTGAGAGCAATGTTTAGCTGTAAATGACATTGTGTGTGTGTTTGTTGTGCAGCTTTTCCAAACATGTCAGGTTGTTTACATTATGGACATTATTCACCCATTTTCTCCCTTTCTTCTTTTCTGTTTTCCGTTCAGAGACAACTACACTGTAGAAGTGCCATTACCGCGGCTGGTGTTCCAGACCTTACCAGAGGAGATCAAGGAAGGCAAGCCGTTACAAGTGTTCCCAGTGTTGTTCAACGTGGGTATCAACGAGCAGCAAACGATAGCAGAGAGGTACCGCAAGAACAGCACCTGCAATTTACTAACAATATGACAGAGAACTACAGTATACGAGAAGACACGATTTCTGAGTGTTCTGTACAAATGTAACCACATTGTACATTTGACTACATGTTTGTTGGATTATTTCATGTTTACAGACGTGCAAAAAAAATGTAATTATAAAAACAAAAAACATACAGAACTACTTAACCAGGACAAAAGTTACAGAAAAATAGAATCATCGGACAGAATCAAAAACAGAATCATATTTATTTAAATGTTTAGACTTAAATTATACATACACTGACATTAAATATTTCTATGCCTACTTAGTGAGGATCTCTGTCCTCTTAATGTCTAGCAATGGGCTTTAATATGTCAAAACAACCTTCTCAACTCGCACAATGCAAGGCACATTTCAACAGCAAGGCAATACAAATAGCTTTGCACAACATTAAGAGCATTAAGACAAACAGGTATCAAACATGTGGAAACAATGTTACCATACTTTTGGCAAATTCTTTCCCATCTATTGTAAGCCACTGACGCTTTTTGCTTGAAAGCATTTGATTCTTAAAACTGTGCATTGCCATATTTCACAGTGTGTGGGCATGTGTTGCGCGACCTTATGTGGAGTCTAGAGGCTAAGGAGTAACACATAAAGTACCCCAAACACAGGTAACGGAACAAATGTGCATTTATTACTAAACAAAGTTATGGTTACAGAAACCAAATAGAAGCATAAGACGTCAGGGTGGCCAAGGACAAAACAACAAACCAAAGACCACACTAAATAGTAAATAAATACAGAAAGACAGGAGAAAAGGTGAATCAAACTAAAGGACAGCACACCCCTACCAGAAGCTTCCCATGTCTGTACTTAAGCAAACAGCATAAAGCTACTTTAAGCACTGAGCATTAAAATATGGCACACAGCCTACAGAGAGGTATGACAGTGTGCACAGGTGAAAAATGGCAAAAGGACTGAAGAGGAGCTTAACTTTTATGCTGGCTGCTGGGTGATTTAGGAATGAGGCCCAGGGCCGGTGCAGACCCAATTGCCGCTCTAGGCAAGCTGCCCCGGTCCTAGCCTGGGACCAGACGAATCTGCCAGTGCAAAAAAAAAAATGCATTTGGGTCTGGCACCGCTCCATAGAGAATCCATTTCCTGCTCCAGAAGACGGGGGTAACCAATCAGGGCCCAGTATACAAATATGGGAGACTGTAATTGGTAGTTGGTTTATAGGTCTAACCAATTGCGTCGAGAGTCATTGTTTTGATCCCGCCCCCTTGGAAAAAAAACGTCCTCATAGAAGCACCAGACTCATATCCTGCACGCAGTGATATAGTCTGGCTACGCGCGGCTACCCCGGTCCGCCCCCGACGACATTTTGGTCCTTTTTTTCCCTTCATAAAATATCAACGGCTGCATATAGCAAAAGATAGCACACATTTCTCACCTTCTTTCCTCAAAACTGCAGCACTGATGGTGGTTTATTTGGTACTGACTGTTTTTTTTGGTCTTCTTGCCGCCTCTCCAAACTGCCGCTCTAGGCGGTCGCCTGCCAGCCCTGGGTGTGTCTCCAGGCACCACGCCACTCCTGCAATCTCCACTCCACCCTCCATTTACCACGGGGCACTGAAAACACTCAGAGAGGGTTAAAACACAATATGAGGCCATGTAGGGCCGTAACGGCATGTACATCTGTGCCGCTTCCATTCAGTGTTACTGCGATATTTATTTTTCGAAACCAGATAAAAATGTCTGGTTGCTCACGGTGTGCAAGGACCTTTATACTGTTTGCACTCATTTGCATCCAGGCTACAAAAGCCTTCAGAAGTATATTACCAATGTCACAGCCTCGAATGAGCCATGCACACTAAATCATTCTTATTATTTATGGCTGTGAATGAACATTGTGTCAAACGTATCATCAATCAACAAATGACTCATAGCTGTCTCTACTGTATGGTATGCCTCAGGCAAAATATCATACTGAAATAAGTATTGCATGGTATGTACATGTGCATAGGTCGCTGTTTCTGCTTTTATTGTCAATCTGATTGAAGAGAAAAAGTACTATGGGCAAAGGACTGCTTTCATAGAAAGCAGTCTGTCTGTATCCTTGACTGTTCTGTATGTCCCTCTTTCTGTCTCTCTCGATAGGTTTGGAGACATCTCACTGCAAGAAAGAATAAACCAGAGGAACTTTGAGATTCTAGAAGCTTATTACAAATCACTGAGTGAACAGGTGCCCCTAGAATGTAAGTGCACAGACTTGAAACAGGGCTGCCAACTTTCAGGAAAATCTAGGAGTGAGACTTTAGTGTCATCACATGCACGAGCGCCACACATGCATGCGATTTTTTCGCGGTTTTCCGCGGTTATTCCCCTTTTATTTCACGGTTTTTCGCGGTTATTCCCCTTTTATTTCCGTTTTTTATTACTTTAATTCGGTTAATTCGGTCCAAAAAAATGTACTCCATGAAGTGTATATGTGTGGCAAAAAGGAAACGTTGCAGGGGGGGCTTATTTAATCTTTTAAATATATATATATATATATTTTTGGTTATCAATTATCAACATTGGCCATCATCTTCAGTTTCAAAGTGCTTTATTTATAAAGCAGCTTAAGTAAGTTCTCACTATAAATCCCTTAAATTTGTTTCAGAGGACATAAACACTATTAACAAATATATTCAAATATACAAATATTCAATGCCAAGTTACTACTATTCTGTAATAGATACATGAATGCTCGCTGTTAACACTGCTATTATATCTGATAAGCCTAACCAGCATTTGTTTATAACAGTACTTGCACTTCTATTGTAATAAAAAAAAATGAAAATGCATCTAAGGCTAAAAGCAGCTCCGAAGTGGTTGAGTTACAGGGTGATTAACATTAGAAACAGTAGAAAATCAATACAAAGCATATTGTAAGTGTACGCAGTATTGCTGTGAAACTGGGCCTGGCCGAGTTTGTGCGGGGCAGAAACGCGCGCGGAGTGCACGCATTTTTTTTTTACATTCATTAATTATACGTGTGTGTGGGAGGAACTAGGGCGGGAATAGTTATAGTATAACCTACCTCCAAAAAAATCTAGAACACACCACTGCAAAAAAAACGAGTCTACTTTGGATCTGATGGATAGGGTTCTGTGCAGACTGCAGTAAGCAGAAACACTTGGACGGACCCCCTACCTCATTGGTTCTCAAAGTGGGGTCCGGGGACCCCCAGGGGTACTTGAGGGGGTTCCAGGGGGTCCCCAGCTAAATGATCAATAGGAACCAAATGGACCCTTATGGGCAGGGGTGCAATGCTCAGTGGACGGGGTTGCACGCCGAGCAACCACTTATTTGGCCAGGGGGACACGCAGGCACACGCATAGATTTAAAACTACTTTAAATTCACACTTCATCAAAGTTTACAAAGGCTCCCGACTCACGCCAGGTACATTAACATAGGAATTAGCCTATATGCATATCAATTGTCCATTGTGTGACCTGTACTGTAGGTGTTAAGCGACGTGCGCGTCACGTCATTAAAATAGAGAGCAACCACTTCTCAAATGAGCATAGCATCACTGCTTATGGGTCTGTAACTCTGAGAGTGTCCAAATGGAACCAAATGGACCCTAATGGGTCCATTTGGTTCCACTCTGAGTTAAATTAACCATGATTTTACAATATGAATTGGGGTCCCAGAGATATAAATGCCATTAAATGGGGGTCCGTAGCCTAATGCATGTCAAACTGGGGGTCGTTGAAATTAAAATGGTTGAGAATCACTGCTAGAGCCGTAAAAATCGTCTCTTATGGGGGGTCCCAGGTATATCTTTTCAAATGGGTGTCCGCGGGCTAAAAAGTGTCAATTTGGGGGTCCTTGACATGAAAAAGTTTGAGAACCACTGCCCTACCTGATCATAGTGTTGTCTGGTTGCTCCTGACATTATCAGAATGGCAGCAACTAAATCCTTTGACCTCTGATGGCCGAAACATTCTCTGTGTCCTCCTCTTCAATGCCTTCGGTTTTGGTCAAACCCCCCCGCCCCAACTTGGAAGCAAGGAGGTCAGTGGCGTCGTTAGGGGTGGGCTTCGGTGGCTATAGCCACCAATGTTTTATCCAAAGCCACCAATAAAAACATTTAAAAAATAAAAAAATTAAAAGTTTTTTTTTTTTTTTAATTATATATCTATCACCCTAATCTAACCCTACCCCTAACCCTAAAACCGAAATAAAGTAACAAAAAACGGGGAAAAAAGCACCCAAATCCGCGAAATCCGCGATTTGGGTGCGCGCGCGGGAGGAGGGGCACCTGCGCGCGCGGGAGGAGGCGCGTGGGAGGAGGGGCACAGCGCGCGTGCATGTGCCCGTTGCCTCCGGGGCTAAGCCCCCGACCTAGTAGAGACCTAGCGACGCGTCTGAAGGAGGTTGTTTGTTTATAATTATTCACAACGAATCTTTGGATTTGATGATAACTCCCGTGATCGCGCTATAGTTTGAGTCGTCTAAACACTTTCTGTTTCTTTTTCCTCGGTAGCTTTCACTGTTTTAAAATACTTGCTTAAATCTGCACACTTTGCAGCTTTTGCACAGATAGCTTTTGTATCCTCTCATTATGTTTATGAGCTCCTGATTATTTTATTTCCCCAAATTCGACTTGTAAACAATCCAGTGAATTAAATCACATGCCAGTGGCGGTGAGGGAATACAAAAACGCCTCGTCCCAAAACACGCTCGCCCCGGGTATATCCGGCGGGCTCGGTCGGCGAAAAAATTGGGGGTGAGTGTGTTTTGGGGCTGCGTGTCGTCAATGCGAGGATGTTTAAGGACGACGGTTCAACTGTCGTTCTGAAACACCCTCACTGCGGTCATGAAGTATTTAGTGCGGCAACAAACAAATGACCTTTGTGCTGCGCAGTGCGCACATAAAGAGATTTTTCCACCTAATGGCAAGACACACATTATCCAGAAACTATGCAAATTTCAAACCACATACTGTAAAACAAAATCTAAAGTGCAACAATGGAAACGTGCTACAAGAGATTAAGTATACTTCAAAATGCCAAAGTAACAGTAAAAATCACACCCAGTGTGAAGAGAGTGGTGCCTTTCATGAGTTCATTTCATTAAGCTATTATTAGCCTAAGACTGCTTTAACTTTATATTGACAGAAACATGTTTTAAATATTTTAACTCACTTAATTTACTTTTAAGTGTGTGTGTGTGTGTGTGTGTGTGTGTGTGTGTGTGTGTGTGTGTGTGTGTGTGTGTGTGTGTGTGTGTGTGTGTGTGTGTGTGTGTGTGTGTGTGTGTGTGTGCGCGCGCGTGCGCATGTGAATGTGCGTGCACAAGTATTTTTACTCAATTTAGTAACTTTCAAGTGCTTTCAAGTGTGTGTGTGTGTGTGTGTGTGAGTGTTGCACTCCTGTTTGTGTATAATTAGTGTAAACTGGTTGCATCTTTGTGTTGCAATCAGCCGCAGCTGTTGAGGCCGTGCTCAAACGGACGGACGGACAGACCCACACACAAAGTCAGTCCTTGGAGTGGCTAGCACCACTCAAAAAGGAAACATAAAAATTAAATATGCTGCAGGGTCAGAAATTATGCAATTTCAAAAAGACACACATCAACCTTAACTTGCTTATTAAGGAACATTGAACTTGCCCAGCCAAACCACATAATATTATGTCAGTGCCTGTGTGTTAGGCCAATATCCATTATGGTAAAAGGGTCCCATTGCAGCTCATCATAGGTGTTATCTGGCGAACTAGTTCACCAATCAAGATCAATAGAAACGCAAGAAGATAAACATTGTCAACATTTTCTTTTTCTCTGAGATCTACTGTACGTAGAGTAAAACGGAAAGACACTGTGTGTGATGTAGTTTTTGTTTCCCTTGTGCAGGTCTACCGTATTTTCAGACACAGTCAGACTTGAAGGATCTACTTGAAACCCTGGGCCAGAACGTAGTGACGAAGAAGAGGAAGAACGTGGAAATACTATGGCTCGCCGGAACGGTGAGAATCCCTTCCAACTGCATGGTTGACCTTTCTGCTTCAATAGAGAGAAGGGAATGAGCGTATCGGGTTTGTTTATGGTTATGTCTGAGTCATAGTGACATGCCTCTATATGGGCGTTTCACGTTTGTTTATGGTTATGTCTGAGTCAATGGCTGCGTTTACATGGACAGGTATATTCCACCGCATTTTTATTCTGAATGAGCAGTCATTCCGAATTCCACTCCGGTCTGATCGGAATGAATTTTCATTCGGGTTTGGAGGGGTGGTATATACCGTTTGAATCGGGATATATGTACCATCTATTCTAAACACTTCGAATGCTCCTCTCTGTTTGGAATACATGCATTCTTTTGCACATGTCCGCACTTAGTAGTGCTGTCAGAATTGGCCAAAGATGACCCATCAAATCTCAAATTTGTATAATTTTTTATATAAAATATTGTATGCAGTAAACTTTAATTTAAAGACTGCATAAGTCGCCACTGTCGCAAAATTGCTTGCTCAGGGTGGGATGTTGGGTCTCTTCTCTACATGTAAAGTGTCTTGAGACAACTTGTTGTGATTTGACACTTTAATAAAATTGAATTGAATTGAATTGAAAAGTCTATATATGTCTCTGTATGAGTCTTCCACGGTTGGTGCTGAGAAGCACTTGCTCCTGCCGGATAAAATTAATGAAATTCTATAGCGTCATTTAATAAGCTTATATACTGTAATGGTTAAGCCCAGACTTGTCCCGGAGAACGGACGCTCCGAGGATCTGAGCGTGTAATGGAGGAGCAATCTTTACCTGTCCTTGACATGAAACGGGAAAATATAATCAAAACTAGAAAAGGTGCTCCTCGGAGCACAGGTCTCCGCCAGGTCAGGTAGGTTATTGTGGGCCAGCAATGTTCAGAATTTGCCAATCAGGCTGGAATATAAAAAAATCGGACGGAACCATCTTGATCACTTGACTATAGAGATAATGTGTACTGAGTTGCATGATGTTTGGACAAAATTTGTAGGAGTAATATAAAAAAGAAAAATCGGCCTCCTGGTGGCGCTATAATAGGGCAATGTTAAAAGGGTAGCGTTTGTTCTTCAACGTAGTGCAAATGTGCAAAGTTCCACCGCAATCGGGCGCTGCGTTCATGATTTGTGGCATTTTGTTGAAAACGGGCCACTCCTGCACACTTTAGATGTCAATGTTAGCCAATCAAGATGGAATATGAAAAATCAAACAGATCCATCTTGATCACATGACTATAGAGATCATGTGTACCGATTTGCGTGAAATTTGGATAAAATCTGAAGGCTTAATCTCAGAATATGTGTTTTACATAAGTCGGCCTCCTGGTGGCGCTATAAAAAGTTAATGTGAAAAATACAGGGCAGATGTTTTTTCTTGGCCTCTAGAGAGTATGCGTGCTAAGTTTCATGCAGATCGGTGTAGTTACAGTTAAAAATGCAAATTGGTCTTTTATAGCGCCACCATGAGGCTGATTTGAAAATGTTCAAGTGCCATTTCTTCCTCGGCCTAGTGGGAATGTGCGTGTGAAATTTCACAGAAAGCGCAAGCTGCGTTCATGATTTGAGGCATTTAGTTAAAAATGGACCAATCCTGCAAACTTTGGAAGCCAACCTTAGCCAATCAGGATGGAATATGGAAAATCAGCCAGATCCGTGTTGATCACATGACTATAGAGATACTGTGTACTGATTTGCGTGATGTTTGGATAAAATATGCAGTAGTCATTTCAAAAAATGGGTTTTGCACAAATCGGCCTCCTATCCTGGTGGCGCTATAACAGGGCCATGACAAAAACTTGGGCCAGATGTTCTGAATTGGCATCCAGGGAGTGTGTGTGCACAGTTTCGCAGCGACCGGGCCAACAGTGCCAGATATTAGCTACTCACAAACAGAAGGACACACACACACACACACACACACACACACACACACACACACACACACACACACACACACACACACACACACACACACACACACACACACACACACACACACACACACACACACACACACACACACACACACGGACGGACGGACGGGGTGCAAAACATACTCTCTCGCCATGCCTTCGGCCTGGCGGAGACAACCATGCCTTCGGCCTGGCGGAGACAATAATCTATTCAGTCAGATGAAACGTTTTTTGTTTAAATAGAATTAAGGTAGCCTACATGAGAAATGTAGTAGCTTGTTTTACCGTGAGGGATAATCCAAAGTTTGGTTGTGAACTGTCTATCATCATTACTAAACGGATCACCTGTTCCAGCTTGTGTTATTATTCTTTAATTAAATGAAGTGACGCGTTTGTGTGATTATTAAACGTGTGTGGATGAGCTTGTGTTTGGCGCGACACCGCTGTACGACGAATTTGACTTGAAGCTGCTTGCTCAGAGCTCACGCTGATGCAATCTTGCGAGATCAGATGCTGTGTAATAGTGATGCGCGGGTCGGGTTTTTTCATGACCCGCCCCGCCCCGCCCCGCGACGGAACCCAACCCGCCTCAACCCGCCCCGCGAACCCATATATAAATCTATGGATTAACCCGCCCCGCGATTTTTTTTTTATTCTGTAAAATCATGGTTAGAAAATAATCCCCAAGTGTATTCAAACTGTTTTATTGTTATTATTCTTATTCTTATTAGGAATAAAGACAAAACAAGAGCATCTGATTTTATTTATTTTTTTGCGTGTGAGAGCGGCTGACCCGCTCACCCGCAGCCCGCATAAAATTCTCCGAAATTCTGATTTGACCCACCCGCGCCGCGGGTTGACCCGCGGGTCCCGCGGGTTACGGGTCAACCCGCGCATCACTACTGTGTAAGGTTACAGATACCTAAAGTCTTGCGAGAACTCGCAAGGCAGAATATTTTTTATTTGAATTCAAACTTAAAAAACGTTTAAAAAATCCAATATGGAATATTAGTTGACAGCGGTAGCACTGGAGCAGGTGACATAATGAAAGAAACATGGTGGTACTGTCTGGTACCAATTGAAAAATGGTCCGAACTTGTAGATCTGCTACTTTCGCATTAAAACGGCGATAACAAAGGAACGCGGGCTCGCACCGGTGCACGGGCGGCTCATCGGGTCAGGGTTGGCGCAGCACATCCAACACTGCCTGGCCCGAGTCGATGCGTCGCTTCCCAGCCTGCCTACGGCCGACAAACCTCCGCCGCGGAGGCACAAGGGGGCTTGTCTCCTCCCCGTGCCCACCAGGCGAAGCTCTGCCTTGGGTAGTGGAGCCGGGGTGGCCTCTGGTCCATGCCCGGGTGTAGGCAGGAACCACTTTGCGCATGTCAAAAGTTATATTCCGAATGAATGCTTTGGGTCATGTAAACGAGGAATACTTGTATTCAGGTTCCATAAACAGTTGGGTATGAATCTGTTTGGAATGAGTTCATTCTGAATGAATAAATATTGTCCATGTAAACGCAGCCATAGTGACATGCCTGAGTCAAGAGTGACGTGGCCCACCTGCCAGCCGGCCCTCCCGTTAGACAGTTTCAATATAGGAAGATGAAGTCCATGACCTTAGTACACTGGTCATACACTGCCGCCATTTTTCTCCTCTGTAAATATAGCTATTTGTATTTGTTGACGACATGTATCAATGTGTTCATATCCTATGCTTTGTTGAATTGAATACATAGGACCACAATGGAAACAAGTCCCTAGTGCTTTTTTGTGTTATCCTTTTAGCCTGTGTTTTACTGTACCATTTTATTCCATTCCATTTGCACGCTGAAATGGACTGTGTGGAAAACAGGATGTTATTCCAGGACACTTTCCACTTAACTGCCAGCATTAGTTCTGGTTTTGTTTAACACTTGGCACTGTTTTTCCTCAATAAAATACCAACACTAGTGTGTACTTACACTAGTGTTGGTATTTTATTGACTATACATATTTTGTAATAACTTTATTTTCCAAACAAGAAATGCTATATTTGTTCTTGCGTAACCGAGTGAAATGTTTGATATGATACGGCCCAGTGAGGACAATGAACTGAACCGGAGGCAAACATGTCTGTGTGATGGAGTGATTCAGAAAAGTGATATCCACGCTGCCTTTCTCACCTTCCAAGATCTGCCGAAGACTGAACGGTATCAGGTTCACCAGCTGTAAAAGTGCCAAAGACCGGACATCCATGTCTGTCACGCTAGAACAATGTGCCCTGCTGCGAGATGAACACCACCTCAGCAAGGACTACTTCATCCAAGCCCTGGACTGCATGCGAAGGTAATGTCAGAAAAAAAAACGCACAGAATGTGTTGTGCAGTCGTAGCCATTGTAGTTGTCCCACTTGCATTGGTGCTGCAGACAATTCTGATATGGAGCTGGACCAAATGTATATATTTTATGCCAAAAGGCTTCATATGGAGATGAAGGGTAACAAAACATATAATCAAACGTCATAAAGTGGCACCCAGACAGCCTACTTGATGCATCCATCCTATATCAGAGCTTGAGATTGTATTCTCTCTTGAATGAAACCCACCAAATGAGTATACTGTAACACAAAACTCTTAATATATCTCAACCAAGTAATTACCTGACAGGACCATGGTTGTGGTGTTCTTATTATTATTGGGTGTACAACTGTACAACTGTACAGCTGTAATTCAGTCAAAAGCAAGAGTTCTTCCAATGGTTACATCTGTGCTAAATATGGATGCAGGTTACCATTCTAACCAATCACTAAATTCAACCAATTATTGATTAATGCACAGGAGCCATGAGTTTTAAACCAATACTGATTCTGATATTTGATGAGTAAATATAACTGTCTGAACAGAAACTTACTACAGGCAGCAGGAAATATGTACCCTTTCCTGCGTGGATTGTGTCAGTACATCTGCTGATATAAGCAGTAAAGCATACTGTAAAAAGACCCTCAAATCTGAACTCAAAACCCAGATAATACTTGGTTTATATCAGAGCATTGGTCTATCATTTTGGCTTCTGTTAACAATCCAGTAGTACTTAATACTTACAGAAGGTTAAAAACCTGCACCCATACAAGATGTACGTGACAAGACAGGACACATTCACCATGCGCACAAGTCCATTTTTGTCTGCACCCCCACCTCCCAGTTCATCACCAGTAGCCGCGACTCTGCAAGCATCCCTGTTCATTCCTCTTCCCGCACAGAGTGGTACAGCAGCTATTGGAGAAGCCCACATCATGCATATATACTGTATGTCCTTCACAGTGTTGGAAAGTAACTGTGCATTTAAAAGTGCATTTACTCGAGTATTGTACTCCAGTACAATTTTGAGGTACTTTTACTTTACTTGAGTATTCTCATTTTTCAATACTTTATGCTTCTACTCCATCTCCACTACATTCCAAAGGCAAATACTGTGCTTTTTACTCAACTACAATTATTTGACAGCTTTAGTTACGCATTTACACTTTGCAGATATCAATTATTATTACGTACATCACTTGTACTTTATGAAAACAAAGGTGAATCTGTACCATCTGTTCCAAATCAACATGTTCTTTGTACTGATAATCAATCACCAATACATCACATGACATAACTTGTAAAACAATGCTTATAAATCCAGCTATGAAGTATTGTGTGGTGTGTGGGATCAGTGACGGTAGTTAGCTTTTAGCCGATGTACGTTTCTAGCACCTACAGTATTTGTGTGTGTGTGTGTGTGTGTGTGTGTGTGTGTGTGTGTGTGTGTGTGTGTGTGTGTGTGTGTGTGTGTGTGTGTGTGTGTGTGTGTGTGTGTGTGTGTGTGTGTGTGTGTGTGTGTGTGTGTGTGTGTTTTCCTCTCCTTTCCAATTGGTAAAGGCCCCACTTTATTGCATTTTTTCTGAACCAGGAATAATTCCATGACCATGGTATTCACTTGACCACTTAAGCCTGATATATAGGCTACTTAGTCATATGATAATATTAGAATAGCCAATCTAAAGTTTGGCAGGTGACTTAAAGTAATACTAGGTAACTTTTTCAATAAAACTAAAGTTAAATTGTATATCTTTTGTGAGTGGCAAATGTTTCACAACACCCACTCCATGAATTTCACCCCCGAAAGCCTTTTATTTATATATTTTCTATTGAACGCTGTCGAGGTTGACTTTTCCGGCGAAAATGACGTCATCTGGCCGGAAAATGGAAGCGGAAATGCACCGGTTTCCTGTTTGGCCAGGAACTACCGCGCCGGTTTCCTGTTTGGCCAGGAACTACCGCGCTATTAACAAAAAGGAAACTCACACAGATTTTAAGAGATTGTATGATTTGAAGAACGAAAAACAACAGCAAAAGAAAACACAGCTCACGGTAACTAAAGCTCCACTGGCTAAGAGAAACGATCCACAGATCGTATAAAACAATTAAAAGAACGCTTTTTGAAACGCTTCCGTCTTCCGGTGAAAACGAATGGAATTCTGGGTAACGCAGTAATAACGAACGGCCTGCAGTGACGGTAATGACCAGCAGAGGCTGCTAAAAATCGTTTTTTTTTAAATTTGCACTGTACAACTTTAAGTCATTCAGTATTATTGTTTGTTATTAATGTTGTTATCTGCATTACTTTGCCTGTGTTTAAACCTTGAGCATAGTTTATGGTCCTGGCATATAGTATAACAGTGTTACAAACCTGTCATAGGACTTGCAAGTAATGAACTATTGACATTTTGACAATTTTTTTTGGGGGGGGGGGGCGTTTAAGTGATCACTCTTGGAAGACAGACAACTGGAGAGAACTAGAGAGAGGTAGATTTGGGGTGGCCATACCCGAATGGTTAGAGAGGCCATCTGGGAATAAGAAGGTCCCTGGTTCGCCCCTCGATCTGCCCAGTCTATGTGTCGAAGTGTCCCTGAGCGAGACACTTGCTGCTCCTAATAGTTAGGATGTGGAGAGGACAAAATATGTACAAATGTACAGTGGCAAAAAATACCCCAAAGGAGTGGGGACTAAATGATCATTATTAATTATAGATATGAGAGAGATATAGATAGGGCCATCACATTGTATTAGTATATTATGACCTCCTGTTTCCTTAACCTGGGTTTCCTGATGGGCTTTTTGATATCAATTAATTGTCATTAATTCCTCATCTTTGATCTCAAAATCAGTGTCCAGACACTTTTATGATGTCCAGGTTGTTTTTTCTTATCTTGACCCGAGCTGGCATAACTGGTAGAAAGATATAATTCAAAGTGGTTTCCCTGACCAACCTTGTTTCTTGTATTTATACAAAGACCTCCATGTAATACAGTGGGGAGAGATGACTCTGATGATTTTGACATATTCACCAACCCCTTCATTACTGATTGATTTGAATTACTTCCTCAAAAGAGAATTTGATTTCATAACACTGGTACTGACTTCATGCAGACACTGATTTAACCACATTAAACCCAATGCTTTGTTGACCGGTGTCCCCCAGGGGTCTATACCTGGTCCACTCCTTTTTTTCCCTCTACACCAAATCTCTTCTACGAAAATAGCTGTTGTCACGACGTGTCACGTTGCGATGCGATGCATTGTGAGCTGCTATTTTCAGCGAATGTTCGTCTATTTTTGCTGAATGTTTGCCTATTATGAAATGCCCAGAATAGGGTTGCTAGGGTTCATGTGGTTATTGTAGTGGTTACAACAGGAATACAAGACAATCTGTCTTGTCTTGTCTTGTCTTGTCTTGTGTCTCTACTCATCTTGTTCATGGATGTAGAAGGCTTTTACTCTAAGTATTCTACTACAATTGTGTAATAATAGGACTTAAAATAGACCAGCTCACCGATATAGGGCAGAATGAGCAGAATAGGAAGGATGAGAGAATATTTCCTGCGGGTGGCAGAACTGGTTGACTGGATTGTTGTGGCTGCTGAATTATTGAAAAAAAATGTCACCAGCACTGCAAGCCATTGTTCTCAACTATGCCACCCGTTGCAATATAATTTGAACAGCTACAGTATGGTTTTTATGGTGGAAGTTTGTATAACAATATGGCCTTACTCTAGTATATGCAATTGTATGAACCTACAAGTGTATGAACCTACAAGTGTGTGAACCTACAATATTGTCTCACTACTAATGATTTAACATGACTTCCATTGGTGCAAAAAGAAAAAGGCATTCTCCTCAGCTATGCTAGCAGCTACAGTATAACAGCTTTTCATCAGCTGTGCTTTTAGCATCCGGCCACAGGTCAATACATATTCTAGTGAATATGTATTGTCCTGTAGGCTACACAATGACACTGGAAATCTTCCCTTTATAGTTTGTAAATAAGAGTATGACAATAAAAGACATCTGCTTCCATTTTTATCACTGAAATTGTTCAGTGTTATTATACTGCGGTCAGGTTTAGGCCTGGCTCAGGGAAGAGGACGCCCCTGCCATGCATAGACCACCATGGGCACCGTTGGAGGTGCGACAGGCCCATGGCCTAGCAGGAAGACCATCCCTCTGTATGAAATAACTACTACAATGGGGTTGAACTTCTGTACAAAAGCATTGAAGCACAGATTGATTTATAAGACCACATAATGTTCTAGTGCCTGTAATTTCCCATTAAATTCATCCATCAACCCCATTTGTTTGACAAGCACAATCACACTCACATTCACATTCGCACTCACTGTTGCGCATGCCATAAATCTCACACGTCCAGATGTTATGGCTCTCAAATTGGATGTATTCCTCATGCATTCTATTCTGGAAATTAAATGTACTTAACACGACTATCAATTCTGAATGACATGGCACTCCAGGGGCTGCCAATATGGAAAGCAAGCTATGTTTTAATTCAACAGGCCGAGAGGTGAAGCAGAATACTGTGCAGTTACAATATTTGTTTGTTGCACTGCTGTTGTTCACTTTCAAAGTCTCTAGAGGTGCAATGGTCCAATCCTCTGAGCTAGTTCCAGAGTTCTGTGAATAGGAATGTACTTTTATGAGTATGGCATGAACGTATTGCACATATAAAACAAAAATGTTCTCATGAAATAGAAATGTAATAGTTTTTTCAAATGAACTTCAGAGATATCCAACTGATTGCAGGAAGTCAGCTTTGCTGTGATGCTCTATATGGAAACAACACGAGCAGGAGTTGATTTGTAATCCACAAGATTACAGTAGCTCCGTAGGCGCCACGGGCCACAGTACAAAGACCTGTAAAACCACATGTGGTGCCAATGATTTAACCTGTCAGTGACAGATCACTGAGCTTTTACTACTGTTTACTACTGTTACCCATGCTGCAAAAAAACAGACAAATGTTGGAGAAAATATCTTTTGACATAACAAAATCTAAAATATAACAGTGGAAATACATTGTATTGAATACGAATTTTGGCTAAGAAATGGTGCTATGTTTTTTTTTGCAGTATGCATAGGATGGGATGACAAAAAAAGAAAATCAAACATCTGCATTGTGCATATTAAAACTGTAGGCCTACCTTTCGCCCATCATCCTTTTCCCAGCTGGCTCATTTTACCCGCACCATTTTACCAGTTTGTAAGGCTATTTCACCACTCGGCACTATTCACTAGTCCTGTCTGTCTGTACATCTTTGCCTGCTGCTCGTCTATAACACTCGTCTGCTCGTCTTTAGAGGTTAAACCTGCACTAACGCAGGGTCTAAGTGGGCTCCTTGGTGTACCTACTTTTACTTAAGCTTGTATACAGGCTCTTAAAGGGGAATTTCACCCATAATGCAACAATGCAATGGATTTTCATTTGATTCCAGCTTTCAGTATAATTGACTGTCCACGAGTCCATTCTGACAACAGACAACAGATCATTACATAAGATATTTGGCTGAAATTCTGTTTAGGTTTAAATTCCTACAAACCCCTCTACTAAGTGCATAAACAACTTACTGACTAGTGGCTTTAGGACATAAGCCACACAAGGCGATATTTGACACAGAACAAACATGTGCCTTTGTTGTGACATACTGCAAATTCAACCATCCATGGTGCAAGCTAAACACTTCCCATCTGTATTCTGTATAAAACTACAATAAATAATCACTGATTTTTGTTTGTGGTGAAATGCCCCTTTACAGACTCAGCCTGGCAGGGTTCGATTTGCTGGGGGGGGGGAAACCCATGCCTCTGCTTTTGATATCTCCCACTCTGGTCATAATTTTGTATGGTCGGTGGGGGTATGTTTTATCCCTGCTTCTGGAGAGACTGAATTAAATTCATGCATTTCATTTTGGGAAATATAGACTGTCCACTGATATTTACGTTTGATAATATCACAATTTAACAATTCAATTTAAAATGTATGTTAACCCCATTAACAGAAAAACTATTTTTAAATCACAGATGTAGATCACCTATTTTCATAGTTGTCATACAAAGAACGGTTGAAGTGTTTAAGAAATACTCCCTGCCCCCTCATCCCCCCCCCCCCCCCCCCCTCTCAGTGTTTTGTTTTGTCCACAAATCGAACCCTGCAGTCCGGTGCCAAAACGAGTCCCACTTTAGACAGCCACCTCCTGCAATGTAGCGTTACTAACCCAGCAGTGTCTCTATTCTGTCTCTGTTCTTGTGGTGTCCTTCAACATCACTCCACTGGGGGGGGGGCGCCACCGCAGTCGGCCGAGCCAGGGAGACGTCACCGGACAGTGGGACGACCCCGAGGCGGGCACCGTGGCAGACAACAAGCCAACGTCGCGACACTTTTACCCCATAGCCCTGCTGCTCGTTAGCTCCCACCTACTGGTCGTGTGGCTCATTTTAAGTCTTGTTTTTCTGCTTGCAAAATATCAATAAATTGCTGATAATGCCATATATAGACAGAGATCCTCCCTCTTTTTCTTGGGTGATTATTCTGTTTCCTTCTCGAGCTGGATGGCATTGGGTGAGAAAACATTTTCAAAAGAGCTCTGCCACATCCGTTTATGGTGGAGTGGTACATGGCTGATATACATGGTGGTACTTGGCTGATGTACGTGCTACATGGCTGGTGTACATGGTACGTAGCTGATGTACATGGTCCATGTAAATCAACTTTTTCAGAAGATGTGCAAGCGGTACATACTTTTTATTTGATCAATAATGGTAGATAATGTCATAACAGTGTAAGAACAGTACACTATCCCAAGTAGCAAGTGCAAATAATGTCTGATAGCTCAGAAATATGCAGAAATGCGTCACAACACATTTTACTAATAATACATGGTAGGACAGTGCTCAATGGCTTACAAAGTAGGCTACATTTACTACTGTGTGGTCACATGCAATATTTGGGAGGATTAAGTGCCTGACAGGAAACCAGACCTTCGGGCTCATTTATCTTCGAAAGCATAACAATGCTTTGAAAGAGAAATGGAAGCTTCGTTTATCTAGAACTTGATCCTGGGCCAACATCAAGTTCATGCCTGATTTATAGTTGGTTGCACGCTACCTCGCACACCGAAAATAGGCTATCTACAACTCTGCATAGTGAGCTTGTAGATCTGCTATGTTTGGTGCAGGACACCAGCATGGAATTAAGCATAAATCAAGCTTTAGGTATCTGATATAACAATCTTCCAGAGGGAATGAGGTATTGAGTATTGTGCATATAAGTGACAAAGAGAGATAATGTTTCTGTTTATTTCCTATTCGGACTGTCCTCCAGAGATTTTACTGAGCACACGGATGGTTCCAGACAGTGAGAGAGCGATGTTCATGTTGTTGTTGTTGTTGTTTTTGTTGTTGTTTTTTTATCCCTGTCCATTCCACTTCTTCAACTTTTGAATATCACCTGTAGGTTGTTCTTTTTGCCCTGATAATTATTTATTGCTAATTGGGGATCAGCGGCGGTTGCCTTTGTATTAGCAACTTGACTATAACTATTTTTTATCTGCGAAAAGGAAGGAAGGAAGGAAGGGTGGTGAAATAAACTAGAATGAGTACAAATCAAGTGAAGCTTGGCTGGTGCATTAGGGTCAACCAGGGTAAAACACTACCTCAGATAAAAGACATTTAGAGTTTTCAGTGCACCACATGTTACAGTTGCATTATTATAAAATACCAGAAATATGAAATGCAACTTGGGCATCTTGATGTCTCTGCCTGTTGGTATAAGTATCACACCCTGCAGGTACAGACCTAGCTTGAATCCAGCGCTGTACGTATGTCAACCCTCTTCAACCTTCACTCTACTGTCTCTCTCCATACTGCTCAGTAAAGCAGACCAGCCTTAACCGAATATAATCTTAGAGGAAAATACAGCAATCCACAGACGGACAGAGAAAGAATGAGTTAAATCATCTCCATTTTCTTCCCTCATTTTTATGTTCTGCACCATTACATCCACTTCCTAAAGGGGCACTTCACTGTAAAACAAAAGGGATTCATTGAGCTTGCTTGTAAAATGTTTTATTTGTAATAACTAATAATTATGTAGATATACCATCAGTGTCTATTCATTTTTGTAACCATTGGGAGGTCAACTTCAAATGTTTAAATCATATAATGTAGGATAAGTGAAACGCCCCTTTTTGAGGTCTGTAATCATCATTTGGACAATTTAGACAAATGTCTCATGTTTGCTTTTTGTTTGTCTGCCTGTTTGTTTCCCCCTCCTCTTGTTCCCTCATTTCTCTTCAACCCTCCTTATTTGATCATCAGAGAAGGATGTCGTATTGAAAATGTTCAAAAGAACATTAGGTGCAGGAAATATGCCTTCAACATTCTGCAGCTGATGGCCTTCCCCAAGTGCTACCGACCGCCAGAGGGGACTTACGGCAAAGTAGACTCTTGAGGAAGTAAGCGCACATCAACAACAGCGGCTCCACTAAATAATGATTGAACAGCTTAATATCAAATAACGATAATAGGCTAAAGACGAAAAAAATATGAACATTGTTCAAGATTGGTGAACAGTGTTTTATTTTCTATTGCAAAGATTTGATGAGTGCATGTTTTTTAGTTTTTTGTTCCTTTTTTTAATATTGGTTGTCACTTATGTGTTTTCGTTGCTCTGTAACTGTGTGTGTGCATGTGTGGTGGGGGGTTGTACCAAAAACTGTATTTGCCAAATGCATAACTTGTAAAAGTCAAAACACCTTCCATTGTTTAATCCTATAATTTAAAGCATTAAGATGACACAGTGTAGTGTACTTCCAGCTTGATTAGACTCACAAGACAGTCCCCATAAAATATTTGCTCAAGTACAGACTGAGGACAATCTCATAGCTTTCATTGTTAAAACTGGGTTGAAACAAGAAAAAACCTGTATTGCAGACAGAATCAAAACTGTTTAGAGAGACTTACAAGTGCGAGATCAGAGTAAGCAGACTAAGCATGCACCCTGGTCAACAAACATCAAGACCACAATGTACTGTAGTGTCTCAAAGAAACTCCCCAGGAAATCTTAGGTGGAGATATCCGATCATCTGGCAATGCAACAGTTTGCAAGGAATGTGTCAGTAAGCCGTCTCGAATTCATCGCCATAAATATCCTACTCCCAAAGAGATGAATAACACAAGAGAGGTGTCTAAACAGAGACTGTGATGAATGTGTCCAGCAACGGTTGCTATAATTTACTTGTTCCACTGCATGCCATCTAATATGGTGGGACTGGTACCAGTTACAACTCGGTTCACATTCAACCAAAGTGAGGCTTATTTTGATCATCACTTTTCCATCTTTTTTAATTAAAGAAATCCCCCCAAAAGTCCACTCTATTATGTTGCCATTTGAGTTATATTCCCTGTGGTACAGACCAATTAAACCACAGTAGCTTGGAAATACATTTGTAAAACAAAGCAAAACATTATCAGACCATCTTTTCTTACTGTTATACTGAATTTCATTATTTATTTTTATATTATATAATTATTTTATATTCTAAGAGCAATGCCTTAGATGCAAATCCATGTTTATTATTTCTTTTTTTTTTATTGTATATTGCACATTTAGTGTTGTCTATTTAAAGTAAAATGAAATAAAAATGTTTCTCATGGGTGCAAGTACTTTGGTGGGCGGAAACGTTGTACTGTATGTCCAAAACCATTCCTACATTATGCTTTAACATTTTAAAATTGTTAAAATAGAGATCTACAAGCTCTAAACGCAGTGCGTATGAAGATACAATTTCCATTCAACAAGTTTTCAATTCATCTGAGGTACTGTAAAGAAAAGCTGAAGTGAAAAATCTGCATATACCGTAGATATATTTGTATCCTCGTCACAAACAGATTAATCTAGTGTGTCAATGCCTCTGTCTGTAGCGGTACCACTGCACGGCGACAACGTGCGCTGTCCTATGCCCTTCAGAGCAGGTGTAGTGTTTGTATTGTGTCCCGTCTGTGTCCCGTCTCCCTCACAAGGTCAAAGAGGCCATGCCTTCCCTCGTCAATCCAGGGAAGTTAAAGGCCAAAACGTGAAATACAGTAGGCTGTTAAAGTGGCACCATGTGGCCAAATTATTAATGTCGGTTGCTTGTTGGCCTACTGGGAGTGTGGGTGTTTCACGCCGTTCGGTCCAACTGTGCCAGAGGTTAGCTGTTCACAGACGGACACACGGACAGACAGGAGCAAAAGTCTCCTGACTTAACCACTTATAGTGACAGCACATTGCATTTAACAGTGATTACAATGTATTATAAGGGTGATTATAAAGCATTATAACATGATTATAATGTCTTACAACTATGAGAATTAACATGGGATGCATAGAAAGTGTCATTATAAAAGGGTTTGTAATGTATTATGATTGCATTATGGGTACTTATGAGTGCTTATAACTGTAATTATACAGTGGTATATGCATATCACAATGCATTTATACTTGACCTTATAAGTTATTATAGAATGCTTTCTAATTTTATAAAGCATTATGAATATATGAATTATGAGCTCTTATAACTATAATTATACAGTGTTCAGTGAATATTTGCTTATTTTCTGTGAATGTTTGCCTATTATGACAAGCCCAGAATAGGGATCCTAGGTTTCAGGTGGGTAACTTGTAATTCATACGCTGTACTTCACAGGTTCATAGTTAAAACATTCACACCCAGGAGCTTCCCAATGTAACCAGTGTTCTGCTGTTAGCATTACTGGAGTAATTTGCGGGTTAAGCACCTTGCTAAAGGGCACACTACTTATGGTTGTTGAGGGGATTTCCATTTATGTTTATCGATTGTATCCACTGGTCCAGTGCATCAAATACTCTTTTGTAACATGCAGGCTCTTGTCACAGCCCCATCTCCATGAGCTTCAACTCCCAGCATAAGGTGAGTTTTTCTGGATTTATTGGTTAAATGTTTTTGTGTCATATTGTTGCAGATCAGCCAGCAGTGGGGGAAAAAATGAGTTACTGAGTTATAACAGTATGTTGCTGTCCTCGCGTTTGTCCTCCATACCTACCTTCTAATAATTTCTTCAGTGATATGTTGTTGACTCAATTTCCCCTCAAGGATCAATCTAATTAGTGTGGTTGCCCCCTAGGGGCAAGCTATACTATAGTGTTTGTTCACCTTATTATTTCTATAGCAACCCGAAACTTTGCCACGCTACTCCTCCCACAGTTTAGGCGGCACACACACGAGTCATATGTCAAATCGACTGGCTTCATCTGGAATTGTGTAATTGCAGTTTGCTAAGTGATATTGACATTGACAATGGGGAAATGTGACAGCTCCCATTCAAATATTTTTCTCTCGGAAACTGTAAGGGCGAAACTGGTAGAGAGGTTCACAGTCCAGTGGCCTACTCAAAAAAATAATTACACCAGTGGCCTTATGGTGGCGCTATAACAGCCCTCTTTACGTTTTGGCGTATAAATCTTGAACCGTAGGTCATAGAATCTAAATTTATTTCCCCCTAGATTCCTTGGATCATGGCACAACTCCCGATATCCCACACCCATTTGTGTCTGTCTATTTTTTACACCATTACACCATTTAGATTAAAAAAAAAAAAAAACGTTTTGCTCCTCCTTTTGCAATTCCACTTAGGGGACCCATAGGGGGCGCCATAAATTTGAAAAATTAACTGTTTATGGATGGGATTCATCAATCCCTTCAAAATGAATTACACATGATCTCAGGAATGATGTGACAATGTATTTGGCTTGCATTAGTGGGAAAGGCCTATATTATAACCATAAGCCATATATATATTTTTTTTTTCGTGGTTCCTTCCTTTTATTTATGTAAAGCGACTTTGGGTACTTAAAAAAGCGCTATATACATCTGAGCTATTAATATTATTATTATATATCATGAACGCAAGATCTGATCAACACCAAATTTGAATTGCAATTCTCCCAGCAAATTCCTCGGGTGCTGACAGCCGCAACCCATGACTTGTGTCGGGGGCAACCACACACAATCAAACTAGTTTTATTATGTAGCTTAGATTATCCAAATATTCAAACAACTTTATTCCTTTGTCCAGTCACCCCCATGACTGGACAATCCTCTTGGGCTCAAGAAGCATTACAATATATGGAGCCAACACTGGTATGTTATGCGGTTCATAACTTTGTGCCCATCCAGGCTTTTTATTGATTGCTAGCAAGTACTAGCAGTACTATACAATACAATATCCAACATGTTATATCAAACTATATACAAAACCTCAAAGGCTGTCATATCAGTTTTATAAAAAAAACAAAAAACAAAATAGTGCTTATATTGTTATATAAAAAGAAAAGAAAAGAAAAACATGCTTTTGTAAGGAGTTGGGAGCGAGATATAGATTCTAATACCGGTCCGGTCAAATGTATGTTTTACTTCCGTGTCAGTAATCATTTTGTTCCATATTTCACCCTCATTTTGGTGTGAAACTCCCATCAGTTATAACAAGCAACATTCATATAATCAGTAGTGTTCATTTACCATGGAGCATAATATATAATTCCAAACCCTCGTACTGCTGGTTTTTCATCCAAACACAATGTTAACTGTATTAACCTGGTGTCCTTGTAATTCTAGTTAACCACTTTCATCCCGCCGTTATAATTGTATGCATGTCATTATATGCTTTTTTTAAGACTTTCTTTTATGTAAATATTTTATTTTTTTGAAAAGAGCAGATCTACAAACTCACTTTTCACTATTTTCAAATAATTTATAAAACTATTGTGGTTAATCAGGGACAAGTTAGACCTGGTAGGATAAAACAAACAGCAGCACTATGTATCGCAAGGACCTGAGTTGAGAACCACTGATATAATATAGTATGTACACTATATGAACAAAAGTCAGTGGACACCCTTTATAATTTGGAATGCTAAATGCGATCCAGGCCTAATCACCCAACTTCAGTGTCTGAATGGAAGTCAATCACAGGCATTGATATGGAGTTAGTCCCCCCTTTGCATCTATCCCCCCTCTCCACTATTCTGGAATGGCTTTTCACTAGCTGGAGCATTGCTGGAGCATTGCTGCTACAATTTGTGTTGGGCATCACTTTTGGCACACTTTTGGCATTCCAATTAATTCCAATAGTATTTGATAGGGTTAAGTTCAGGGCTCTGTGCAGGCCAGCTCAGTCCCGCTAGGAAGGTCTCTGTTTCGCACCGTGTTGAAGTGCTTTTTAAAAAATGGAGGCCGTCCTTTCACAAAAAATGGAACCAAAAAATGTCCATTCAGTGGAACAAAGGGTAGCCTACTAATAAGAAACACTAATTACAAAAGGAAGTCCACTAACTTTTTGTCATATAGTATTGTGTACAATACATACAGTCACGTATCCGTGCCCAGTTCAAACAGGGAGGCCATAGCGTGTCTAGGGAGCAGGACATATACCAACTAGAAAAAGCAGAGCACAGGTCTCCCCCAGGTCAGGTAGGTTATTGTGGGCCAGCAATGTTCGGAATTCGCCAATCAGGATGGAATATGACAAATCGGATGGATCCATCTTGATCACTTGACTATAGAGATACTGTGATTTGCCTGATGTTTGGAGATTTTTTTTTTTTTTTGCAAAAAACGGCCTCCTCGTGGCGCTATAACGGGCCAATGTGAAAAACTTGGGCCAGAGGTTCTGCTCTGGCATCCAAGGAGTGTGTGAGCATGGAGTGTGCGAGCAAGCCAACGGTGCCGGAGATTTGCTGTTCACAGACGGACGGATGGATGGATGGACGGACGGACGGACGGACGGACAGACAGGGTGCAAAACATAGTTTCGGCCATGCCTTTGGCCTGGCGGAGACAATAAGAAAAATGTACTGGAACACAGGCATTTAAAACATTAGAGACGAAGATTTTGATTGTTACGTCTTCATCAGAGTCAAAAGGACAGACAGAAGCAATGGTTGTATTTATTATGTATTTATGCCACACTAAAACAGTGCAGCCACATAGAAGACACTGTATAAAATACTTTCTATAGAAAGCATGATCATTTAAAGTCTTCATTTAGACCAGAGGGCTAAAGTGTGTTAAGTGTGTGGATCAAAATGCTAGTCTGAATAATGGTTCTAGTAAAACCATCTCTCAAGGGAACCTGTTGTTTAGGATTGTTTATGTTTTGAAAGCCCTAAAAGATAAGTAAAAAAAAATTTAAAAAAAAAGAAACATTCCCAAAGTGACACCACCCAACTTGTTCCAGTAAAAAGACACATGGCTCTCCACAGCCAGCGAAGGGGAATCCTATGATGACGTCAGAGGTACTTTGTCCACCACTGTAATTCCACCACAATCTTTCACATTGAGCAACCCTAACCCTAACCCAAAAATAATTAGGATTTCATCTCTCATGAACTGCAACAACACCCATGTGGTACTACGTATATGTATTCAAATGTCCCAGTGGTCTGGACCTGTCTTGGTCAAACCAAGCGACCACTAAAAATCAGAATATCAGAATGCAAAGAACTAAAAACTAGCCTGGTAAACCATCCCGGTCGTGTAAATTCACATTATCATGTGTCTTCTGCATGGGTGTTCTCCCTGGCATGCAGCACGCAGCGCTTCCAGCTGGTCTTATGGGCGGCACTTCACACACGCCAATACTGCGCCGCTGCGCTGGTGGTGGAAATTGGCCTTTAGAGTGTGTATACCGTGTTTTCTATGTGGCTGCACTGTTGTGTTGTGTCTATTTGTGCCATAGTGATTATTGGTGGATCACAGACATAGGATGGAAGGTGATTACCAACAGCCAATAAATATAAACATTGCCTCTGTCTGTTTATTATGACTCTGATGAAGATGTAATATTTGAAATGTTGATCTGTAAGGCTTTAACTGCCCATGTGCTCCAGTACATTTTTCTTCTTAAGGTCGTAACACACGGCAAAGGTTCGGGCGGGCGTTACCGCTCAGATCAGCGGTCATTGTTATTTTGTCCTCCTGCGCGTTGCGGTGAAAACAAAAGCTCACTACAATCCAGCTCTTGCCGCCCGCGCGTGTGTGCACAAACGAGCACGCACGCGCGCCCGTTCGCCTCACCGCCCCTCAACTTCTCCGCGCGTCCCAAATAAACGCCCGCCTCTCATTGAAACTGAATTACATACGCGTTGGCCGCTTGCCGTGTGAAAGGACCTTTAGTCACATACTTACAGTAGCAAGTACAATGCTAAGAGTCAACTGAAAAGATAGGCCATGACCTGCAGGACATAACTGATAAGACATATTAAATAATTCAGTATATTAAAAATAATGACCCAGAGTAAATTAAAAAGACAGGCCATGACCCATAGGACATAACTGATTATACATATTAAAATCAAAATAAAATGTAATATAATGTAATCGAAATAAAAACTTGACCTGAGGAGTTATGTACATTAATACAGTAGAAAAGAGTAAATATAATACTATAAACATACAGTACATTTGTTGTGCACAAAAAGCATAACATCCACAGCATCCATAGTATCAAATCTATGTAGTCAATTTAATACATGAAGAGATCATGGTCATGGTCATTTGACAACAAGGTCAAATTAGGATGGCATAGGATATCTGGGTGGCATAGAGGTAAAACACTCACCAACCACTGCTGGAAAACTGGAAGGGGATTGTGTCCTTTTCGCTGCACTAGCAACTCCTACAGGTTGGTTGTGGTGCCTGTTCAGGTGGGAGGGGAAATGGTAGAGGTACTATAGTGTTACACTCTCCTGGTGAAACACCTCCAGATTTGTGTGGATCAGGATCCACATAGTTAAGGCAAGGATCCAAAGAGGATCTCGGACTTCATGTGACCAGCCTGTGAACATCAGTCATCTATGACATCAGTTTGACATATCTATGTCCTATTACTTCAAATTTGGACAAGGTTTAGTGCAATCACAGCCCCATTGACTTCCATTATAAGTTAACACCTAAAGTGCGCTCCTCTGAGTGCAGATCTCCACCAGGCTGCCTGGGTTGTCAATGCAGGGCTGTCAGCCATGGGGCGCAGCGGTCAGGACAGCTACCGGGGGGGCGGGGGGGGGGGGGGGGGGGGGGGATAGAATTTGTTTTTGGAGTTGCGCTGTGTAGATGCCCCTCAACATGCAATACCAATTTGGGGATGATTGAATGTTGCATTCATGATATATTGGGTTTTTCTAAGAAATAGGCACCACCTACAATGTTTAGAGGCGATTACAGGCAAACAGTATGGAGTTTCAAAACCCTGTTTGATGATCATTGTCACATGACTCACAAGACCATTTGTACCTAATCTGGAGAAAGAAAAAAAACATCTGGTTTCTGCAACAAACAGTGAGATTTTGTAGCATTTTCGGTGCCCCCTATGGGTGTAAATGAAATCACTTTAGGCTCTGCATTGTTTAGAGGCCCCTCAATGTGCCTGTATGTGCCTCAATGTGCCTGCTAAAATCATTTAGCCACTCAAATTTCCAATGCCTACTACGCCCATGCATTCATGCTACATTCACGCTACAGTGTGTACATGAAAACTAAAAAATACAATTACACACTTATCTTATTTACACTGTATTAAAGGTTCCTTTTTACAGGTTCATACATTCTCTGTAAAAGGGAGAACATTCTGTCCAGGAAAATTGTTGCATTTTTAAGAGTCTGTGCTTCACATGGTGGACAGCTGTCCTAAAAGCAAAAAACAAATTAAAAATATGCAGTAAAACAAAAAATGCAGTAAAACAATGTGTTGCATCAAAGTCAAAAACTTTTAGTTTTAAGTTGCAAATTGAAAGCCCTTAAAGAAATAAAGCCACAATGTCTCAAAATATTTCTAGGATTTGTATAGGTTTGTAAAAAAAATGTAAAGCCAACTTTGACTAGCACCTTATAGACCCCTTAACAGACGACGTCATACTGGCTGCGTGCAGCCAGTATGCGCGCAACGAAACCCATTATATCAGGTCTCGTTAGGACGCGTCTCACTAGCCAACACACACAAGAGGGGGTTGAGGTGTGCTGAAACCAGTGCACCCCGAAACAGGTTGGGAATTGATTGCGTGAAACAATCACCTGTGCGTCCAGGCTCAATGTTAGTAAACAAATAATTGGTCTATAGTTTTAGTAAAGTACATATTCAGAAATCACTGCTCTCTTTAGATATTATTACAGATAAGATTACATTAGGCTAGGTTTTGTGTGATTGTGTCTAACCAGTTTAATATACCAAATCAAAACAACTTAAGCAGCTTGCAGTATTTAATTTGCTTCATTTGTACGACCTATGAACCAGTTACCAGTATTTTTAATGATGATACACACATAAGTCCAATACTGAACTGGTCATGAAGTGATTATGATCAGTGAAAAGGGCAGGTTTTATATGCATAAGCTTTAAGGTTCTTACACACCAGGAGTGTTTATTTTGTGCAATTAATTCACAGTAATTTAAACTTCTGTTTGTAATCATGAGTACATCCACACAGGACGAAAATATTACGACTTACGAGGTGACAAAGCAATGTATTTTTTTAAGAACGGAGGTTGATTTTTCACCAAGAATAAAAGCATCAACCTGAGGCGTCACCAACTTAATAGGTTATTGAGAAATATTCGCTGATACGTTTTTGGATCGTTTATTCATCGCACTCCCGGTGATTTGGACACTGGACCACACTTAGATAGCTATCAGAACCTACAGTAGACGGCAAGATTCTGTGACCTACTGTATAAGGATCAATTCTTACATTCTTAGAGTCAAACAAATGCTTAACATTTTACTTTGAGTAAGAAACTTGTCAAACAGAACTTACAGAAGAACTAGCTTGAGAAGACTTCGTGAGACTTTCTGAGAAGGTGACGTTGAAATCATGGATGCATTGTGCTTCTCGTCTTTCCCATATGCCTTCTTCAACGAAGATAACATTCAGCTCCAAGAGATAGCATTTCAGGGACACCGTTTCACAGTTTTCCTAAAGAAACAGCATATCTTGGAGAATGGACACGGCAAATAAATAATGCAAATAAGGGCAGGTACACACTGTAGGACTTTTAAAGTGGTCGGGGGTCGTCTGATCGTTAAGCATTTCACACTACAGGGGTCTATTTCTTGAAATCGTCTTTCACTTGTGGTTTTCACACTATACGATTGATCACCGACTAGGGATCACACACTGTAGGATAGTTCACTAGGATGCTATCCAGACCCGATAAACACATAATATGTATTTGTCCGCAGACCCCCCCCCCTTCTGAAAATATGTTGTGCCATCATAGACCCCCATACAAGATTTGTGTGGATTTGGAAAATATTCCACAATTTTCTCAATATTTTTCTTTGAAAATAGCTGTGACGCGTTGTGAGCTTGTAGATCGGCTATTTTCAAATATCCAATGTATTTGTAAATATAGGTTTAAAGTGCTCAAGTGGCCTTTTGTTGGGCTTGTTTTCATAGACCTGGTTGCCTATTTCTCTCGCAACATCTGGCAACGCTGTTCAGACACGGCGTGTGTCACACGCATGCTGCACACACAGACACACACACACACACACACACACACACACACACACACACACACACACACACACACACACACACACACACACACACACAGAGCTCATGCTCGCTCTCTCAGTTTCTCTCTCTCTGTGCAATTCCTCTCAAATAAACAGCCCACCAGGCTCGCTCACTCTCTCATTTTATTTTATTATGTTAACTTAATACAGGACTGGACGGTAATATTGCGGTAGGGACTGTTTGTTGTGGTCAGATCCAGCGACGCTCCCCTAGCCACGGTGGCTGGAATGTGCTCTCATTGGCTGTAGCGCGCATCTCCTCGCAGAGTGGTCTCAGCTCCTTTCACATTGTATGATACTAGAAGTTCGGGCCGCTACGCGGCCCGAACGTCTAGCGTGACGCGTCGTTCACTTTGCAGTGCCACCTTACAGGCACCTCACAGTGTGAGAGAGAGTTTTGTGCTCTCCTAAATCCACGGCAGGCTTTGAAAGTACCCACTTCAGAAAGAGGTGACGTGCATCACCTCTCCAATGACCAAAACCCACTATGGAAGCCGTCGAACTGGTGGGATCTGGCGGCATCCTAGAATTTATAGGTAGGATGTGATGTCATTTGATGTCATGCTGTCGTGAGATTACGTCACACTGGCGTTGTCATCGTGATGTCAGATTACGTCACACTGGCGTCGCATACGGACAACCGACATGGCGCAGGATTCAAATTGTATATATAGATTGTCTGAATTCTAGTCTGGGACAGAGATGAATATCTAACCTGATAGATATTTGAAAACGGTCGGGAAGCCATCGCCGAGCGTAATTATGGTGGCCGTATCCTCTCGCAGAGCCTTTCACACACAGCGACCAAAACCTCGCCGATCACAGCCCGATCTGCGTCAGATCGGGAGGTTTTGTCGGCAAGCGCCAAAAAAAATCCCTGACAGCATAATCGGACCAAATATCCTGCAGTGTGTACCTGCCTTAAACCTCACTAAAGCTTTAAGCAGTTCTAGTTCTAGATCAATTCACTTTCATATGTAAATGTATGAGGTATTAACATTTATCAATCAATTTGGACATTACCATCTGTTACATAACAAAACAAGGAAAATGCCTATATCTTTCTGGGTGTTACAATATATCAATGGTGGCAGTGATCAATGATCTTTCCTTTTATTTTCAATCTTCAAACATGGTAGGATGTTTTACCAATAACCACTGGTAACAACACTGAGCTCCAGAAACACCATCCATAGTCTTTGTTTTTAGAAATGAGTTGGTGTTACATATGTTATTTCTTTCCTTATTTCAACTTAAAATGTGAGCGAACATGAACTGAGCCGACTTACCCCAATTTCTCCTTTCTCAATCGAAGGAGCGTACAGCAGAGCATCAGATTTCTGGAACGAGAGAAAGGAAACAGAAAAAAGACACAATAGCATTTTAATGCAGTATTTAAAGTATGCTCTCACTCATAATTGAACAATGTAAGTAATGTAATAATTGTATTTGTATAGGACTTTTTAAAAAAAAAACACAAAGTGCTTCACTGGTATTAATATAGTATATTAGCTGCAAGCAGTAATATGGGGGTTTAAGGCCATTTGGGACAAGAGTTGCATTTTTACTGATTAGGCTGCATTTGTACTGATTAGGCTGCATTTTTACTGAGTAGGTTTTACAGAGTGGGCTGCATTTTTTGGGCACCGGCCTACCCGGACTATGCAAGCCGGGAACGATGCAAGTTGGGAACGCATGCCCCCACACAGCTATGCAATACCCATTGTACCTGTTGTTGAAGTACTAGCTGTACCCGTTGTTTGAGTACTCAGTGCGGTACACATTACCAAAGATGGATATTACAATCAATTTATAAGGTGACTTATAAACGGACACTGGCCTACTTAGGAAGGATGCAAGTCGGGAATGATGGAAGTTCTGAATGCTCGCCCCTCCCGTTTATAAAATACTCATTGTACTTGTGGTCAGAGTACCCAGTGTGGTACCCACTACATAACTACAAAAAGTGCTCCTCGGAGCACAAGTCTCCGCCAGCAGACTTGTGTTGGGAATGTTGGGAATGTTCTAATTCTTATGTTCTAATTCTTACAAAAAATAGAACATGTTACTGTGTCATAGTAACATGACACAAGTGTCCTATCCGTCTGTATAACTGTCCTATCCGTCCTGTCTGTATAATGTAAGTGTCCTATCCGTCCTGTCTGTATAAGTGTCCTATCCGTCCTGTCTGTATAAGTGTCCTATCCGTCCTGTCTATGTAAGTGTCCTATCCGTCCTGTCTGTGTAAGTGTCCTATCCAATTGTTACAGTATCCGCCATTTCTCAGCCAAGATTATTCCTGTCTTACCTCACTTTGAAAGAGGCACAGGCTCTTTCAAAGTGACACATGTATTTATAGGCCGCTATACGTCACTAGCCAATCAGATCACACTATTTCACCGTATTGTCACGTGTCATGTGAGGCTTGACCAATGTTAGTCCCAGTTTCAGAAAGTGAAAACAAACTCTCCTGGTGGAGACAATTATGACCAAATATAGAGATACAGGGAACCAAAATATTGTCGAAAATTGCTGACGATGTGTTGATGGCATACATGGGCATAAATGGGAGACAGACAGACTCGCAGAGTACCATTGTACACGCTACCACTTCCGGCACAAACATAACGCAAAGCTCTGCCAATCCGTGAAGCCGATTTGGGGGTTGCCGATGCCTACACCCTGCCCTGACAGACAGAGATTTGGTGCGTCCTCCACAAACCCGCAGATACAGACACACCCTGGGTCATATGCGACACATACAGGCCTAGTTTGAAGTCAAACGGTCGGAGGGTGCCTGCTTGGGACAGACATACACACACATACATACAGGTTTTGTGAATGTATAGATACTGTAGATGTATTTTGAAAGTGATAGACGGTCATTCATCTATGGCCATTAGTGTGATACACATGACTGCTGTCTATTAGCTATTAGTTAAAGGTAGGGTGAGCGATATTTCTTTTGTTGAAATATGTGTTAAATAGCTCTATATTCTGATAGTACTCATTGCTATAGAGTATTTGTTCAGTAACAGGAGTCTCCATGTCTCTCCAGCTCCACATTGACTGCCATGGACGTAATATTACGTCATCTCAAATCCAACGCTTGACTGCCAATGACTTAATATTACATCATCTGGTGTTTTTAGTGATTACACTAGAGGGCGCTCTTCGCCAACCTATGAATGATGCCTTGACTTCGAGAGAAGCATACACCCGAAAATGACTAAAACATTTTCACCCAGTCCGCTACAATGTTATCAGATTTATAAAAATACATTTATCTAGGATTATGTATGTATGTATGTATGTATGTATTTACATTTTTATATATATATATATATATATATATATATATATATATATATATATATATATATATATATATATATATATATATATATATATATATATATAGTCTTGAAGGCTTATTTTAGAAAAAGAGAGGTAGACCATTCTTCAAACCACCATATCTTCTGCTTTGCCAGGTTGTACAAAATATTCGGGCAATTTAATTTGCAGAAGAGCTCTCACCTCGCACAGCTGTCTTGTGCTTTGCAGAGTTGATTTGGGCTTGCATGTCTAAAGAACCTTTATTTGCGACGGACACATAGGTGCCAGCTTGGCAGACAGCACACTTCCTATTGAACCAAGACGAAAACACTGGTACTTTTTCTGCATATCAACGGTGAAATGTCATTTGCGTTTTGGCATTTTCATTCACTCATGGAGCTCACGTAGTATATTTGTTCGGCTCAGTGCTGCGAGCCTTTGCTTTGATCTGAGCGAGGGAGCGCAGGGCATGAGTTGAGCACTGAATAATACAGGTTCCAGCGCTCGGGTGGCGCAGTGGTAAAGTCCCTGCCCAGGTTGTGAGTTCGAATCCACCGTGGTGCATCCGGCTTTGTCGAGCGTCTACACGAACACAATTGGCACGTGATC
Source organism: Gymnoscopelus microlampas (assembly GCF_963454915.1). Taxonomy (NCBI): domain Eukaryota; kingdom Metazoa; phylum Chordata; class Actinopteri; order Myctophiformes; family Myctophidae; genus Gymnoscopelus; species Gymnoscopelus microlampas. Next base: position 40,720,115 of record NC_139939.1, read on the forward strand.
CTTGCATAGATTCGTCATACAGATTTTCAACCGAGAAAAGCCCGCCTTCGACAGCGTCACCAGACCCTGAATGCGAGGCTAGCGATTCAGGCCAGGGGTGGAGCCAAGCCATACACAGATACACAGGGAAAACCCTGGCGGACCACGACCTTGTCACTCTGACTCAGACATACCCATAAACAAACCCGATACACAAAAGGGACACAGACAGACGGGTACAACTGGTACTCTGACCAAGTACCCCGACACTATCACTGAGACATATTGGTCAGATCGGCGGTGCAACGTAGGTGTCGGCCCGAACCTCTAGTTGCTTCAAAAATACATCCCTCTGAGTTATTGTATTACAGTCTAGTTTCCAAATATAGTCGTAAACAAGGATAAACATTGGAAAATAGGTGCACCGCGGTGCACGCACGCATGGTCCCTAGGTTGCTAGAATATATTACAGGGCATGCATGACAACTTAATGTCGTATTTGGTTGTTTGAGCATGTTATCCGTGTGGTCTGTGATATTGTGTGTGCCTGGTGCGTTATGGAACACACACCAGTCAGATACGCACAGCTTAGGTCCCACAGTAGGTTCTGACAGTGCATTTAATTAAAATAGGCTATATACTGTATGCTGGTCGTGGCTGTGAAAGCTCAACTACTGGAAATCTATTACTATATTTCTGTGAACTATATTTTATAAAGTGGCTTGCCAGTCTAGGTGAAAATTCCCAGGCCAGATTTCTGGGAACATTTAAGTCGTCATTGAATTTTTAATATTAATGTGTTATAAACCATGGCAAATAATATAACAGCTTGAACATTCAGGTAACTTTCAGGTAAATTTGCATCACTTTGTGTGTAATGCTGTAATGCAGCCTTTAAAATCAGGAAAAGACACAAGTCACAATATTCAAAATCCCAGAAAAAAATCTAGTTTCCTATTTCAACATCGATATAATATTGTCCAGTCCTACTTTAAACCACATGTTCACGGTAAGTAAGGACAAGGGCATGGCTATATTTTAAACCTCTCACCTGAATAATGGGTCTCATTTTCTCCAAACAGACCTGAACGCCTGCGGTATCAACAGCACCAATACATATAGATGTATCCAGAAAGCTACAAAAGAAGAATAGTGATCACCAGAAAGTATTTGGATGACAGAACATTCATTTGAATGGTTTGGCTCTGCATACACATATATGCAGTGGTGGCAAGTACCTAAGTACATTTACTTGAGTACTGTTACTTAAGTACAATTTTGAGGTATTTGTACTTTACTTGAGTATTTCCAATTTCCAATACTTTTACTTCTACTCCACTACATCTCAGAGGCAAATGTTGTACTTTTACTCCATTACAATTATTTGAAAACTTTAGTTACTAGTTACTTTGTAGATTTTGATTATTATTACAAAACATACATTAACCACTTCAGCCCTACATTTCGGTCATTTGAAGATAGACGATCAACAAGCTCACAATGCGTCGCGATGCGACGCATTGTGAGCTTGTAGATCTGCTATTTTCAAAGGATTTTAATACATTTTATACATTTGAAAACTTGGGAAATGGGACCTTCTGCAAGTACTTTTACTTTTGGTACTTCAGTACTTGTAAAAGAATACTTCTACATTGCAGTATAGATACCTTTACTTAAGTAAAGAATGTGAGTAGTTTGTCCACCACTGCATATATGTCAACATATGTTCACACACCTGCCAGCACTTAAAGATCAAAAACAAGAGTGAATACCAACAGAAGAATATTGCAGATTTTGGCACATTTTTGGGGGGCGCTACCCGCCCGGTCAGCTGTGTTGCTCGTTCCACGAATGCACGATCCTTACAAGTTGCACTCCATTGTAAAAAGTGACAAATCAGGATTTCCAACGATATGAAACACAATACCAATTGGTATTGTTGAAGGGGAGAAATAATAAATAAAAACACACACACACACACACACATATATATATATATATATATATATATATATATATATATATATATATATATATATATATATATATATATATATATATATATATATATATATATATATATATGGGGGGGATTAGTAGTTTGGGAAATTAGCTGTGGACAGGGACAATACATGCCCGGGCAAATGCATGAAACCTCTGGCAGAGATTATCACAATCCTAATGCCCTCTAGTTAGATGGGTCATTGTCTTCTCTGTATATGAACCTCCCATGCTTCATAAGTACTATACTAGTACTATACTAGGGCCATGGCCCTAAATGGCTGATAGTGACGTTGTGATCACAAAGTTTGACCTTAGAAGTCATGTGCTGTTGATGGTGTAAGTAACACAGACAGATCGACAGACAGACAGACAGACAGACACACAGAATGACAGCCAGACATTGACCGATATACAGTATAGGCTATAAATGTGACCTTATTTGAAAAAGACTATATTTTTTTCTTTTCTTTTTGTGAAAGCAGAGAATCATAGGCAAAACAAATTTGTATTGGGTAATTAGTTTATCCAGCAAGCTCGGGCAGGACCCGGACGAATCAGTGAGAGCCCAACATAAATCCTGCCCACAAAGACGGACCTACTGGATGAATCAGTGAGAGCCTGATCGGGCCCAGATCAAGTCAAATCATAACTAGTCAGATCTGGCCCAGAATATAACATTATTTCAACTAACATAAATCCTACAGACAGAATACTGCTCATCGAGGATAACAAAACTGTTGTAATCTTGGTCAAATCACGTATTTTTCAATCCCTGTCTGTTGTTATTGAAAATTGGATTATTTGCCAGCCTATCAACTGATTTTCGTTAAAAGCTGTTGTCGTTGGAGAAAAAAAAGCGTATTCTGAAAACGGGAGGACAACAACATAATAGCCTATCTGTGTAAGTGCAGGGGTAGCCTACCTTCACTTTTTCCGTGGGTTATTTTCGTATCAAAGGGGCCCATTTATTAATATATTTTTAAATATTTAATGTATCTTAATTTGTAACCTTACCATATTGTATTGGTGGCTTAAAAACAACATGCATCGACATTGCACTGAACATGTGAGTGCTGTTATAACAATAACTAAATAGCTAAACCAACTAATTAGTTTAGGGTTATTCTTTTAATGGTACATGTTCCTGACAAACATGACCCAGGACCCATTAAAATTGCAATAAAACTAAATGTGAGAGACCAGAGGGGGCCTTGATAGGAGGAGTAAAGTTACAAATCGCGGGCGGTACGTCCGGGAGGAAACAAACCTATTATTCCAACAGCTCCTGGCCACCTATAACCTGACCCTGCCAGATGGGGCGGTATTGAGTAACCAGGTTAAATAAGCTGTGAAACAATGTGTGGAGCAAGCTTCTTGGATCTGGTAGCGTCAGGTTAGGCCACCTAGGCTACGTTAAATCCCCTCAGTAGTTGAAGATGATTGATTGTACGACCTACGGTTCAAGAGTTATAAGCCAAAACATGAAAAAGATTGTGGCAGAGATTCTTCCTTGGTCTCCTGGAAGTGTGCGTGCAAAGTTTCACACTGATCTGTCCAACGGTACCGGAGATTAGCTGCTCACAAACAAGACACACGCACGTGCACACACACACACACACACACACACACACACACACACACACACACACACACACACACACACACACACACACACACACACACACACACACACACACACACACACACACACACTAACTGACGGACTTACAGGGGCGAAAACATAGTCTCTGGCTTTCAGAACAATGTTTCCTTGCATAGATTAACTTTTCAAAGTTATGGGGGCAAAATAAAGAGAGTCTGTCTTTCACAGCAAAACACAGATGAAACTGGACCAGTGGGGCTCGATCAAGTCCTATCATGACTAATATGTCAGCTCTGGCCCAGAATATCACCTTATTTCAACTAACATACAGTACGCCTAAATCCTATTGAAAAAATAGGCTACTTTGCTAATGAAATCTCCTAGAAGGATAACTAAATTGTTGTAATTGTCGAATCACATATCTTTCAATCCTGGTCTGTTCAAAGTCACATTATTTGCCAGCTTTTGTGTGACACAATAAACTGATATACTAATAACATCTGCGCACTAATTTGCGCTGATGTAGGCTACAAGCTATTTTGGTTGGAAGGTCACGTCATCACCAGGACATCGTATCGATGGCTTTTTTGTGACCCAAAAAATCTGCAAGAAGAAGTCCATTTCCCAGCATGCACTGGGGCGCTAAGTTATTATGTTATCGTTCTTATTTGTGTTATTATTTGAATATGGGAATGCATGATTGATTGATTGATTGAATACTTTATTAATAGTTTGCATAGCAAGACAAGCACAGGGAAGTACAGTTCAATACACGGTCTGTTAAGAGAATTTCAAACCCAAAAAAGCACTATGGCTTGTTTCCATTGGGGTCCTTTGTACTCAATTCATCGAAACATTTAATGAGAGACAAATATACGATACTATGCAAAAACATTATATAAACAACCCCCGATCTGACGCAGATCGGGCTTTGATCGCTGAGGTTTTGCTTGATGGGTGTGAAAGGCTCTGCGAGAGTATCTGCCCGCGATAATAGCGCTCGGCGATGCCTTCCCAAGCGTTTCTAGATATCTAGCAGGTTTGATATTTGGCTCTGTCGGCGACTGGACATCATACAGTATGAATGAGGTTGCGATCACTCTGTGAGGAGATCCGTGTTACTGCCAATGAGAGCACATTACAGCCACCGAGGCTAGGGGAGGGTCGCAAAAAGTCCCCGCATAGTACCACAATATTACCGTCCAGTCCTGTATCATCATCATCTTATAATTCTACAAAGCTCTGTCTGTCTGTCTGTGCGTGCTGCGTTCGGCTCCCGGGTTGCCAAATCATGTGTGTGAAACAAGCGCCGGTGTTGCCACATCCGTGAAACAAGCGGACCATCTGTGAAACAAGCGGACCATGACGCACTTTGGGTGCTCATATCCCCCAACGAGAGGTCTAGTTAAGTTAAACATTATCAAACAGAATGAGAGAGTGAGTGAGCGAGCGTGCTTGAGGGGGGGCTGCTTATTTGAGAGGAACAGAGAGAGAGAGAGAGAGAGAGAGAGCTGTGTGTGTGTGTGTCTGTGTGTGTGTGTGTGTCTGTGTGTGTGTGTGTGTGTGTGTGTGTGTGTGTGTGTGTGTGTGTGTGTGTGTGTGTGTGTGTGTGTGTGTGTGTGTGTGTGTGTGTGTGTGTGTGTGTGTGTGTGATATGTATGAACAGTGTTACAAGAACAAGCTGGTTGACTTGTTTGTTTCATTGAGAGAGAGATAGAGACATACAGAGAAATAGAGAATTATTGAATGTCACTCAATAGCGTCCTGTCTCAGTCTCTCTCGTAATATATCACGGAGCCTTGCACGTTTTCGTGAGACATCAGTTAAAATGAATTGGAATAAAAACAAATGTATGTATCGGGTCTGGATCGCATCCTAGTGAACTATCCTACAGTGTGTGATCCCTTGACGGCGATCAATCGTATAGTGTGAAAACCACAACGATATATGACAGCCGATTTCAAGAAAGAGACTCCTGTAGTGTGAAATGCTTAACGATCAGATGACTGTACCACTGTAAAAGTCTTACAGTGTGTACCTGGCCTGAGTGATGTTTCAGTTGAGTCACGTGTGCGCAGAACAAGATGACACCAGGTAGTATCACACGGCAAGTTCTGAAGTTTATTACACACATAGAGAATATATATTTTCAGTATTGGACACATGACGTGACCAGAAGATATGAGACAAGGACAAGAACAGAATGAATAGGAATAGAACATGCATCTCGTATCATTGTGCTCAGACATCAGTCTATCTGATAAAGTAGTTGATGGTCATGGTATCAAGGGTATCAATTATGCTTACGCAGATGAGTGATTCACCATTATGTATGTACTGGGCCAAGCAGATAAAGGTCATAATTTATAACAATGACTGTAAATGTCTGTTTGTTTTGTCACTCCCTCTCCCCTTTTCCCATTCTTGTGTATGTGTTGGAACGGGTGTGTTGTTATTGGTCACTCCAATAGAGAGTTGTCATGGCTCTTTCAAGCAACAACCTTTGGTCAATACATGCTCTTCGACACGTTGATGTGCTACACCATGCAGCACGCAATCAAATCAATATCAACTCTTGTGTAAATGCAGGGGTGAAAGTGGCTTGAAGTCGGAACTATACCCCAAACTTCATCTGCTCATATTGTTTTCCTCATTCATGCATCCATGTGTTAAAAAAAGCCTTCAATATGAATATCAGCATCAAGAGTTACGTTTCTTTGAAATTACAATTTAAACTGTTTTGAAATTACAAGCACATAACGCACTTGATATAATATAGGCCTAGAGGAAAACCATCGTGCACACACCCTTTATTTACTTCCACGTCCTCGTGGAGGCTTCTACTGGATGTACCCTGTTTTAAAAAACCTCTGGCACTTGATGTGTTAAGTATAGAACACGGATACAAAGTTTGCAGGAGAGAACCGTCATCATGAACGCAGTGTCCGATTGCCGTAAAACTTTGCACACAGATTCCCACTAGGCAAACAAAGAAACGCCACCATACATTGTTCAAATCGTCCTCATGGTGGCGCTATAGCCGATTCACGTTTTGGCCTATAACTCTTGAACCATAGGTCATACAATCGAAATGATTTTTCCCTTGGATTCCTTGGACTCACTTTTTGCTACTACTCCTACCGATTTTGTCAAACCTCACCCCAATTGGCACACCATATCTCTGTAGTCATATGATCAAGATGTTTCTCTCCGATTTTTTTCCGGATTCCATGCCAATTGACTACGATTGGCTTTCAAAGTTAGCAAGAGGGCCCCATTTTAAACGAAATGCCACAAGCACTGCAGGACCGATCGCCGTGAAACTTTGCACGCACACTCTCAGAAGGCCAAGGAAGAACCTCCACCCAATTGTTTTCAAATCGGCTTGTCACAGCGCCACCGATGTTTGTAAAACAAAAGTTTTGCTATTTTTCCTATAGATTTTGTCCAAACCTCACGCACTCTCGGTACACAATCTACACATTATCTCTAGTCATGTGATCAAGACATATCTGCCAGATTTCTCATATTCCATTCCGATTGGCTAAGACTGGCTTCCAAAGTTTGCAGAAGTGGCCCACAAATCATGAATGCATCACCCGATTGCTGTGAAATTTTGCACGCACACTCACACTCACAGTAGGCCAAGGAAGAACCGCCACCCCAAATTCTTCACATCGGCCTCATGGTGCCACTACAACAGCCCACTTCATGTTTGGTCCTTGAACCGTAGACGTTGGCGGATATTTGTGCTCCGAGGAGCACACTTTTCTACTGCTAGAATTTTGGACCGGTCCGTGGCCCTCACATCTAGAGTTTGGGCCCTCACAACGACCGATAGGTGTCTCAGCAGCCCAACTTGCAGCATGCCACTTCCGCTTTTTGGCAAGGCGCTGCTGTGCATCTTCCTCATTTCAGCAGCCCGACGCACAGAATCCTGCTGACAGCTTTGGGCACGTGGCTGCTTGGTTATTTTCTCAGTGTTACTTGCCGGGTCTTGCCTCTTCTCTTAAAGCTTGCATATCGTCAGGAGTTGAACTGAACTTGGAATAGTTTCTAGGACCTAGACCCTAGGTGTATCAGGGGCCCTATACATGGTCCTGATGAAGTTCTGATTGATCAAAACAGTGACGCAAAACAAATACAGGGAGGCTTTTTTCAGCATTTCCATTGTGCAGACTCTACTTCCTTTTGTGATCTCCATATATGTGCATTTGACGCAACTATATGTGCATTTGACTCCATATGTGCATTTGACGGGGGCATTTGACTCCATATATGTGGGGCCATGGTGGTTCACCGACTGACCCACCCACCCATTTAGCAATTTTAATATATGATTATCTATGCTGCTCAAATGTTATGTGAAGTTAAGCTGACGAGTCGGGATGGACGATCGGGGAAGTCGGTGCATACACAGATTCGGAGCATGCTCAACAGACCTGCGGCTGCGAACAGACATACAGACATTGGTGGTTTTCCAGTTCTCTGAAACCGGTCCAATCAAATTGCCAAGACATGCATGCCAAGTTTGAGGACGTTCGGTCCAATGGTGCAGAAGTAAAGCCCGGGAGACGGGACAGACAACTATATATATATATACACACACACACACACACGCACACAGCGCCGGTTCTAGGCTGATCAGTGCTCTAGGCGAAATTCCTCTGATGCGTCCCCCCCGCGCATCAGATTTTTCGGGTTTTGGGCTGATTATGATACGTTTTTGTCTACTTTATTTCGGTTTTAGGGTTAGGATTAGGGTTAGGTTAGGGTTATGTTATTTAATTCTGATTTTACCGATTTATTATCATTATTATTATTTTTCCCAACTTTTTTTGCCGCCTCTCCAAACTGCCGCTCTAGGCGGCCGCCTAGGTCGCCTGTATGGACGCGCCGGCCCTGCACGCACACACACACACACACACACTCAGTTAAGGGAAGATGTGTGATTTGTTTGTCTGAAAACAGGCAGGCACACACAAGCAAATTCACACAAATGTCTGACAAACTGAATAGATGGTATAAAAACATTGGTTACAACACTGTAAATATGCAGTTGTTCACGCATAGGCTTACCTCAGAATTAGGACACAAAGCAACACCTCAGTTTTGTGACACCCTCTGCAATGGTCATAGGGTAGATGGAATTGCACGCCTTTCTAGAAAATAAAAGACAAAATAGTCAAGAATTTGAATTACGTTGATTATCATATGTAATAGTTTAAAAATGTAATATATGAATCATTATATTATATAATTATCCCATAAATACAGTTTCATATTAAATAAATATATACTAAGTTATGTATACCATACTATGGGATGCTCTTGGCCCCAATCAAATGAATTATGGAATATTATGGTTTCTATATTCAATATTATATCAGAGTGCAGGGGTCGGCAAGTTGTCACAGTTACAGACTGTGCCTGTCTAGGTGTTGTATTTCTATGTTGTGTTCTAGTTGTTCTGGTTCTATGTTGTCTTCCCCAGCTGTATCTCATGTGTAATCAGCCCTCATGTGTATATTTAGTCTTGTTCCCATTGCTTGTCGGATCATTGTTTGCGTCACATTGTCTGTATGTTTACCTGTAATAAAATCCCTATCATGGGTTTTGAACACTATTCTGCCTGGCTGTCTGCATTTGGGTCCTCACCACACCACCAGATCGTGACAGAATGATCCGACCAGACTGGACCCAGCGGACAGCACCACACACCTTGGCCTTCCTCTGACCTGGAGACCCCTACCTACCCTCCTGCCCTGCCGACCAGCATATGCCCTCTGCCCCGCGTTGAGCGTCCGAATGATGACCCACGCCAGAGCCCTTGCTGGCCACTTAAAGGTGCTCTCTGCTCCACTGTGCCAGAGCCCTTACTACCCATCCACCCTGATGTCCTCTCCTACCCTGACGTTCAGCTTGTGCCCTCTGCTCCGCGTCGATGCACCTGGAAGATGTTCCGCGTCAGAGCCCTGGCTAACCGTCTTCCCTGATGCCCTCCCAGATTGCCCAGCATGTGCCCTCTGCTCCACGTCGAGCGTCTTCACGATGAGCCGTGCCAGAGCCCTTGCTGGCCACTTCCTCCCTGTCTACCCTTTCCCTGCTCTTTCGACTCCGTTTCAATGTCCCGTGGCCGGCGTTCCTGTTCGGCAGTGGAAGAACGCTCCGGGGGGTTTCAGCCCCTTTCCCTGCCTCGCCGCCTGTGTCAACCTGAACTCTCATGTTCCCCTCGTGTCACTCTTCCTCATGGACATTGTGGGACGTCAGGAGCCGTCCTTAGAGGGGAGGTACTGTCACAGACACAGACTGTGCCTGTCTAGGTGTTGTATTTCTATGTTGTGTTCTAGTTGTTCTGGTTCTACGTTGTCTTCCCCAGCTGTATCTCATGTGTAATCAGCCCTCATGTGTATATTTAGTCTTGTTCCCAGTGCTTGTCGGATCATTGTTTGCGTCACATTGTCTGTCTGTATGTTTACCTGTAATAAAATCCCTATCATGGGTTTTGAACACTACTCTGCCTGGCTGTCTGCATTTGGGTCCTCACCACACCGCCATATCGTGACACAAGTAAGTTTGGCCTCAGGCTAATGTCTTTTTCAAAGACATTAGATGGTGGGCTAGAACACAATCAATGGCTACGTTAGGACCTGGAACAACCTTCTTTACAATAATAACTGTTATAAAAGTTACTACATAAAGATGTGGTACAACAATTGATAGACACATATGTGGAATCAAATGTTACAGGTGCACACAGAAATGCTTATGTAATCCTTTGTGCAGGCGTCATCCTTGAATGGTTCACTTAGATGATATTTACTAATCAAAAAGTTTCAAAGGAACATTTTATCTGGAGACTATATATAATTTTAAGGCATGTGGGGAAGTTTTGGCTTGTTTTTTTAAACCTGAGAATATTTTCAACCAAAAGTCTCAAGCGGAAAGTTGACAGTGAAAACTTAACATTCAAAGAATGGAAATTAAAAAAATGTTCATCATACCTGATTTCATCAATTCAAAGCTATTGTAAATTATTTACAAAATAATTTGTCGGGACAGATATTAACACTGGTGGGCCAGTTCTGGTCCACGGGCCACCTGTTGCCTACCACTGAGCAGAGTTTAAGCACCATGTAGACATGTGTATGTATGAATATAGGAAGGTGTGTATGTGGGTGAATTGTAGATAGTGTAGGTATATGTGTAAACTATATCTATGTCAGTATATGTATGTATGTATTTATGTAAACGGATGCCATGAGGTGTGCTGTTCTTTAAAAAAAAATAATGTAAAATCCCAGGGGTAGGGCCCAACAAGCTTAGTGCTTCTCCCTTAACCTGGCGTCACCAGTCTTTCCACCTCAGAGGAAAACTTCTCCCTATATCCCTTTTTCGGATACTTGCAGTAGCAGCATGTGAATCACGGGGAACTAACGAAATGTATTGGGAACTAACAAAATGTATTGCACTTTTTATGTTGTTCGTGTCCAATATCTGAAAAATAATAAAGGTAGGGTAAGTGATTTACTTTGGTTCAAATAAGTGTTAAATAGATCTATATAGGTTGCAATATAATATATTATTTTTATCATGCTTTTAAGTTTTATCAGGCTTTTAAGTAGTAGTTTTAAATGTACTTTTGTGTCTTTTATAGTGACATAGGTATATATGTATTGACTATATGTATGTTTGTCTTTTTCCACTGCACAAACGAAGTTCCGAAAGGAAAATAAAGTTGTTTGAATTGAATGTATTCTGATAGTACTCATTGCTATAGAGTGTCTGTTCAGTAAAAGGAACTTTTACTGAACTAAATTAAAGAGCTGGAGTCTCTCCAGCTCTATAATAAAACAGAAGATGCATTTTCAGTACTCTCTCCTGATTGGCTTAAACACCTACCTGAAAATGTACTATATTCTGTTTACTAAAGAGCTGGAGAGGAGAGACCCCTGTGACCGAACAAAGAGTCTGTAGCAATGTTTGCTACTATCAGAATATAGTACTTTAACCTTTTTAACAAGAAAACATTTTTTTACCAAAAAATAAACACTTTTGGTTATACAACTTCTTGGCAAATAGGCAACTGCAGACTGACTGCAACATGTGGAACAGATTGAAGAAGTCTAGGCTCAAACCTAGCCCCTACGGAACCTCTCCCTCCGCTATGTAGCTCCGAGATGAGGTCCCTCTTTATTTCCTGCCTGATGCTGTAGGCCTCGTCGCACATTTTCCACTTTACATGTTTCTTACCCCTTTCTGCACATCGTATCCAAAAAGTAAAGCATTTGCGCCACTCTCTCAGATGTTTAAAATTTTAGCTGGCAATAAAATCTATCCAACGAGTTGAAGAAAGTATTTAATTTGCCTCGGTTTTCATCCGGTTCCAAAATATTTTGCATTAGAAGATGCAATTCAACATTGGACCAGTAGGGTAACCAGTAATGTTATCTCTACGGGCGCAACTCTTGCGCAATGTCTTAAAAACATGGAACCGGATGAAAACCGAGGCAAATTAAATACTTTCTTCAACTCGTTGGATAGATTTTATTGCCAGCTAAAATTTTAAACATCTGAGAGAGTGGCGCAAATGCTTTACTTTTTGGATACGATGTGCAGAAAGGGGTAAGAAACATGTAAAGTGGAAAATGTGCGACGAGGCCTACAGCATCAGGCAGGAAATAAAGAGGGACCTCATCTCGGAGCTACATAGCGGAGGGAGAGGTTCCGTAGGGGCTAGGCTCAAACCGAAAGTGAAAGTATGGTGTGTGGGAATGGGTTCCCACTATGCAGTAGGACAAGATCGGATTTTTTAAATTATGTAAGTTATGCCCTACAACAGTAGGCCTAAATACCACCACTAAATAGTAGTTGATTGGGTTGTTTTTTATAATCAACATAGCCCTATTGATAATCAACCACTTGTAACAAGTTAACAACACATTTTAAAATAAAGCTAACAAGTCTGGATTATGTTTTCTTTTACAAATAGGCCTGCACAATAAATACCCTTATTGCATCCCATGGTGTTTACTTTTTACTGTAGGGCTTATCAAACTATACGCTGTGGTTTTAAGTGAGAAACCACTGCATGTACCCACTCACCGCTCAGGAATCTTATCAATTCACCAAGACATTTTAAACAGCTGGGCTGACTTAAATATCTGACTAGTACCTTACACCGCAAGGCGGGTAGCTTAATGTTTAATGTAATTAGATCAAAGTATTCGTGTTGGTGCTTGTGGCTTTCTAAGCCTCTTTGTTAAGTTTATTATAGTATAAAGTATATTATTGTTGCGCCTGTAGTGTATCTGTGCTGCTGGTACGTCTGCCCACCAGCCTATTATGTGTTATTGTTAGAAAACTACGCAGGCTTAAGTATGTGAATAAGTTATCATCAATCATTTAATCGTTTCAATCATTTATCACAATCATCATCTGGCAAAGTCCCGAAAAAATATTATCACACATGCATCTACCCACGTGCGGTCATTTCACGTGAACATTGGACCGTTGTCATAAATTGTCAATTCCTCATTTTAGTAGTGGGAATCGAAACGAGTGTTCAACAGCTTGTACGGGTTTATAATTAAACTTCCAATGAGGTAAAAACAAACTGTCACTTACTTTCCGCCCTCGGTCACAACAGAGCCTCAACAGGACTCCTACGACAAGAGCCGTCAGTAAGTCTGTCATCCGCGCAGCGGGGGTTAGTTACACTTCCAGCGCAGCAGGACGCAAAAGTAAAAGATCCAACAAATGTCACATTTTAAAATTCTACTTCTAGTGTCACCTCATTTATTCAGGTCCAAAATCGACACCAACGCTAGTGGTGCTTGTCCATATCGCCCAAGAGAATGTATGTAGTCGCACACGCCCCGTCTTCATGCTGCCTGCCCTGCACTCTCTTGGTAATGACGTCTCTGCATATGAGCGCGATTACAACTTGTGCCGTTGTCCGCCAAATCAATTCCACATGATTTGTTTTTTATTGTTTTATATAATAAACAATATAATGTCTCTAAAATAGTTATTATGGCACAAGGTTGTGTCTGGATTATCAAGCCAGTGTAGACGTTGTTGAAATGAGAAATCATATGCCACTTAAGATAAGTGGTTCTCAAACAAGTCAGGGACCCACAAATTGATATTTGGCCATGGACCCCCATCTGAAAAGAGTTTGTGGCCGGGACCCCCAGAAGAGACGAATTGTGTTAAAAATTCAAAATTATTTAACATTTTTAAACATTTCTCAAAAATGTTCAAAAATAGCAATGTGCAAGTTCGCAGGATAGCACAACGTGATGTGCTGTGAGCTCTTACATCTGCTATTCTTGAATAGCCAACATATAAATGGATGAAGTGGTTAAAATGATTGTGATGCTATATTAACTACTTTTGCTGGGGGACCCCCTGGAACCCACCCGAGGACCCCACTTTGAGAACCACTGCTTTAGATAACCAAATACCTATCTTTGCAGGGTCATTTCCCATCAGAGTACCACCCAATTGGTTGGCATAGCATACACCACAAAAGTAAAACAGTGAGTCATTAAAAAATGAAGAACAAAATAGAGAAATGGAGACATAATGTTTGCAACAAAAAAAGAAGCAAATCTTACTTTTTAATGGCTAGTAGGCAACTCATGTCTTGGGCTGACAAAATGACCACACAAATTCGAGAAAAAAAATATGGTAATCATTCTGAATGAGTAATTCAGAATGATCTCATATTTCTTCCAAAAAGGGATACATAAAACATTTGGGATTAAACACAATGTAGTCTTATGCACTTGCTGCCTGCGTAGGCCTATATTTCTCCCTCTCTGGGGAGCATAATAGTGTGACAGATCTTGTCAATTTTTAGGCAGGTGTCCCTTCCAACTTAAGATCGGCCAGGGACTTCGCTGCAGTTTCTTCTTCAGTTTTTTCATCTTCTTCCGCCTCATCATCTTCTTCATCGTCATCTTCATCGTCGTCGTCATCTTCATCCTCATCTTCTTCATACTCATCATCGTCATCGTCTTCCTCTTGGTCTCCACCTCCAGACGCCAGGTTTTTCCAGTAGGAATCGTACCCTGACGCGCCGTAGCCATAGCTATCCTCATCGGCACCGCTTTGCCGGCCGAACTTCACAGAGCGAGCTGCAGACAGAGACACACATTTGATATGACATCTCTCAGATCTAAAATAAATATAATCCTTGTCATTTGTATAACTCAGCCATTTCCAAGTATGTGGTACATTATAAATTGATATGCTTTACTCCATTCCCTTGTGTTTTAGCTAATTCTGCAAATAATGCATATGGTTCCATCGATGATCTCCTATTGATTTACACTGGCACAAATCAGTAGAGACCATCTATGTGAGACCATCTTTGATGATCTCACATATTAATGTGAAAACCAGGCGCTTTTCCCTGTGCATTTAGTCAGCTGTTTCATGTATTGCATTTTATGCCTTGATGTCAATCAAAATCCTTGCTGTGGCAGCATTCCCACCAGGCCTGGAATTTTGACATTTTTAGTGGTGCCTTTGGTGTTGTACATTTGACACAAAGGCCAAATGCCAGCCAGGGCAGCTGAGGCATTGTGGAATTGCATGAAGGTCACTGTGGCCTCATGGCATTCCCTGGTTCCCACGTTATTGTTCAGTAAGTGGTTTATAAAGAAAATCACTTACTGGACATGCTGAGGTCTTTGGTCTCCTGGGTCTCATGGCCACATTTTGGACATGGTGGTGCTTTTCCTTTCTCATGTTTGAAGATCTTACTCCTGGCATGGTCATCACAGTAACAGGCCTGGAAAATAAAAAACAGAATCTATCACCTTATATTTATGTGAATATGAATTTACCAAAAACATACAAACCGATATTCAAAACCAATAACCGATATTCAAAACCAATAACCGACTAAAATCTTGCTATGTACTTTAATCAAATACTCAAGGATTATTATATATCTTTTTAAATTAGTTAGTATCAACAAATCAACAGGAACATTTTTATAATTTGATTAGATCTGCTATTTTCACTATTATTTTAAACTGATCATTAATCGTAATCAAGGCAAAAATCATAAGTAATCGTGATATTGATTTGAAGTCATATTGCCCAGTCTTAAGATTAATGCATTCCCGCAATAAGCCGTTAGAAAAAACGTTGGAAAAAAGGGTCCATCTGTGCCCAGTGGCAGCCACTGAGGGGAGGACCCTCGTGGTATTACAACGACAATCAGCAAAATCAACAGATGTCACAAGCGTTAAGACAATGAATATAAAGCTGAATGCCCAAGACAGGAAACATATAGCATAAGCATACCAACAGAAAAATATTTTTATATATATACAAAAAAAGGTATTCACCAAAGCATAAGGAAATAACATGGGTAATAATAAGTACTATAATGTCAGATTTACAGACACTGTATTTTATTTAAGTTTTTTTATTTTGTTGTCAATCATTTTTGAGTGTTTTTTCAGTAACCGGTCTCTGTTCAGTTAACAGAAAATAAATGTTCAGGTCGGTATATCAATGTAGTTGAAATCCCGCTGCTGCTTGCAACTTTGCACTATGTGGATCGATTTCTATAAACTAAATGAAAAAACATTGCAGTGCAAAATATGCAGCATACAGTTTGTATCTCACATGTCTACATCATGTTAAAGAATGCAATGCGGTGATCTGCTATTTTCGGCAAGGGACACCGTTCGTTATGTGTAAATCAGGCTTAGTGATGAATTAATTAGATTTAGTATTACCTATGACAAAGACAAAATGTGGATAAAACACTGACACGATACTAGCGATACTTTCAATGCCCCATTTATGAAGAATACCCCCGTCCGATGACAGTGCAGGAAGGATGCAGTAGTGGAGGATGCGCATTTCCCCTCAACACAATAAACAAATAGACATGACTACGAATTGTCAAGCAAACATGTTTACTTTAAAACATTTTTGAAACATGACTTAGAAACTAATTATGAACATGGTGGTGGTGGTGGCAGATAATTGAAATAAATAAATCAAACAATTTCTTCTATTAATGCCTCTGAATCGTCAAACTGCAAAAACCCAAAATGGTCACATCCCTATGACTGACTAAACCTGTATTTTTGTCTTAAAGCCACTCTCTCTCCTGGCGGAGAGAGGTAATTGCAACAATGACCAAACTACAATAAAGATAATGGTGCATCTAGGGGCAATCCTTATTTTATACAGTGTATGGTCAAATCTGGTGCGCTATCAGCTTCAAATACCTTTATTGACATTATCAACCAGTCAGTGTCCTACCCTACCAAACACCAGGGTCAAGATTTCTCAGTGGAATAGTAGGGAGACCACCTGGCTCCACCAACCACTGCAGATGTGCAAGTTATATTACATTAACAGACTCAAATCAGTCCCAGATTGTAGCTTTAATAGTGATGTTCTTTACCATTAGCAATGATTTCAGGATGTAGCGGTTCAATTAGCAAAATGACAGGAGTGATTTTGAGTTTAAGGATATCTAGCAGCCTCACCTTACAACGCAGGCATGAGTGTTGTCCCAGTCTATTACAGGAAATGCCTAAAACATATGAAAATAAATATGAATATACTTTTACATACTGTACATATACCAAATGCATACCCTCGGGCAACATTCTTTTGAATGTGTTAGTGAACTGTAATTTTCCTCTGAACTGTGAGAATAGAAATGACTTGACATGCCAGTTAGAACAAATAGTTGACTCACATTTATACGTTTCAGCCTCAAGGACTTGGCAGCTCGCCTGGTGCTCAAACTGATCATCCTCACACAGGAAGTTGTGACAGAAGGAACAGCGAAATATCCGCCCCCCTTTGGCAGGTAAACAATAATTGTAGAAAAACAGAAGACATGTTTAATACCTCAGCAACCACAAGTATTTGTACTGTTTTGTATATTTCCCCCTAGCCCTGGTCCAGAGCGTTAGTGAGTTCTGTCTCCAACCCTGCCAGGCGCTCGGCTCTTAGCCCTGACATAGAATTCCACTGCCCTAAGAGGGCTCCAACTGTAGTAAAAATAAACAAAACTACTTCGCCAATCACTTTTTGGCAGAAAATTAAATATGTCCGCTAAATGGAAAATATTTTATTTACTCCACTGCGCCCTCTACATATATGGTCAATGGTAATTTATGTTAACCAGATCTGTAGAGGGCACAGTGGAGTAAATATAATAATTTCCGTCTCGGACATGTTTTATTTTCTGCCCCAAAAGTATTATTACAGAGAAGGTGGGGTGCTGAGAGGCTTCCCACCGTGGAGAATAGACTTTCAACAACATAAAGCAGCTTTTGTTTCGGTGAGTAGTGCAGAAGTTTTGTTCATTTTTAACTACAGTTGGAGCCCTCGCAGGACGAACGCTCTGGACCAGGGCTAATTTCCCATGGACTGGAATTAAAACTGGAATTGGTCCTACCATGGTCCCAGACACAGCGGTCACACTCAATGCAGTCAGCATCGGTCAAGGGACACACACAGGCATGGGAACTGAGGCATTTCCTACCATGGCACACCCATGCTTCGCAGAAGTCACAAACCGCTCCCTAGTCATTAATAAGAAGGAAAAGAAAAGGAAATATCTTAGCCTGTGCAAGTCTTTTTTCACCATCACATACAGCAAAATTAAGTATTGGCCTAGGTACAGTATGCATCTACGGTTCCCAACTGCATATCCAGGTTGGACTGGGTTTCCACAACTGGAATTAAGAACGACTGTTATAACTCATCTGAGGTCTGGCTGGCATTTATTTGCAGCTGGGAGGACACAAACGTAATGGGGAAATAAGGATCGTCTTATACAAACTGGCATCCAAAACTACATAAAGACAGGATAGCACCATGTACACATGCCAAAATCAGACTAAACATATTGGTAGCTTACCACCATGCCCATTCCAGTGCTGTGTATCCCGGGATGTCTGATAACACAGTCTGATGCCTTCATGCATTTGGTTTTGCCTTTTAACAAGAACATAAGTATACATATATGTTTACAATCACTCTTCCCCGTCTTTGTTGGGAGGGGCCCAATTGTTGTAGTAGTAGAAGTAGTAGTAGTTTATTTTGGTCATAAGAAAAGATACAATGTATTCATTTCATATGGATAAGTGAAACAGACCAAAAAGGTGTAGGCTGAAGCCACTTAATGACCAAAATGACACGTTCACTCTCTCACCAACAAGAGTTTGGAATACCAAACTGCACATTTAGTAAGTGCTCATTCTAAATAATGCAGATGTTTAGGTCACACCCTGTGTGTTTAGGTAAATAAATGAAGACCACTCACCACATTGGGCACACATGATCATCTTCTGCACTGATGAACAGAAGTAGCAGAAAGCCCTGTTCTTCTGTCGTCTACCAAGTGAAGGCAGGGAATGACAATTAAAGCAATGAGTTTGAATGCTGGTTGGTTAATGTTAATACATTGATATTTCAATACAGGGTCTGACTCTGCACTCAGTTTATGTTGCTTACCTCTGGCATCTATCACATTCCTGTGAAAAGATATGCAATAACATAAGTAGGAGGATTAACTTTATTGTGAAATATTACATCTGGGATGCAAATTACTTGAGTAAAAGTACAAAGTATTGGTATCTAAATGTACTAAAGTACCAAAAGTATAAAGTACTCAGCAGAATGTCCCATATCACAAGTTTTCAAATAAAAAATAAAAATATAAAATATATAAAAATATTTTGAAAATAGCCGATCTACAAGATCACAATGCATCGCATTGTGAGCTTGTAGATCGGCTATTTTCAAATGGCCAAAATGTATATAGGGCTGAAGTGGTTAATGTATGTTTTGTAATAATAGTCAAAATCTACAAAGTAACTCTAGTAACTAAAGTTTTCAAATAATTGTAGTGGAGTAAAAGTACAATATTTGCCTTTGAGATGTAATGGAGAAGTAGTAAAAGTACTGAAAATTATTAATACTCCAGACCAGTAGAGTAACAAATACCTCAAAATTGTACATCAGTACAGTACCTGAGTAAATGTACTTAGTTACTTTGCACCACTGATTCTGTGTCATGCAATACATACCATGGATGAATTGCAAGGATGCTTGGCGACGTCAACATGGTCCCGGTTGGCTCGACTCTGTTTCTCTCGCTCCTTGCGACTCTCTGCCTTCTTCCGTGCGCCAGTCTTCTTTTTGGGCATCTTGATCCCAACAGGAGAACCGCGTACACTCTTGGTGAAGATGTGATTAGATCTGCAAAACAGACAGAGGAACCACCAGTGTTGCCAGTTTATGTGAGAAAAATAAGCATCCAGGTCTATGAAATCATTAAGCCCAAAAGAAGTGATATAACATATATACAGCGGCTTTTTGAAATTAGCCGACCTACAAGTTCACAATGCCTCACAATGCGACGCGTTGTGAGCTCAGCTATTTTCAACAACAAAAAATCTTGTGGAAAATGTAGAATATTTTCCAAAACATTTAAAAAACATAGATCTTGTATGGGGTGCCCCAACCTCCCAACCTGGCACAACATATTTTCAGATGGGGGTTCTTGGATAATTACATGTTGATTTGGGGGTCCTTAAATATGAAAATATTTAAACAACATTGGAAAGCAAGCTAAACATATGCAAATACACTTTAGAAACAAGCCCAAAGAAAACGAAACCTGCAACTCACCAATATTTACATGCGACTTTACAGAAAAACAAGCCCAAAGTCGCTTATAATAAGCCGACATGGCAACACTGGGAACCACTGTTAGCTAATGTAAGGTATGTCAACATTAACGCATCGTCCCCTAGCTGCCTCCTAGAAGGGTTGATGTCATGGACTGATGCAAACAAAGCTGGTGACTCACATCTAACACTTTAGATAAAATATATTCTTTACATCTTTTAAAGGTCCAACGAAAAGGATGGCTCATGGACAATCAAACGTGAACATTTTTAAATCGGCTTAAATGTAGGTTTGTTTCTGTTAGTTTTCCTGAGTCTCTGGTATTACATTAAAACTAGGCCTTTAATACTGTTGCTTTTTTTTCTTCTGTTTGTACCCTTTTAGTAATG
Source organism: Gymnoscopelus microlampas (assembly GCF_963454915.1). Classification (NCBI taxonomy): domain Eukaryota; kingdom Metazoa; phylum Chordata; class Actinopteri; order Myctophiformes; family Myctophidae; genus Gymnoscopelus; species Gymnoscopelus microlampas. Next base: position 40,740,782 of record NC_139939.1, read on the forward strand.
TTTAAATGTGCTCTTTTTGTAATGTTGCTTGTTTTCGGCATGGGGGACTATGGATGGAAATTATCATTCTTGCTAAATCAAATCCAGCGTATTTACATTGCATTGTATGTGTGGTGTTCATTAAAATGTGCTGTCCCTCCCAAATACACGTTTAAATAAATTAATGTTATTTTACGTGTGAACGGATCCAGTCAGCCCACAATCTTGCTAGACCAACATAAAGGTTAGCGTCAGAGTAAATAAGTTGTAATAGCTTAGCTGACAACCACTTGTAACACTACAACAACTTGTCTAGTTATGGGATTTAGTCACGCATAATGTACCAGAAGTGTAATATGTATCTATCTGTTTTGATTTGTTGGTGTTGAGAAATAAATCCACACAAACCTGTAGCAGTTGATGAGGGGGGAAATGTGGCAGGTACGGCATTAAGGTTGGCTCGGGCGAAATGTGTTCCGCCGCTATTGGTTCCGACTTATTTGGTTCCGATTAGTTGTGGTTCTAGTAGTATAACTCATTGGCACACAATGTATGTTCACAAAATGTAATCTTTTAAATAAATTATAGTGTGTGTGTGTGTGTGTGGGGGGGGGGGGGGGGGGGGTCCGGGACCCCTAGGGGTCCTCAGAGCTACTATAGGGGGTCCGCCACATCTTTGTGTGATATGATTTATTTTTTTTACATTAACCACTTGAACCCTAGCATCCCAATTCTGAGGAGAACTTTAGCCAAAAATAGCAGATCTACAAGCTCACAACGCCTCGCAGCTAGATCGCCTATTTTTGGCAAAGAGATATAGGTGTAGAATGAAAAAAGAGCTGACCAAGTAAAAAATCATCTCTCTCTCTGTCTCTCAGCTAGGGGGTCCTTCCTTGGAAGACCCCTGGTCTACTGACCTTCAACAGTATTATGTGTTGTTGAACCAATTAACAGTCTGACTCTGAACGAAGAAAAGTAGGCTACAGTCTCTCTGCGGTCATTTAAGGCGGCTGTCAAAGTTCAGAAATGTACACTACAGTGCAATAAACTTGGTGAACCTGTCGCCAGAGACACTGCGTCATCTTGTTCCCTCCGGCCCGCCGCTTTAGCACAGAGGATTTCTTCAGCTGAATTGTCACACACCACCAGTACTGCTAGTAGGACAGTAGGACACACCGAGGGTCCCCTAAACAACAGTTTGGTGTCAGAATGGAATACCAAACTGAGGCAAGTCACTTTATGATTATTTCAGAAAAGTGCCATAAAGAATTATCTTCGCCCGTGGATATGGTAATATCCACTTTACACAGCAGATGGCAGCAAATACCGCACAAACCTGGGTGAACTATGGGTGATCATTACAATACGCTGTTATTTGAAATAAGCGGCTTGAACGTTAGTTGTAGTTGGTGGTGGTGGTGGTGTTTTGCTGTTTATCTGTCTGTAAATGAAGTCTTGTTATGATGATACTTTGCTAGCTGTAGAATACAACTCTCGTAGACGTATTTATGATTCTGACTGAAAACGTCAGAATCATAAATACGTCTACGAGAGTTGTATTCTACAGCTAATGCTTTGCCATGACTCTTCTGATTATGAACAACGCCTTGAGCCCGGGTCCAGTCCCGGGGCAGAATTAAAGGGTGTAACCTGGATATTTTGTTGAGCACTTTTCTGGCTGTACTGTGAGATATCATCAAATGACGTCTTACTCACGTGTGTAGGCCAGTGAACCAATACCGAGCAGAGACGGAACACAGCTGACACATGAACAACAACAGAGTATGGTTCGCAGTAGCCCTGAAGTATGACTGTTATGGATTAACTTCAACCTAGTGTTTGCACTTTCTTTCTTTTTGGCCCGTAGATCTACATAAACGTTCTGATTTCAAATATTAAGTCCTTACCCCATGGCCACGGATGTTGCAATTATGTACGGGCCCTCAACAAGTACCTGTATCTTCCGTATTGTTCAATAAAAAGCATTTTAATCCGATCGGTGGTCATTTTCTTATAGAGTTAATGTATCAGAGTGCAATACAACTCCCAACCGATAGGGTCGCGTGGTTGGAAAGCATATGGAGCAAATAACCATCGATCGGATTAAAATGCTTTGTATTGAACAATATGGAAGATATGGGTACTTCTGAGGGCCCGTACATAATTATAACATCTGTGGCCATGGGGTATGCACTTTATATTTGAAATTTGAACGTTTATGTAGATGTACGGGCCAAAAGGGGAGAAAGTGCAAACACCAGGTTGAAGTTCATTCATGACGGTCGTGACAGACGATCCATGGCTAGGTTCGCAGGTGCTGCTGCTGCTGCTGCTGCTGCTGCTGAGGCTTCTGGGTCTGCTCGATGGGATCCTGACTGCAACTCTCTAGAAATCACTAGTGTAAACCAAAGTGTGGTGGTTGTTATGGGTTTTAAATGTGATTCATCGGCTCAATGCGTTAGGCCCCCCAACACATTTAGTTATTTCTAAGCCCGAGGAGGAGGAGGAGGACAGACAAGGTGGGTTTAGCTGCTCACACTCAGTCTGCTGGGGAGAGAGAGAGGTGAGCAGCAGCCAGCAGCAGCAGCAGCACAATGGCAGTGTCCCTCATCCAGGCTTGCCGCAGTCTGGCTCTCTCGACGTGGCTGCTGTCCTCGTTTTGTTTCGTTCACTTGTTGTGTCTGGACTTCACGGTCGCGGAGAAGGAGGAGTGGTACACGGCCTTTGTCAACATGACCTATCTGGACCCTGTGAGTGCAGAGATCAAAACGGAGAAGACGGAGTGTGGTCGATATGGCGAGCACTCGCCGAAGAGGGAAGCCAGGGGACTGGTCCTGATGCCTTCAGGCTCTCACTCGCAAGACAGACAAGCCTGCGACCCAAACGTCAAGTTCCCCAGAATGTATCAGAACAGGGCTTGGGTGGCATTGATCGCGGCTGGGAACTGCTCGTTTAGGGAGAAGATCCGCAACGCTGCCGCCCACAACGCCTCGGCTGTTGTCATCTACAATGTGGGCTCCAGCAATGCCAACGACACCATAACAATGCCTCACCCAGGTAAGGCTAGTGTTTGGGTTTGGAGCAGCCGCAAGCAAGTCTTACATCAATACATCCTATTTTTATATTTGGAATCTAGAGTTGCAATACCAACCCTTGACAGCCCATACATCCAAACAGAAATGAACGTCCTATCTGATTGTAATTAACAAACTCACCAACATTGCAGCTGTACGGAAAGCTTGAATTAACCTCTTACTATATGCAAAGTTTTTGTTTTATAAAAAAATATAGGATAGGCCTACTTTCTGCCAATAAATTATGTGCAGGTGATAATATTTCTAAGTGTTTGGAAGCCTCGTTGGAAATCACTCCAACACTTTAATTAAAAATAGGATCTATTAGAGTTGCTTGCAGCTAGGTTTGGAGTTGGATTGAACATTCACGATAATGATAATCCCAGCTATTATGTAGTTGTTGTGGCTGATGTATCCAGGTTCAAAGTTTATTATTATTATTATTATTATTATTATTCAATAAGAAAAAAGGTTTTATTGCATTACAAATTTGACCATTGGACATAAGGGTTCCAAAATGAACCCATGATGTTTTTTTGTTTTGTTTATCCATGCAGGCCATGCCAAGATCGTGTTGGTTTCACTATACATTTATAAACTGTTAATAACTCTTCTGCACATTAAACACTTAAACCCTCTATACTTTGAAGACTGTTGTTGGCTCTGCAATAAGATGAATACGTTATCATATAATAAAGTGTGGTAGAAAAAGTATACAAATTGAGCATGATCGTGGGGGATGTGGTAGAATAGAAGCTTGCCAGACAGGAGTAGAGTGAAATGTTTGTGATCCCTGACTGTTGTTGTCTTTCCTCTGGCATCCCTTTAATTAAACTAGATTTAGCTCACTCCTGGTCCATTTGTCTTCACCACCCTAGAGCCTAAGGGGCCAGGCAGAGTACATTGAAACAGGATGCTGCTCTCTGTGGAGTACCTGTAGAACTTGATGAGAAATTGGCGGTCCAGGCCAAATGTGTTAAATCTGTAGAGGAATTGCAGTGCTGTCTTGACCACATACATACAGCATGTGCTGTGCCTGTGACCACTGACCATGCTTTGTGAGTTGATTAGGTAGAATAAGGATATAAACGTAGAAGATACTAACTCCACTGCCAGGCTTTTTGACACAGTGAAAGAAGGATAAGCTACTTTTCCAGCTCCTTCAGTCAACCATAAGACTTAGAGGGGCAGCATCTTTTCAAAAAACCCAATTGGGGTGAAAGTGCTTTTTCAGTCTTCCAAATGCCTTTCTTCCCCAGTGGGAATCAGGCTATTGTGCATGTGATAGGTCTACAAATAGAAGTGGCATACATACAGCTAGTGCACAAAGCTGAAATTGGAACTCTCCTGGCTAAGATTGGTAATAGACTAGTCATTAAGATAGTCTTTCACTGCATCTCTTTCTATTATTCTTATAGGCCCCATAATGCTTTATCTCCTTGTGCTTCATGGCTAATTTTCTACTGCTTAAACACATCTTTCAACATTATTAATACTGCCCAGGCCTCTGGAAATGATAAAGGAACTATTAGACTGCTAGCTGTGAACAGGCTCTTTGCCATGTGACAATTTGAATTTCCATTGTAAATTCACACTTGCCTGTCTCTTATTTTCATAAAGGTGGAGCTAATGTACCCACCTGCATGAGAAAAGTCAGACACATTTTGGCAATGCAAGGACACTATTTGAACATTTGATTTTAGATGTAGAACACGCACGTTAGCCATTATCTTGTCATCAGTGCTAAGTCTTAGCCTAAATTATGAAATAAAGATGTAAGACAAGCATTGTTGCTGCTGTTTCCTTTTTTCAGCAACATCTTAAACTTGGCAACAAAGTGGATATTATTTTTGACACCCAGAGTTGATATTACTAATGGGCTTGTCTCTTCACAAATGTACCTTTTTGTCTTTGCTAAGCATCCTGACAACTAACAGGAAAATCAGACATCAATAATGTCACATTAATGCATTTGACAATTTGGATCAGAAAGGTTTCAGTAAAAGTGGTTCAGGGGAGTTCAGCCTCAGGGGCTTGTAATTTGTTATGCAAAGTTGTAGTTTTTTATTTCCTTATGGTTCATCTGACATGGAACTGTAATCAAAAGATGAAAGTAAAGTAATAGCATGGCCTACACTCTACTAACTTGACTTACTTATGGCCTAAAGCAGGCGTGTCAAACTGTCGGCTGAACATGACAGGTAGCCAACAATGACAGCATACAGCTGAAAAGTGCATTTCATAATTGTTTTTGAGTGGAACATTAAAAGAGTTTCAGAAGCCATAGTCACTACTTGTACCAGTGTCCAAGTACTGCTGTTCTTGGAGATTGATGTAAATTAAACTTGAGTACTAAATGGCTTGAGAATTAAACAATAAATATTGGAGGCCCTAAAGATGAATTTAAAAGAAACTGGAGTAAATGGGACTCAGAAATACATGAAGTGAAAAAGTAAATTTAGGAGTACTACAGGAAAGCTATTCCTAGCCCTTTTTTTCTCCTCTTATCTCTACTTTCTTTATCTCTCCCTTTTTTCTTATTTCTTTGTATTATCAATTTATTTTAAATGATGCAGGATGAATTAAACAAGTGAAGAAAACTTGTACATTGTTATGGATGAAATGGATCGTACAAACCTGCCATAAAGTATTAAAAAGAAAGGCTAAGGGTCTCATCTCTGGACAGGGGAGAGATCAGGTCTGTTGAAAACAGAAGGGGGGGGGGGGTTGACATAGATATGTAGACATAGACATGTTGCCATTGGATATACGGTATGACATTCTTTTGTGTCACATTATGAAGATTGATTCGTTCATAAAGTTGGTATAATTAAATACAGAATTATTATGGCTGGTATTCATGTACACTGACTCACACACACAGGTGGAACTTTTTTGCCCTCCTCTGTGAGTGTTGTCTGTTTGTTTTGACCATGCACCTGACATGGAAATGATTGGGAGCTGTTCGCTGAGCTGTTCTCTTTATCTTTATAAAAAAAGATAAGCGCAATTGTGTAGCCTAAATTTAACACATTTGTGTCAGCTAATGTTTGATTTAAAATGGATTATTAATGGGAAGAGTGGGGCCCTACCAATAACGCCAAATAGCATCGCATTCATCACATCTTTCTTTTAGCCGATGACCGTAAGTTAAAATTGATCATAAAAGCAATCCTTGCTAGGCAATCGTCTTCATAATAATCAAAATGTGTGAAGTGAAACATTAGGCCTCACTTACTAAGCTCGGGTCCGCACATATTTTGTACTTTGCGCATTTCCGCACCTTTCCACGTTCAGAGTCTGATTCATCAATCTCTTAGCGTGTTTGCCGTTTCTGTAAGTGTGGCTTACAGTATATTGCAGGAGTCAACAGCTCCTCCAATTTGTGCTATTAATTTATAATATTGATCACATGAACGCCACACAATAGCCTAATAAGTCTTTCCATCTGATCTGATGAGGATACAGTATGGATGAAATCTAGCTGTGCCATATCCATTCCCCATTCCGACGTAGGACAGGATAGTTGTTAATCCAAAGGACAGATTTCTCCTCAATAATCAATAAAGCGCTATCTGGTCCATAATCGGATAATCGGATCTCGGCGTTCCTGGATTCCAGCGTCATAATGTTACCTCAGTCAAATCTGAGCATTCTTTATAATAGAAAAGTGCTTTTTTCAGACTTTTTCCTCATCTTTTCACACTAGTCAATAGTCATTGAGAGACACATCCAATCATTTGGATTTGGATTTGGTTTTAGTGTTTCTGGGATGCTGTTGTTTTTGAACAGTATGAGTTGCAGTGTTAGTAGATAGTAGTAGTATTATTAAATGTGTAATCCTTTTACAGTACACACCCACATACTGTTCTCTCTCTGTGTGTGTGTGTGTGTGTGTGTGTGTGTGTGTGTGTGTGTGTGTGTGTGTGTGTGTGTGTGTGTGTGTGTGTGTGTGTGTGTGTGTGTGTGTGTGTGTGTGTGTGTGTGTGTGTGTGTGTGTGTGTGTGTGTGTGTGTGTGTGTGTGTGTGCGCGTGTGCGTGTGCGCGTGCGCTGGTTCAGCCCTGCATGAAATCAGATATTTCCCAATCAAGGCCTGTGAGGCCCTGTGACCCAAAATAAGTTGGACATATAGATTTTAAATTCAAATAGAGCCACCTGGCCTTATTAAGAATTAAATTCCAAAACATTTAAACAACAGACTCTGGTGAAATCTTTGGGAGAGATTGTTCCACAGAAATATAATTCCGAAAGTTTATTTGTGAAATGCCCCTATAAAGTGGCACACATGGCTGAGTCATACAGATGCTGTTGTAGAGGAATGCGGGGCAGGTGTGCAGCTGTGTTTCAGCCCTCAGGTTTCCTGAAAGTGTGAGTGTTTCCTTCTGTTGCTGTGCGTTATTAAAAGTTGTACATATTTATTTGTGAGTGCAACAACTTGTTTTACAATTCTTATAAACATGGTATCAATCACACAAGTTAAAGTAAATTAAATGTTTAAGCATAATATGAAGCCTATAGACCCCTTAACAGACAACGTCACACTGATAAGAACCAGTATGCGTGCAACCAGTATGCGCGCAATGAAACCCATTCTATCAGGTCTCGCTAGGACGCGCCTCACTAGCCGACACACAAGAGGGGGTTGGGGTGCTCTGAAACCAGCGCACCCCGAAACAACAGGTTGGGAATTGATTGCGTGAAACAATCACCTGTGCATCCAGTCTCAATGTTAGTAAACAAATAATTGTTCTATATAGCACATAAGATAGTTGTATGTGACATTGCTAATGAGCCAGGTCGGCTGCAATGAGTAAGAGATGATTAAAGTGACAAATGTATGATTATGAATAATTGTGGAGCCCCTGCTTGTAGCCACAACAGGAATAGAGTCGGAGATGGAAATACCAAGTAAGATGAGAAGGGAGAGAGTTTTAAGAGACACAAAAATCAAAATCCCGGATGGTTTACAGTAGGTGACCAGTTGAAGTAACCCATGAAAGAAGCGCAGGATATAGACCAATGCACCGGGGCAGAAATTAAGGGATGTGATGAATGGATTGGGAAGGCTTTGAATGCCAACACTTCATGCCTGTTCTCCCCTCAAGAGCCAGCAGAAATGGGCTGTAGTGGCTCAGAGGCCCCGGTGCCAAGAAACTCACTGGGCACGTCTTAAATTGGTCTTGCCTGCGACAAAGCACACAAACCTCTCTTGTACAGGAACACAAAAAGTGCTGTGTGGAAGCAACACGTATATGAATCCTATCAGTGTTGAGCCTTATGAACTGATCTTTATGAAAGACATGACTTTTGGAGTCTGTGTTTTTAGTAGGTGGAGATCGTGTGGAGGAACTTGTACTTGGTATTACTGTCACTCACTAACATTACGCAAATGTCTTTGCAACTTTGCCAATAGAGAGGTTGTCATTTAATTCGGTGATCATCCCTACTAGTGAGTGACTGCACAGTAAAGTCTGCAGTCCCTGGAGGCTGTTCATCAGAATAAAGGGCTTAAGTTGGCACTAAACAGGTTAGTGTCTTCGAAAAATCATCTGCTCATTTGTAGTATATTTTCTTGGCTTTGCACATTTCTTTGCTCTTCTCAATTATGGAGATGATCCCATGACCAGTTTCTGCTAGGATTGATATTATCCATCTTATTTTAGAAGCAGCTATTTTTGTCTAACTGCGTCATAGCAGAAGAAAGAGAAGAGTCCACCAGGCTTAGGGATTACTTGAATGGCATTGGTTTTGGCCTTATCCTTATTTCTCCCAAGTCCCAACTATGAAGTAGGTGGTATACTGTATGTACATGTAGGTTATTTTGCACATAGTCTGACATGCCCCCCTTTGTGTGACGTTATCATAAGCCTAGTTGAGACCTAGCTGAGAACGAGGCGAAACCATTTTAAGCCTGATTGATTTACACATCATTGTACGAGAGTGTTATGAACTGAGAATAGCCAAGTTCTAGGAGCTTGTAGAGGCCTTTTAACATGGGAAGTACCACCAGACTATTGAACAGTTTTTATCCAGCAGCAATTAGACTGCTGAATAGGAGCTAAGCCTGTGGCCACTGTGCACTGAACTCAACTGTGTTTTAATGCACAGACTGATCTGATCTATGTCTTATGTTAATAGGACTCTCCTTTACAGATACACTCATGTCTCTTAAATGATTGTGCACATTAGTCACGTTTTACTGCTCTACTTCTATTCTCTATCTTTTAACTGCATTAATGGGCCTGCACAATTAAGCATTTCACCCATATTACTTGTACTGTGATGTGACAATAAAAGTTTGATTCTGATTCTGATTCTGGCAAGTGGCATCTAGTAATTCATTTTCAATCAGAGGCGAGCGGTCAGGTAGGGATGTGTTGGCAATCTGACAGGCATAGCGACAAGCAGGTGTGATCCTATGAAACTGTGGCGTTTGTACTCGTCTCGAACACATGACTGCCTGCTGCCAGAGTCGAACATCTTTTTTTCCTACACAACGAGTAGAAAAAAGTAAAATATCTATTCACAAGAGGAGCGCAGTGCAACCCCATGGATCCAAACGCATACACAGGCATTGTGTTGCACCCCGTGTGAAAAGCCCTTAAATTGCTATTTTTGTTGCGCAACATCATTGTACGACGGAGCATACATGGTTCTTCACACAGCGAGCGACACTATATCTTCGTACCCGCTTGGATCCACGGGGTCACACTGTACTCGTCATGTTAATTAATAGATACGTTTCTGCACATTGCATAGAAGAAAGTCAGACGCAATTCAACTCTTGAAGCAGGCAGGCATGTGCATTTCCCCTTACACCACTCCTGTATCATGTACCAAGACAGTTCTTATTTTTCTTTAATTCCTTCCAAAACCCAATCCAGATGGTCACTCCTAGCTACATTCTTTTACAGGGATTGTCTATCTAAAGCTGACTAACTTTTAAAAGAGGCTTAATGGTTAACCCCCATACTCTGTTGGAGTGGCTGGCGTGGAGTTGCTAATACAGATTGACCCAGTAGTTTGGTGGAAGATGGATGAGCAGATCTTGCCTCTACCTGGTTTTCCTTAGTTAAAAGCCCTCAAAATGTGACCAATTGTCTCATTTCATTATCCTTATACTGCTTTTTTCAGACTTTTTCACATTTTTGTTGTAAAGACTCATTTGCACAACATCTTTTCACGCTAGTCATTGAGAGACACATCCAATCATTTGAATTTGGCGTTAGTGTTTCTGGGATGCTGTTGTTTTTGAACATTGTGTGTTGTAGTGTTAGTAGTAGTACTACTAAATGTGTAATCCTTTTACAGTACACACACCCACATACTGTTCTTGTTTCATTCAGAGCCATTTGCTCAGGCTGTATTATCTGTTCACCCTGTTGAGAATGAGAACGCACTCAGGCTTTATGTCCCCATATGATGCTTTCCTTTAGCTTCCTGTCAATGGTGGATGCTGTTCATTCCTCTTCTGTCTGTAGGAATAGTGACACAGTGGAATAGCTCTCTACTTCATTACATGTGAGCTGAGTGAGCTGTATATTCTTTAAAGATAAAATACCTTAATTTCCCCAGAGGTAAAGGATAAGCAAAGCTTGGTTGAACAATAAGAATGAGGGAAGTCAGGAGCATGAAGCGATAAGAACGATAAGCCAGCAGGGAAGTGTCAATATAAAAGTAGCCTTTGCCACATCAAATGCTTGCCTTGTCTGATGACAAGCCTTTCTACAAGGCTTTCTTTCTTTGTATTGTTTACTCAACCCTGTGCAAACCTCAAACCTGTTCTTGAATGCCCTGTTATGTATGTATTATGTATAGAAGTCTTGGCATACAGTGGAAGAATGGGTGATATCTTTGTGTGGATAGAATATGTGTAATAGTTTGTATGGACTATGGAGTTTGAATGATGAAAACATGAACATGAGACAATATGTGCTGTCATTGTGTGGGTTCTTAGGTACAGGTGACATAGTGGCCATCATGATCCCAGAACCTAAAGGTCGTGAGATCGTGGCCCTGCTAGAGCGAAATATCACCGTCCTGGTGCACATCACCATCGGAACACGGAACCTGCAGAAGTATGTGAGCAGAACGTCCGTGGTGTTCGTCTCCATCTCCTTCATTGTCCTCATGATCATCTCACTGGCCTGGCTTGTCTTCTACTACATCCAGAGGTTCCGCTACGCCAATGCACGAGACCGCAACCAGGTATGTCTGACTCTGCATGTGCACGTACTTTGGTTTAATTAGAAGGAAGATCTTAAGAGCAAAATGGTCAATAGACCCTTTTCGCTTTGCTATGGGCACACTCACTTTTCCCCAGTCTGCCATTTTGGAGGTCTAGAGCAGCTCTAGCAGAGGAGCTGTAGCATTGTAAATAATACAGATGGAGGGGGAAAAGTGTTAGGGGCCTATTGATGGAGCAGTAGCAACTAAGACCACTCCCCTCTCCTTTTGGAACACATGGGCTGTTTCCTATATCTCTAATCTTTTAAAGTTGACAACAAGAAGTTGTCAGCTAAATTACAAAAAGTGGCAAGCATCTAGAGCACACTGCCATCTAAAAGATCGCCATTGGGTTTTTCCATTGGGTTTTTTCCAAATTGGATCTGATGCTTCACAATGCCTCTTTACAGTTTTACATCTCATTTTTGATTGCAGCTCAGGTCATTTTCCGTCTGGCATGTGTCCTGCGAGGCTGACCAGCCAGCAGACAAAAATTAGACCGGCAGCTGGACCGGTGGAAATGTGGCAAACCAGTGGACCATCAAAACCCGGACTGCATGCTGGCACTTTGACCCCACAGTGCAAATAGAAGCCCTTGTCTTATCTCTTGTTTCTGTTGACACAAATATTCCAGATGGCGGTTCTTGTGACGTCCATAATGGCTGTAAATCACCATGCAGGTTATCATACGAAGGGGTGCCATGGTGACGATTGTTTACATTTTTCCTAAGCTGTTTCCTTTCCACCAAGGCGTTCTTTTTTCCTGAGCGCAGCATATGTTTTGAATTGTATTCAGTGGGAGTACTGTGCTGGAAACGCCTGAGCATTTATTCCTTCGCTGCGCATTCATCTGCCATTTTTTATATAGTCACCAAGAGTTGAAATGTTTTAAAATCTGGGCGTTTAGATGAGAGCGCCTTACATTTTCACCTGGGGAAAAACACACTTACATTAAGTTCTATCAAGGGATTGCCACATAGTGAGACATGATTCCGATTTAGCCCTTATCTTGTCTTTGTAATCTCTGTTTGTTGCTATTATTCTACTATTAGACAAAATCTACAAAGAAAATGGGTAGGTACAAATGGACTGAAACAAGCATATGACTTTATGTCTTATCCTTTCCTTCTTTTTTAGCCTTTTACCCCCTTTTAATTTAGCCGTTATGCCAATTGATTCCTCCCCCCACACACATTTCTGTGTTGTCACTGCTGGTGTATCCTAATGACTCACCTACCAGTGAGGAGCCCCCACCGGGAGGACGTAGAGCATTCTCCTCCCGCCTACTCCTCCTGCCGACCTGCCCAACACTCCCTGCTGCCAGGTGCCGCCCCAGCCCGTAGGATTATGTACAGTGACAATTATCACCCTCCTTGCCCGGCTTCCCTCCACTGAACATGGGCCAATTGTGTTTGTGTAGACACTCAAGAAAGCTGGATGCACCGCGGTGGATTTGCACCCACAACCTCTGCGGTGGTGGGCAGGCACTTTTACCACTGCGCCACCCGAGAGTCCTTTTATGTCTTATCCTAAAGATATTTCTGGCCCTACAGAGACGCCTTGGAGATGCAGCCAAGAAGGCCATCAGCAAGCTTCAAGTACGGACCATCAAGAAAGGAGACATGGTAAAGTCTTATTTGGTTTCAGTAGCATAAGAATTCAACCCATTAACCCTAACCCTAAATTAACATTATGGTCTCATGTTTTGTTTAGAGGAAAGGTTGTAGAGTGTCTCAAATGTATCACATTTGTCATTGTGCTTGAAACCCCTCCTCCTTGTTTTGATCTATGAGATAAGAAAAAGAGAGAGAGAAAGTCTTCTTCTTGTCTTCTATTCTAGGAAACGGAGTCGGACTTTGACAACTGTGCCGTGTGCATCGAGGGCTATAAGCCCAATGATGTTGTGAGGATATTACCCTGCAGGTAAAACAACCAAGCTAGAACATGTATTATCCATCAGTTCATAGAAGTAGCACCAACAAAACATTGTCATTATCTGAAGATTTGAAGTGAGCTGAATGGAAATAACTACCTATTTGTCAGGGATAGAATGAACACATATTTTACACCTATCACTATCCATATATCAGTTCATCAATAGTGTCCACCATGACATGTCAGTTTTTGGGTGGTTGTTTTCAGGCATGTCTTCCATAAACACTGTGTGGACCCCTGGCTACAAGATCACCGCACCTGTCCCATGTGTAAAGTGAACATCCTCAAAGCCTTGGGTATACCGGTAAGGCCTTTTTTATGGTGTGGCCATCTACAACAGTGTTTGTATGTATGTACATACAGTACACATACAGTACACACACACACACACACACACACACACACACACACACACACACACACACACACACACACACACACACACACACACACACACACACACACACACACACACACACACACACACACACACACGTGGTTTTTTTCTTTTTTTTCTTTTTTCTTTCTTATATGCATTATCTTGCCAAACCAGCACCTCTACCCTGGATGTGAAATAATATTTATCTAAAAAACAATTATCTAATAAAGATGATAAAATACAATGATAAAACCAACACAAAGTAGAGAAAACAAATTCATCCAGGTGAGATTAAAAAATATATATAATTTAAAAAAAAGTATATATATATATACCTAATATAGAGAATTGTGAATACAATTATTAAACAAAAGGCTGTTGACTGTACAACTTGCTGTTTTAATTCTCCATATAGTAGAACACAATAACAAAAACACAATTAAAAATGAAAATATACTGTATTAGCGAAAGGTCCTCAATGGCAAACCCATGAGGTACCCTTGATGGTGCCTTCCCTCAAGTCCCCTTATGCAACGTCTCTCTAGCCCCATGCAGACTGCTTGGATGACATCCCACCAGACTACGAGGCCTCAGTGGGGGGTCCGCCCACCAACCCCATCACCGGCGCCAGTGACATCACAGTAAATGAGAGCTCGGTGGTGCTGCAGGACACGGCAGGGAGAACAATAGGGCTGCAGCCTCTCTACCATGACCCAGAAATGCCACCGCTGGACAGTGAAAGCCTAACCAACACTGCCAGCAGTAAGTATGGTGGAGGACAGAACACAATCTCAGGTACAAGACAGCTTATATTTTTTCTGAGGTTTTACATACTTACCTCAAGTCTTGCAGGATAAAGTTGGTGAAAACACAGCAATGGAAATCTGTTTACTGCTGTATAAAGACATGCTACCCAACACCCCTTGTGGTATATAATTAATGCATCGTGGCAGGAGTCATGTATAAATAGGAAATGTGGTGTCAGTATATTTACTGATTACTTAGTAAATACTCCTAGAACCATTAGCTCACCATAAATTCACCTTTAATTAAACAATATGAGCACACTAACACACTCCCTTTATCTTCCTGTCTCCCACCCCCCTTTCTCGCTCTACCTCTCTCTTTCTCTCTCTCTCTGACTTAAGAGGAGCGATATTTTCTGTCTCTAGAGTGCCTTGTAGTACATGAACAATGCATCTTCTGGAAGGCACTATACTTGGATCTAGCATGATTCTCTCCAAATAGAGCACATCAGCGGCTGTGTCTTTGCCAGAAAAAGGGCACAGTTCCGCTCATAGACAGGAGGGATTTCAGAAAAAAGGCCTTCTATAAGGAGGTTAGAGGCATTTGGGGGTAAAAGTTGGGAACAAGGCCATTTTACATAATTCAAGGGTGCTGAATCAGAAAAACACGGTTCCCAAGCAAAATTCTTAGTGCTTAACCTCCTAATTTGCATATCAAAATGGCTGCCGATTTTGAAGTATTTCTTAAATAACTCTATAACAAAGCAATCAAATCTGACAAATAAAGTGTATATATTTATATTCTGAGGGTCAGACAATGTGTGGAAGGTATTTATAATGTAATATATGTAAATAAATGTAAATAATGTAAATAAATATGCAAATTAGAGGCCACTATTACAGAAAACGGTTTCATACTTAAAGTGATTCATCCGCATCCCCCTTATTTTATTTTATTTCTACTTATCTGTATTTTTACCATCCTTAAGACATCTAAAATACATATTTAGATCATGGAAAAATCCTGGTACATTTGGCCCCTGATGACCAAAAAATAAATTGCCCCCATGTATAACTCACCCCCAGAATGAGTTAGAGCCACAGAACTGGTACTGATAACTGAACACAAACTACTTTCAACACAACTATATAGAGTGGGATGGGGATGGCTATAGGTACACTTAGACGGCCAACAGGGACTAGCTGAAATGTATTAAGCCCCGCCCCTCTGTGTTCCTATTGGCTGGGCTTTAAACAGCCATAACTCCAATTCCCAGCATCGAAAACCTATGAAACTTCCTAGATGCGCTTAGACGGCCAACAGGGAAAGGCTGAAATTGTTTAAGCTATGTAGCCTAACTTTTCAGTTGATTGCCATACAGGCTTGTGTCCCCCCCCCACCCCCGATGGGCCCTGCCTAGTACAGCCTAGTCCAGCCTATTACTGCCTAGTCCTAGGACTAGGCTAGACCTGGGTGTACTAGGCTTTACTGTACTAGACTCTGCTGGGCTCTAATAGTCTGTTTTCAGCTCTAGCAGGCTTTGCTAGGCTGTACTTGGCTTTATTAGGCTATAGAAGGCAGTACTTTACTTTGGCCTACACATGTTCATGCAAAACTATTGGTGGTGCACACACAAACTATTGCCCGTGTACACAGTGGTTAATCCCAATGGTCTGAGTATCTACAGGGCTGACAAGGGACTAGCACAGCCTAGTTCAACCTAATAGAGCCTAGTACAACCTAGTCTTAACTAGTCCAGTCTGTTCCATGCTAGTATAGCCTATATCGCCGTCCCCTAGTCTGTTCCATCAAAAGGCTGGACTAGGCTAGACCTGGGTGTACTAGGCTTTGATGTTGTAGTCTCTACTGGTCTCTAATAGACTGTTTTAAATTCCAGTAGGCTGTGCTGGTCTGTACAATGCTATATTAGGCTGTACAAGGCAGATCTGTACTATGGTCTACAAAGGTTCATGCAAAACTATTGATCGTGCACACACAAGCTATTGCCCGTGTTCACAGTGGTTAGTCCCAATGGTCTGAGTATCTACAGGGCTGACAAGAGCCTAGCACAGCCTAATAGAGCCTAGTATAGTCTAGTACATCCTAATCTATCCTAGTCCAGCCTTATCAGTCCTAGCATAGCCTTGTACCCCCTCCCCTATTCTGTTCTCCCAAAAGGCTGGACTAGTCATGGGTGTACTACTGTAGGTTGTACTATACTAGACTCTACTGGTCTATAATTGGCTGTTTTAAGCTCTAGTAGGCTGTGCTAGGCTGTACTAGGCTCTATTAGGCTGTGCAAGGCAGATCTGTACTATGGTCTACAAAGGTTCATGCAAAACTATTGCTCGTGCACACACAAGCTATTGCCCGTGTACACAGTGGTTAGTCCCTATGGGTTGAGGATCTACAGGGCTGACAAGAGCATAGTACAGCCTAATATAGCCTATTAGAGTCTAGTACAGCCTAGTACAGCCTCATCTATCCTAGTCCAGCCTTATCAGTCCTAGCATAGCCTGGTACCCCCTCCCCTATTATGTTCTCCCACCAGGCTGGACTAGGCTAGACCTGGGTGTACTAGGTTTTACTGTACTAGTCTCTGCTGGGCTCTAATGGTCTGCTTTCAGCTCTATCAGCCGTTGCTAGGCTTTACTGGGCTCTATTAGGCTATAGAAGGCAGTACTTTACTTTGGCCTACATATGTTCATGCAAAACTATTTCTTGTGCACACACAAGCTATTGCCCGTGTACACAGTGGTTAGTCCCTATGGGTTGAGGATCTACAGGGCGGACAAGAGCCTAGTACAGCCTAATAGAGCCTATTAGAGTCTAGTACAGCCTATTACAACCTAGTCTAGCCTAGTCCGGCCTGTTCCATGCTAGTATAGCCTATACCACCCTCCCCTAGTCTGTTCTCCCAAAAGGCTGGACTAGTCTTGGATGTACTAGGCTGTACAGTACTAGACTCTACTGGTCTCTAATAGGCTTTTTAGCGGCTCTAGCCGCTCTATACCTGACTTTGTCCGTGTGCGTCAACGTTCTGATTGGTCAGGTGCGTCAACAAAGTGATTGGTCAAGCTTCACGCGACACATGGCTATAAACACATTATAAACACATATCAATGACAAAATGTATCAAAGGCGCCGCTACCTTCACACAGGGTGTGATTTTTTAATCTCTAGTAGGCTTTGCTAGGCTGTACTAGGCTATATTAGGCTGTACAAGGCAGATCTGTACTATGGTCTACAAAGGTTCATGCAAAACTATTGCTCGTGCACACACACGCTATGGCCTGTGTACACAGTGGTTAGTCCCTATGGTCTGAGTATCTACAGGGCTGACAAGGGACTAGTAAAGCCTAATAGAGAGTATTAGAGTCTAGTACAACCTACTCTAGCCTAGTCCAACCTGTTCCATGCTAGTATAGCCTATAGAAATGATTTTATGTGCATGCCATAAGCAATGCACAACACGTCGTTGCAAATGCCGGAAATCTGGGTTACGATGCACAGCCATGTGTGCATGTCAGCAACGGAGTGATGATCAACCTCCTTGTATGAATGTGGTCTAGTGTCTAGACTTTCGTTCAACAATGGCCAATACAGTATCTTTAGAGTACTAAACCGTTATCTGTTATGGGGGCCGCTATTTTGCATATTTCGGAGTAGGCTGATTATTATATTATATTATATTATCATATTATATTACTTACAAATTCTTTACTCACATTGTAGAAAATGTATATAGACACTTCATTTGTCAATTTTGCTTGCCTGGCCACAGAGTTATTGAAGATAAAGGTGCGAATTTGCCAATTTGGCAGCCATTCAAATATGCAGATTAGAAGGTCAAAAACTAAACATTTAGCATGGGGAAAAAGTATGTATTTTAGATGTCCTAAGGATGGCAAAAATACAGATAATTAGGAACAAAATAAGGGGGATGCACCTTTTGCACCGTTTGAGTACTACGGTACATCATTTTATGTAATGGTGGCCTCTAATTTGCATATTTATTTACATTTATTACATTACAAATATCTTCCACACATTGTATGACCCTCAGAACATAAATACATACACTTTATTTGTCAGATTTGCTTGCTTTGTTATAGAGTTGTTTAAGAAATACTTCAAAATCGGCAGCCATTTTGATATGCAATTTAGGAGGTTAAGCACTAAGAATTTTGCTTGGGAACCGTGTTTTTCTGATTCAGCACCCTTGAATTATGTAAAATGGCCTGGTTCCCGACTTTTACCCCCAAATGCCTCTAACAATCACATATTTCAGAAATCCCACCGGTCTATCAAACAATGTCCTGCTTCTTCACTGCACACATTATTGTGAGTGGGCCCAGATGGTTTAGCCTGTGGCCTTAAACTAGGCCAGACGTCACCTGTCTGAGTGCTCCTCAATCAGTTCCTAGATCCTGTTGGGCAATATAGGACAGAAGGAATAGTGTTCTCTTTCACAAGTCACAAGCTAACCCAAATACAATGGTACAGTTTATAAAGAGAGGTGAGAAAGTGCTATTTCACATGGCACCACCATATGCCAACAACTAAAGCACTGCATGTCTTTTACTCACAGCTGCTTCCCACCTTATTAGTAGTTTATTGTGTGTGTGTGTGTGTGTGTGTGTGTGTGTGTGTGTGTGTGTGTGTGTGTGTGTGTGTGTGTGTGTGTGTGTGTGTGTGTGTGTGTGTGTGTGTGTGTGTGTGTGTGTGTGTGTGTGTGTGAGCGCATTTTGTGTCTGTGCGCACATGTGCATGCATGTATACAATGCATGTTGACACGTTTTAAGTGTGTGTGTACGTTTGCCAACACATATTGGCCTCTCAGGCCTCAGAGTGCCACAGGCGTGTGTTTACACTGGTGCAACCCATTTCCTGTCTGCCTCGGCTGAAATTCCAGCTGCAGCTGGTGGAGCTATGAACCAAAACATTCTACCTTAATGTCAGTGTCCAGGAACAGCTTAATGCTTCCTTTGTAATGACACCCTATTAGCTTGCACACGACCTACCATAAACAACCTGTTGCAAGTTACCAATGCCCTTTATCACAAGGGTTCCACAAAACCTTAGAAACGTAGCCCTAGGAGACCTTTAGCTGTCACTCTTCTTAAGGGCAATTTATAGTGAGTGAGCAATTATCTATATTTTTGTATTTATAGTGATTCAGAGCCTTGCTCACACTCCAGTAGGCCTAATTGGATGTTGGGATTGAATCTGCAACAAATCACTTATTGGTTGTTTTCTACCACTATTCCTCATTCAATTAACAACAATTAGAGTGACCAGAGTGACCGCCCCGTAACAGAAAGGGCCCTCAATACCAGTGTGTCCTTTGGAAATGTCACTGAGCAAGACACTGCCTTCTAACTTTCTGTATGCCACTCTGATTAAAACCATCAGCTGGCCTTAAACATGAACTGTTAGACCAAAGCCATACTGCACTTTTCTAACAGGCTTTTAGTTCCGTGTTTTAAGTCCCTGACATGCGAAACATTGTCAGGAGGAATGACTTGTGGGTTACACTGAACACAGGCATCAGTCCTGCTGAGTCACAGCACTGTGGCCGTCATCACAAAACACCTTAACCTCCCTGTAGACTGCTACTGGTGGGAGTTACTGGAGTAACATCCTGGGGGAGGAAAATAAAACATGTCGGAGCAAAATGCTTAGTCAGATAGTGACTTAGGGAAGAATATTTATCATACGAAGGTCCCTTTTATGAAGTACCATACTTTGTTTTAAACTGTTGCACATCACCAATTTCAAATGGCAGATGTCTAATCTAATTGGAATGTGCTGTTTGGTCGAAAACGAGTTGGAGGATGATAGAAGTGGTTACTGTGTATTCTCTTTCATGGAAACAAAACTTTAGGCAGTCTGTTTTTCAAGGACGTTGCAGAACAGTATAGAGCCGCTTAGTCATAGCTGCATACTGTATTACCGCTGCTTTCTTCAACCTGATGTCATTGAATGAGCTCCCTGATGATTTTATTATTGTTCTTGCTGTCCACTGGCCAACCCCTAGTGCCAGAAGTCTGGTTTGTCTCAGCCCAGGATTTATATCGCTGTTTTTTATACTGGACCCTGGAGGCTGGAATAGAGCTGAAAGGGCTATAAGAATTAGGAGTGTGTGTGTGTGTGTGTGTGTGTGTGTGTGTGTGTGTGTGTGTGTGTGTGTGTGTGTGTGTGTGTGTGTGTGTGTGTGTGTGTGTGTGTGTGTGTGTGTGTGTGTGTGTGTGTGTGTGTGTGTGTGTGTGTGCACAGTACGTGCACAGACCCTTGGTGTTAGGCAGACACTAATGTTGAATATCCATCCACAACAAGGTGCTACTTTTGGCTCACTTATGTTTGATCGTAACCTATACAGTATCTCAATGCTAGCAAGCTGACACTGTGTTGTGAGATCAACAAGACAATCTGTCATCGTCACTGGTTGTGACAAAGTACCTGTAATGTTGCAACTGAAGTGGGTTTCATTCATACCAGAGTGAAGCGACCATGGGTGGATGAAACGGTCTGTCGGGTCCTTATGAATATCTGATTTTATTCCAATTATTCAAAACTTAATTTTGCTTTGTTAGGAGCATCGTCAGGTCTTTAATAGATATTTACAGTATGCTGCTAAGTCTAGTGATATGCAATGTGCCTCCTATGGCATTTAACTGATGCTTTTATCCAGAATGATTTCCGTTAACGGTATTACTTTAAACACCTGTATTTGTGCTCTCTCTCTCTGTTAGGTGAGCACCATTCTCTGAGCAGCGACTCCGACACCTCTCCCATCATGACCGTGGAGGTGGGTATATCCAGCATTGATCTGTCTGTGGTTCAGGAATGTGGCGAGTTGAAGTCCTCCTGAGTCAATCACAGCCAAGCAGTTGAAGAAAATGAAATAATGGCATGTTGCCATAGAGACGAGGATCAGAACAGGGTGGAACGGAGACTCAGGGACCTCCGGAGGCTCAGCGTGTCTTTGGCTCCAGTATGGAAGTGGCTTCACAAAAAAGAGAGACAGCCTTGAAATACGACTTCACTTAGCAGCACAACATCCCTTTCTGTCTGTTCTGACTGGCTGAACAGCCAAAAGAAAGGTTTCTCATGCGTTGCAGCGGTTGTTATTATTATTAGGGGTGCCAGGTGGACTGTGTCTACCAAAGAAAATAGTCTCAGTTTTCAACCTTATAAAAGGACTTTACATAAACCCTTATCTTATAAACAAAACTTTTTTCTGGTACATTTTTAGACAAACAAAATGAAAGATTCACCAATTGATCACTACAGAAATTATATCACACACTTGAAAAAGAATACAAAGGTTCACCAGTTTATCACAACATATGACACAGATTTTCTGGAAACAAAAAGAAAGCTTACCATGCTTTGGCTATTTGTCAAGCTCTAAAGCATTGGTTTCCAAAGTGAGGTCTTGGGACTCCTACTGTATGTCTTGGGGCCCCAGGCCTCCAAGGGCCCCAAAAGCCTTGGGGGTTGGCTGTATATTAATTAATATGACCAAGTTCATTCTGAATGTGTCCATTGTGTTAAGTGTCAAATGAGGTTCTCCTAGGACAGGGGTGTAAATTTGGCAGCACGTGTGCCACACCTGACCCGAGAAGGGTCCATCCTTCGGTATGATTTTGGGAAGAATTTTTCTTCCTTTCTTTTCACAACCATTTCTTATGTATCTGTATGGCAGTCGTTCTTAGGCCTCTCTCTTGCCTCTATTTCTCCCTACCACTGTTTATAGCCTGCTGCTGGCAACTTGTGTGTGGGAAAAAGATAGACGGTAATAAGCCACCCACTGTGCATGACTCGTCAACCCCCAGTCTGTCCAGGTCCTTGACAAGTTGCTTAATGTTAATTATAAAATCCAAGGCCGCAACAAACGTCTTGCGGAATACTATGACAATATTTGTGCCTTTTGAATTAAAATAGGCTGCAGAGGGGAAATGAGCTGGGCTGATCCAGTTGCATGTCCCACAGACCTGTGTGTGTGTGTGTGTGTGTGTCGCTAATGGGAATAATTACTAGCCTGGTAAACCCCTCTCTCCGGATATCTCATTTCCATTTGATATCAGGAGTGAGTCTGGCCTGCAGGCCTGTCTGGGCGTTTCTGCAGAGTTCATAACATGAACTCTCCAATCAGCGTCCTCGCTCATTGTTCTGTGATTGACAGCGGAGGTAGGCCAATCAGGTGTGGAACCCAAGTGAACCCGAATGGAGTCGAGTGCAGCCTACCGAAATGGGACGGCCGCCATTGAAATTCTGTCCGCTGTTTTGGTTTTGGTTTTAAAACTTCAAAACGCTCTCAAACTTATTTTTTGAGGCACGGAATTAAAAATAAAAATTCAGAGAACCGGCAGGGGCGGGCAGTGACACGCATGTATCCGAATAAAGCAACCTATTTTCGGCATGGCCCTTTCAATAGTCCCCTTGCGTCACATTGCTCTGGTGCTGCTGTAACGGACTGCTGATTGGTTGAAGGGGAACGAACTGCTGATTGACTGAAGGGGTTGTCAGTCAACGGTACTCCCGCCCAGCTCCAGCCCACAGCCAAATTGCCCATACAGGTCTGCAGACCAGACCAATTCCTGAAATCAAATGTAAATGAGATTTCCGGAAGGGGGCGTTTACCAGGCTAAATAATTACAACATGGACCGGTACAAGGAAAAACGTCAGTTTCAGAATCTCAGCTCGATGTGCATGTGATGTATTAATGGTATGGGAGCTATACATATTCACAGCTTTGTGTAATGGTTGCACGTAATGACAGCTGCTCTCATGCTGTTGGAGAACTCTGCCATTGCAGAATTGTTTCTAAATCTTCCCTGGGTGAAAAAGCGAATGCATCATAGCTGTAACACTTTCAGGATTGCCCACAAAAAAGACGATGGATCTGTGAGTGCAGCTGATCTGTTTGTTTTGTTACAACCAAAACAGACGAAATAATTTATTGTAGACTACAACTGTAAATAATGCCAATCATAAAAGTAGTGATTGCTAGGCAGTCTTCTTCATAAGGAAACAACATTTCTAAACAGAAATCCTTATTTATAGGCTAGAGGAGACGGAGACGCATAACGCAGACTGAAAAAGAGGAGGGCAACAAGCGTTGTGTTTGTGCGCATGTGTATGTGTGCACATGCACAACTGGTCCAGCCCAGATTAAGTCACATTTTGAACAGTGAAGCCTGTGACTTAAAATCAGTTTGACACCCCTGTACTAGGATAACCCGAGGGTAAAAGACAATATAGGGCCAACATTGGTTAAAATAATAACAGCTTTAACATGGATGTTTGGGAAGCCCTGCTTCAAGGTGTTCAAATGGCTAAATGTTTGCTTCACCCTATTCTGGCAGTACATCTACCGGTGCATCTATGCTCATAGCATTCTCATGACATGAGAATGACATGGCACATTGGCACAAGGCCACAGTTCATTGGCCATGATGATAATCACCTGTTGTTTTCCACCTAAATCTGCCATGGATCACTATGAATAGGAATAGCGGACTCCAGATCACAGCATTACTTATCTGGATCCTGTTTCTCATGAGGTTTCTTTGAGATCACTGCCAACATATTTCAGAGTCTTTACACCTTCTTATATGATATGAATACTGTACATGTGGTAAAACACAATCTATAGCTGCATTTAACTTTTGAGTGTCAAACGATTGGTGTGTATATTTCCACCAGCCTTTTAAACTCCATACTTGGGACAGTGTAACCATGCCCTTGAAAAATGTGATGCTTTAGTTTTTACACCAATATCTGTTCAAGTGTTTTCACACTAGTCTTGGAGTGTATATATACTGTACAGTATAGAGAGAAATTTAAATATATATATATTTCCACAGCGTACGCAGTGACCTCTGAATGTCTAAAAAAAACATAACTTATTGTTACTAGACGGTGAGGTCATAATCGACTGTACTGTAGTTCTTTATCCTCTAAATGTTTTTCAGAAGTTCTTATGTCCGGTGAGGTTGAGTTGAAAAAGACCAATGTACACAGGTAGTTCTCGCCTGTGCTTCAAGTGGTGACAATCATAGCTCACCATGGTGATGCAGCTTTTGAAATGATGTCACACACCCCAACCTCCAAATCGTCGCTGTCCGGTGGAAACCTTGTATGTCCAAAACTGATACTTTTCAGGCAAAAAAAAAAAAGAACCTGTGTTCCAATAGCTTGAATGTTATTATTTAGTCACAAGTTCTTGTTAATACAATGTACAATATTTAACAAACCCATTGACTTAACCACTTTCACTTTAACTTAAAAAGAAAAAATAGCAAAGATAGCCGATCTCAAAGATAGCCGAAGCTCACAACGCGTCACAAGCATGTAGAGCTTTTATTGTTGCTACTTTTGTGTGACCGTAGATTGACGAAGTAGGACATTAATTTACGGGGGAAAAAAACATTAAAAGTTGAAATATGAAGTTTTCTACCAGACAGTGACGAAAAAGTACCCCACTGCCCTCTTTACAAACTGCTGCACATGTACTACAACTACGTACACTAACAATGTCTTACTGTTAACGGGGGACAGTTGTGGGAACAAGAAATATTGACATAATGCTGTATACGTGTCCAGCCACCCAATATAACCGGGTGAAAAAAGATTAGCCATTAGCACATGTGTTTGTGTCAATAAGTTGTCCATTGTCTGTGCCAAGATCTTTTCTCCAAGTTTGTATTTTAGCATATTTATACAGTAAATGGTCATTTTCATTTTTTTTTTTTTTTTTTTTTTTAAGTCAGTTAATCTCAACTCTGGTCCTGGGGACAACTGCAAGTTTTCAGTTTTACAAGTTAGTTCGATTACCACTTGAACCCTATAGCATCCTTATTCTGGGGTGAATGTTCGTAAACAATAGATTTACAAGCTCACAAGCTCACAAATGCATAGCGAAGTGGCTGTTTTCGGTGAAGAGGAAAAAAGAGCGCACTAAGTAGACACCCTGGTCATTAAGTATTTGTTTACTATATAGAGTGGTTTAGTGGTTAAATGTATTGGCCTGGAGTCACAGGTCTTCAGTAGACCCTGATTGAAGCCTGGCGGTACTCTGGAGCAAATTTTCACTCTTGAAAGCTGGTTCACCAGTTGTTGGACACACAGGGGTTGGCTGATTAATAACTGACTGTTAACTCGTGGATTAGTGGTATTCAATCATGTGCCATGGAGGTTGGCGTTTACTCAGGTTTTAGTTCTAGTCCAACAGTATACCAGGTGATATAACGTATTATCACACCTGAGCGGGAGGAGCTACAGTAATAAGCTAAATCACATGAATTGAATTGAGTTCAAATTAAAGCCTGAATATATACAGACTTCAATGGCACAAAACTAAATACCACTGCCTTAGACACTGTCTGCAATCTCAGATTACAGTTGCATGTTATTGAATCTCAAAAGTAGCTGTTTTGATGTTCTACTATGGAATCTGTGCATGACATGGCAATTAAGGAGTACAAGCAGTCTTATATTTAAATTGAATGGGGGGCAGGGGGGATTATTGCCTTTTTCCTTGAAGAACTCTATGCCGGAGGAATAGCACTTATTTTTTTAGTATGAAAATTTTATTTTTATAATAAAACAACTCAAGGACAATACATTTTTACAGTAGAAGAGCATTTGTATGCAGAAGCTTGGTATTAGGGTTGCATTTTGAAACTGAGTATTTATTCAGCAACAGAAACGATGGACGGCCGTTTCCCCATGTTCTGTCGCAGCGCTATCAATCACTTGCTTTGTTAATTCCATTGATCATTCCTCTGAGCATGCTGGCTTAGGCCAGCAAATTTACTAAAGTGCTTGATTTGATCCAATTACATTTCTCACTGAAATGTACCCCCAACAACATATTGAGTTTTGAAAATGTGTGTACATTTGAGAAGCACAGATGACCTATTGAACCAGCAGTCAATGGATGTTCACTGGTGGTTGCATTTTATAATGATTGCTTCCTCTGTGTGACTGTGCTGCCACCTGGGACTCCGACATAACAAGCACAAGCATGTCCATATGCTAGGGCTGGGCAATTAACCGAAAATAAATGGTTAATGTTAATCAAATAATATATTCGAGAAGCAAGGTTTTGTTGATGATGTTTTTTATTTCTTATATATCAATGAATCGGCATGAACAAATTCTAATCGATTTTTTTATAATCGACTAAATTGATTACTCTGATTAACCACAATAAAAAATAAATAATAGATCGGCTGTTTTCGCATTTTTTTTTATAATCATTCATAAATCGTAATTGAGGCTAAAGTTTAAAATGATCATGATATTGATTTAAAGTCATATATCATATCGCCCTCCTTCCATTCCTCGTGTATCAGTGAATGATTGAAGGTACTATGGACAAATGTTTTTGGTAACACCCTACTCCACAATGGCCTTAACTCTGGTTTATTCCCTATTGGAAGAGTGCTGTGTTTTTAACCCATTAAGACCCGAGGCCGATTCTACAAATGCCTTCTAAATCAGTGGTTCTCACAATAGCAGATGTACAAGCTTGCAGCTTTTATATCTGCTATTTTTGAATAGCCAACGCCAAAATCGAAAATGACACAAAAGCTTTCCCGGTTTTATTGGGTTGACCCATTGAGACCTGAAGCCGATTCTACATGTCTCCTAAATCTCAACAGCATTCTGAAAAACGCATGTTTCTATATCAGTGGTGCTCAAACTTTTTCATGTCAAGGACCCCCAAAATTATATGTATTTGGCCGCGGACCCCCATCAAAATATTTTGTTCCAGGGACCCCAAGAAGCAAAGATTTGAGTTAAAACGGTTCGCTTTAAAAATATATACATTCAAAGATTTGCACACATTTTCACGATTTTTCAAAAATAGCAGATCTACAAGCTCGTAGCGTGGCACTCGGTGCTGCGCTATGAGCTTGTATATCTGCTATTTTTGATTAGCCCAAAGTGTAAAATAATGCTTTTTAGCTCAAATCTAAAAATGACACAGTTCCAGGTCTTAATGGGTTAAGTATATTATACTGTTCGAACATAATGAATTCTCTCTAATGCATAATGTGGTTGTGAGGGTATCATAATGCAGTGTGAGAGCATGTTGTACTTAGTGATGTTACACATGTTTTCATTTTCATTATGTCATTTCATTCATTCAAACACTATTATGGTGTACTCATAGTACTTTTATAACAAGTTAAAGGACGACTTCACCTATTTTCAACCAAACTTCATATAATTGGTCCTCTTTTACCATAAATGGTAAAAAAAAAAATCCTACTCTGTCTGTGTCTCATAGGCGGGCTGTAGAAACCCGCCTACCAGTGAGATCGTTAAGCAGGTTTTAGTTTTTCAAACAAGATTTAGACATTTTTTGGGGGATTTTTATTAACGCGAGAACAGTGGCTTCTATAGCATGTTAACTTTCCAGGAATAGAAAACCTGCAGTTTCTATTAGCTTGGATTTCCCATTGATGATGTCACTGGTAGACAGGTTTCTGAACTATCCACAGCTCTCCTATGAGACTGCGTAGACAAAACTTTTACCATATTATAATCAGCATTAATGAGGACCAATTATATGAAGATAGGTTGAAAATGGGCGAAGTCATCCTTTAATACACTGAAATAAGTAGTTATTAAAGTACAGTGTTGTCAATCTTTTACCAAAGCCTTTCTTTGTCCTTGGGAAATGTTTTACAAGTCTACACTTCTTCAATGTTCTGCTTAATTGTCATACTGTAGAAACACAACATTCCGTTCATTATCGGTTCATAAAGATTGAAATGTTTTTTTATCTGGGGCTTTTTCTCTGAAGTGCATGGTCTACAAATTGAGTTTACTAGAAAAGGCTAAGCTGAAAATAAGAATACACAGACAGATCTCATATTGAAAACTGGTAAAGATAAGCTACTATTGCACTCCGGTTGCAAATCCTAGTTTACGACAGGTGCTATGTCTGAGGTTTGAGGTGCTATGTCTGAGGTTGTATTTTGTATGGTTTCATGAATGTAAATTTCCCACATCTATGAGCCTATGTGACATGTAGAGTTGGTTTGAAGACTGTTCCATTAAAAGTAGCCCTCTTCCGATCAATGTCACTGGTCACTCTGACACACACACACACACACACACACACACACACACACACACACACACACACACACACACACACACACACACACACTTCCATTTGTTTGGTTAGCATATAGATAAAACAAAGTAATTAAGCTTCACAAGCACATGGTATCTTCATGCCCTGATGGTTTTGATAAATCCCGAATGCAGTGCCTGATGGAACTTCTTTGTGTGACATTGTATTTTACATTTTTGCTTCCTGTAAGGGGGCGCAGTTAAATTAACTTCACTTCCTGGATGGTTCTCGGTTTTAATCTGTTTACAGTGTGTAAAGGGTCCAGTAATTTAAGCAGGAACTTTTACCAGCACTTTTAAGGCAACAACCCTGAAGCAGACCAAATCAAAAGGAATATTTGGGAATGTTGTACTTATGCCATTGTATTAACCTGTGTACTGATCTACCGAGGAGTACTGCAATACGCAGTTGCATGTTAGTGTTTAATCAAACTCTCCTCAATAAATAATGTATGTTAGGGTGTGAATACACAATGTACAAACACAGTTATACATATTATTTATACTTGCATTGTTTGCTACAGCCTTTTAAATACATTATGTATTTGGTAGGGTTTCAACAAATGTTTATATACACAAGTATATACAAGTTATTACACTGTAATAAATCAGTTGGAAAGTAATTTTAAAAAATGGTAGAATAAAAGAAGCCTTAATGTAATGAAAGTCCAGTGTCATAATTTCATAGAGGACCATTTTCCCCCCTTAGTGCTTACAATGTTACCTTTTTAGGTCTAAAGCTATGGGTATGCGTTGTCATCTTTCCCCAACCTGTTTATACCAAGCCTTCCTAGAATGCACTTTATCATTCCTGGGGAAAGAGGGATGCTGAATGACTTGACACAAAGTCTATTAATTACAGCTTTCCAGAGAAGAGGGCTACAGTATTGGAACATAGCACATGATTTTATTTTTGCTGTATGTAAATATTACGATCTCTATCAAACCAGTAAAAACAGTTTTTGTTAAAATTGTTTGTACCATTATTTTGTGTACTATATAAGGGAGTTGACATTTTGTATTACACAAAGTTGTAAATGTGTGGGGCAAGGTTGATATACCTTTCTCACAATGTTGCATGTGTCAGAGTGTCAATGATTGTGATGTGTAATGCATTTAATTAAAGTTTTTCCAACTTCGACAGGGCTGCTGGTTTTACTCATGCACACAAGAAATGACTTACCTTGTGATTTGAGTGTAATGACTTATGCTGAGGAGGGTTTCTCCTACCTCTGTCTCCAGAGATCTCTGCCTAGTGCCACTGCCTACTGATATGTCAGGAGCAAAAGTAAAAAGTGTAATTTCATGCAGCATTAGGGTAAACTTATAGTCTTTTGTTGCTAGTAAATGTGTGAAAACCTCTCTCAATATCCGGTTAGCTGTTTATGCCAGTGGGGAGGGGTAGGCTAACAGCAGTTTCTTTGATATTTTGTATCATTGTGTCATTTCCCTGGGCAACAAGGTAGATAGGTACTAGATAGATAGATATATGGTATATAATATACCACTGCATTACCCTCATGTGGGCTACATTATCACAGTACTCTCCACACTGTGGGATTTGGGCTCCCTCTATCTTAATGACCAGCCTCCCATCTTTCCAGGCTCCATTTGGCTGTAACAGGCTATGAGATATATGGTGTGTGTGTGCAAATAAAACACACCCTTATGTTACCCTGTACTTTACAACTCATCTGACTTCATGGGGACGCCCTGGTGGGCCAAGCTTGTGTGACTACCAATTCCTCATAATGTCCTGTATAGTCAATGCTTAAGAGCTGGATTAATCCTTTCTCTCTTTTTATAGCTTATGTCTTTCTATGTGTGATTCTCATGTTTTGTCAAAATACATACTAAACAAGGACTCAATGAGCACTGTGTATATACCGCCCTCTGCTGGGTATATATTATCATCACTGTCCCCTCTTTATTTAAACGGATGTTCTGTTTGACCAGCAGCACTACAGCTCAGGGATGTGTCCTATAATATGCAGTTGTTCTGAATCCACATTGTTATTCCAACCATATAACCAATCCATATGCCAAGAAAAGCCCATGTTTAATACAAATGTGTGCATGTGTGTGTGTGTTATGAGTTTGTCTGCTTTCCTATATGCATGTCTGCCTGTTTGCAGTGGTGTAAAGTAACTAAGTACATTTACTTATGTACTGTACTTAAGTACAATGTTGAGGTATTTGTACTTTACTTGAGTATTTCCAATTGCCAATACTTTTACTTCTACTCCACTACATTTCAGAGGCAAATATTGTACTTTTACTCCACTACGTTTATTTGAAAACTTTAGTTACTAGTTACTTTGATACTTACATTTTGATAATTATTACAAAACCTTACCCACTTCAGCCTTTATCCTATATGTGGTCTAATGGCAATGTTCTAACACCAACCTTGTTGTTGAATAGATGTAGCCTACTAGGTGTCGCTAAGCTTGAATCTTGCAATAAAACTAGGACAACTGACTGAATTATTGAGTGTGACTTTATTGGCGTTTGATATGGCTGGGGCTGAGCAAATGCACCTCAACATGAGATTCTTGTAGTTGTAGGCCTACTATTTTTCATATTGCTTCATGTAACTCAGCTTTCAGTTTTCCAGGGGATAATGAATTCTGAACAAAATATGTCCTTATTATTTACCTCTTATGGATATTAACCCATGCATTATGCTATCTGTCTCTGCTTGTAATTAACCCTCTGGCGTCTCACATTTTGTTTTAAAATGCACATTTTGGTCACGGGTGTTATGGCCGAGTTGGTAGTAGAAAGCCTTGTCCATGGAAAATAGACTAGCCTACTGTAAAAAGAAAAATAAAGGAGAAAAAAAAAGGTAATTTGTTGTTTTCCCCTTAATTGTGAAAATAACAAGATACTGTACATTCCAGAATACCCTGTTCTGCTTCCCTTATTTTAGAGGAAGGACTGCTTGTGTAAATGAGGATGTGATACAAAAAGTAACTTGTGGAACAGATAGTTCAGGGCATGAGGCATCTTCAGTGACGGACCAGGAGAGTGTCCTTTCAGAGCCATTTAATGTACTGAAACTTTTCTGCTGCATAGTCCAATACATTTTTAGTTTGTATTTGAATTACTAAAAATACAAAGAGCAGAATGCAGATAGTACAATATAAATAAAGCAAAATAATGCAAATTAGTCATTTGAAAACCACTTTTAATCTTCTGTGAAGATTTAGACAGATTGATCGATCAATCGATCATCTAGCTTGTCTGTCTGTCTGTTTGTGTGTTGATTGTTCAAGAAGAGGCAGACACATCCCTCATGCTTTCCACCTCGGCAAGACAGACTGACGTCCTTTTGCTGCAGCATGTTTGGCTCAGCTTCTGTCCTAATGCACAAAGGTCATACAGGCTGTTACTAATGTTTGGCACTTTATAGTATTTTGCACAGTTGTATTTTGCACATGATTTTATTATTGGATGATTATCATGAGGAGCAAGTGCAATGTGAAATGTATGAGTGTAAGAGAGAGGGTAATGCTAAGTCCTGATTGAAAAGCTTAACATGTACCAAGTGGTTCTGTGGCCAGTGTAATTGGGCTGATCCAAGTCAGAATGGCAGAGGGGGGTTGTGATATACATTTGTAGTTGCTAAGGATAGTGTGGTTGTGTAATGTTGTAGTAGTGTGAAGAATTTATATTTATTTGTTGTTCATTGAAGTTTTAAGATAATTGATGTGGGTTATGTATTTATTGTATGGTTATTTATATCTATATATGCTACCCCTTGACATGGTGCAGTCCAAGCTCGTTTGCTCAGCTGGCTATAAAATGCTGCCAGTAGAGAGCTGTGGGAGAGAGACAAACACCACCATGCCAAGGGTGCTGTACCATTTATCCATATATGTCGTTGGTGATGAATAAATACACCTACGGGTTAAACCCTTCTCCTGGCCTCTGTACTGCTTCCAACGGCAAGTCGGGCATTCTCACACAGGCAAAGAGAGGTTTGTGCTAATCAATATAATCAGCAAAAAGGAAATGCACAGATGGGCTGTGATGTACCATGCAGTACCACTCTGGACAAAGCTAAACCCAACTGAGAATTATTTAAGGCAGCATGTACTTTGAGCGATGCCAGATGCTACAGCCTTCACAAAAACAAACAAAAATCAGTGCTTTGTAGTCCTGTGGGGAAAAGCTGGATGCTGATGGAAGGACTCATGGAACCAGTGATGTATGAAAAGGCAACAGCACCACAGGAAGTGTGATATCTACAGCACTACTGCAAGGGAAAACTAGAAAGGTGTGCTCAGTAGAGTGCAAATCTCCATCTGTCTGTTTGGGGCATGTGATGACAATTTTGGGGGGCAATGGGGGAAGGGATAAAATACAGGACTGTCATTAACGGTGCAACCAGAGTAGACAGGCTGTAGGTTCAAGGTGATCTTTATTGTTACGTCTTGTGTACAGGTAGTCTACATAAGAGTAAAAACATTTGTCCGGATCCTCTGACATTGCAGACCAGTTGGCATTTGCAGCTTTTATAAAAGATGACAGAGCAGTTAGCAGTCAGAAGATGCACACCTTTGCCACATTGCCAGTGATATGTGCACTGACAGTTTCTAAACATAATCTTCAGTCTTCACCAATATAAACAAAACCGCTTTACAAGAACAGTGTTGGTGTGACTAAGAGATGTGCTGAAGAAATATATGCATGCATATAAGAATCTAAACTACAATGCAACATTCATGAGTATCCAGTGTGTGTGTGTGTGTGTGTGTGTGTGTGTGTGTGTGTGTGTGTGTGTGGATAGATAGATAGATTAAAGATAAGAGGATATCTATGGGTCCACGAGAGGGGATGTTTTTACAAAGTGACAGAGTGTGTGTCTCATAGCCCACCATTCATTTCTGTCACTCATGGGGCTGAAACTCTATAGCCAGATGCTCAAACTGTAAACACACCAAAGTCCCCGAAAGGGAAAGTCTTCACACGGTATAATAAACCAACCACATTTGTTAGAAACCGAGAACGTCAACCTACGTAGAAATAAATACTGTGTAGTGTGTAGGCTTAAAGGCAATGCTGCTCTCCCACTCTCCATCCTGTAGGAAGGAACACGAAAATACTTCATGCAAAACGTCTGCAGATAGATAGATAGATCTATCTATCTTATAGATAGATAGATATCTTATATAGATAGATATACATAGATATCTATAAGATAGATATAGGCTATCTATATCTATTATAGATTTATTTATTAGATAGATAGATAGATAGATAGATAGATAGATAGAAGATATCTATCTATAAGATATAGATGTATCTATCTATCTATCTATCTATCTATCTATCTATCTATCTTACTATCTATCTATCTATCTATCTATCTATCTATCTATCTATCTATCTATCTATCTATCTATCTATCTATCTATCTATCTATCTATCTATCTAACTAACTAACTAATCTCTCTATCTATCTACGTAAAATAACCCTGTTCCCTGTTAATCCCCTCCGTGCATTCCCTTGTTTTGCTGTTGAATTTTGCTCATTGCGGAGTTATTGTGTCTACTGTTCATTCATGCTTTCTTTCTTTGACACCTCTGTGTCATACTGTACAGCCCCACCTCCTCCCACACGGTGACGTAAGGTGGCCAGGCTGTGACGGTAACCAGAACGCTCGCCCCAAAACATGCTCACCCCCATTTATTTCCCGCGGTCCGCTTGCCCCAGCGGTTCTTGTTTTCGTGTATTTATTTTACTGAGGATAAGTTAAGGTTTAGGGCTACGCATAGTTTTACTGAGGTTACGTTTAGAAATAAGTTTAGTTTTTGGCACCGTTTTACTGAGGTTACGTTTAGGAATACCAGCGCCGACCGTTCCGTGGTCGCCGGATTTGCCCCGGGGTGACTGTATTTTGGGGCGAGCGATTTGGTATTCGCAATGACGCCTAGAGTGCGACTATGCGTGTGGCAGCGACGCTGTTATTATCGTGGAAGTCTAGGGGATGACTTGTTTGGCTGTGTGGCCAGTCAGTGTGGGATGTATAGTCATATTTTTGAAAAGAAAACGGACGGGCGTGTGTGTGTGGAGAGCACAGTAGGCTAGATTGTATTTTTGGTTGGTATCAGGGTTGCTGGGCGCGTTGTGGCAGCGCACAGCACTGTGCCTGTTGTTCAATCATCGCACCTGCCATACACAGAAGATACTGATGATGATGGTGGTGGACAACAAAGACTGATAGGTTGCGCTTCTCGAATGATAGGAGGAGACCATGGGGGTTATCTCTATCTCTACTACCTACACACTTTACTAATAACACGGAATGGTGTTTATTTAAAAGCCTTCGCTGCGCTGTGCTGAAATCTGCCATATGATCCGACCGATATTTCGCACGCCGATCTGTGCTTTATTATGGTAGCTTGATTATCTTGGAACGATTTATTTATATTATATCGACGTTCAGTAGTGCGTCTTCTTTTCTTTTTCTTTTTCTTCTCCGCTTGGACAGTTATTTGCACATAGAAACGAGATATCGGGGCCTGTACAATGGACTTGTGCTACAGCGGACCATATGCGGTGCCATTATGAGTCGACAGCAAAACCCGAAATTCCAATAGGTCGATTCGTTCTGCAGTCACAAGTCATAGATCAATGTGCCCTTCATCTTAATTAAGGAGAATCATAATGTGGGTGAATCCCTTGGACGTGCTGCTGGCCGGAGCGCTGTGGGTCACAGAGCGAGCCAACCCGTACTTCATCCTGCAGAAGCGTAAGGGCCATGGAGATGGTGGTGGAGGGCTGGCGGGTGAGTTCTCTATATCTATAAGATATCTACACCTATCTATATAATACCTATAAGGTAGATAGATCTATATCTCTATAAGATAGATATATCTATATCTCTATAAGATAGATAGATCTATATCTTTATAAGATGGATAGATCTAAGGGCCATGGAGATGGTGGTGGAGCCTGGGCTGGCGAGTGAGTTCTCATCCCTCTTCTCCTATTGCAGTGGGCTTCAACCCTTTTCATAGCATTTGAGCCACGGACCACCATTTGATGACATTTAGCCTCTCAGACCCAAGACTTTGAATATTTTGTTATTGTTGGATACGATTTTGTCCACAATTCCATCCATGCTGTATTGATGTTGGTACAATAGGAGAGCTGACAGGCCAACATTGATACATTGATAACTAATGCAGATGTTTGACAATAATTTAACTCTTGAGAGTGTAAAATGAAACCAAATGGACCCTTATGGGCCATAAGGGTCCATTTGGTTTCATTTTACACTCACAAGAGTTAAAGATCTATAAGGGTTCATTTGGTTACTAATCCTTAATTTTTTGGAGACCACCTGGAACCCCCTCAAGGACCACTGGTTGAGAACCACTGTCCTATAGGCCTACCCGTCCTTCTCTATGCTGCTATTATAAGGGTCCATTTGGTTCCGTTTGCACTCTCTCAGTTTAGTTTAATAGGTAGGCTATCAAGGGTCCATTTGGTTCCATTTGCAGGCTATATACTGTCAGTCATCACTGAGGATATGTGTACGCATGCGTACATATGCAACCATGCACTGCAGGAGATTGATACTGTAGTTCAGTGGTTTGTTCTAGGTTTTTCCAGAGGGTATTTATACCATAATTATTCATAGAAAACTTCTGGACATAAGATAATGTGTCAATCTATCCATTGACTCTTATTGACTCTTATTGACATAAGAGTCAATCCTCTTGACTATTATGTCAAGAAGATTGACGTCTGGAGAATCACGTGTCCGATCACCAACTAGTGAACACTAGTGTCCCCTTCAAGAGTCTGATTCCTGTTATTGGATTGTCAATAGCCTACCCACTACAGACAATAGATTATGTGACAGTTTGCTGAGCAAAAACAAAAATCAATTCTCGCACATTATATTCAAAGTAGTGCTTCACCAACAAAGATTTCTTAAACAGATTACATTGCCACATTAGACTCCTGCATATAGTCTCTGCCAGGCCAGATGGCCAAAGGCCGGAGGCTAGGTTTCCAGGCTAGGTGTGTGTGTGTGTGTGTGTGTGTGTGTGTGTGTGTGTGTGTGTGTGTGTGTGTGTGTGTGTGTGTGTGTGTGTGTGTGTGTGTGTGTGTGTGTGTGTGTGTGTGTGTGTGTGTGTGTCTGTCTGTGAGCAGCTATTCTCAGGCACCCAATCGGCATGAATCTTTGAATGCACACTCCCAGAAGGCTATGGAAGAACCTCTGCCCCAATTATTTTCAAATCGGCCTTACGGTTGAGCTATAACAGTTACAGGCCACTTCACGTTTTGGCCTATAACTTTAGAACCGTGCATTGTACCATCAAACACATTCTCCCTGGATTCCTTGTATAATGATGCCAGGCCCCAGCCATTTGTGCCGGACTTGATTTTCCGCCATTTTCGCATTTTCTTCAAAACCTCACTTTTTGTTAGTACTACTACAAATGTTGTCCAAAACTCACACACATTGGTACACATTACCTTTGCAGTCATGTGATCAAGAGTATTTACAATCTGGGGTGCTGATGGCCTAGTGGTTACGGCGCATACCACATACAGGCTCTAATATAGCCGGCAGCGAGTCGCGGGTCCGATTCCAGAGCCCGGCGGCATTTGCTGCGTGTCACTCCCTGTATCTCTCTCCCTGTTTCCTGTCACACTTCTCTAAATAAAGGCAGAAAAGACCCCAAAAATATATTTTAAAAAATAAATCGATTTTTCATATACCATTATTATTATAATTTAGTAGACTGACTATCAAAATGTGTGGGCCCTGGTGTAGGGAACCGAGCCTGGTGGAGACCTGCACTTGAGGAGCGCACCTTTCTAGTTCATGTGTTACAGAGCTACAGTCCAGTCCTTGACTTTTCACAAGTTCTGATACACAATTAAAGATGAGTGCTAGGTAGGGATCGTAGGCGATGATGTGAACCAGCTCGTATAGTAACTATGGAATACAGAACAGATTGGATAATGCAGATACAGTATATAAAGCAAATGCTGCCAGGTGCAATAGACTACATCTGCCCTCTCAATTTGACTGAACTTGAACTATGCCTGTGAGTCAGAGAGTGCATATGAACTGTAACTACTAAGTTTAACATAAGTGTCTTTGAGGCTGCCCTGTAAGCCTATGTATGTATGCATGCCCAGTTCATACATTTTGAACACAATTCTGCACTTCTGCTAGTACTTCTGCTACTCTGTTTGTTCTTGCTCATGCTGAATTATCCCCTTCCTTTCTTGCACTCCCCGCCTTCGCCTTGGGCATAATGCATCCAAAAGTTAAAAAAAGAGAAGAAAAGGTTATGGGAATCAATGGGTGAGATTCATTTGGTAGGGCACACCATCACTTTTCTCCCTTAATCCACAGTGAGATTTGTCTTGTACACCTTGACCCGGATTCAGTCTGTCAATGTTTAATTCATGGTGCAGACTCAGAGTAGACGCCCTTAGACAATTGCAATATTAGATTTCCTCAAGATTTGATGTCTATGGAGGTTTTAAAAATAATCTAGAACATGTGATAAAAGTCAGTATAATTAGTGCTTGTTTAATTTTCACATGTCTGTGAAGATCTGCCTGGCATTGTTATATTTTCAGTCATTTAGTGGTACGGTCGATGGACCAATCTGTTTTACCTTTAAATCAACCGAGGATGAGCTGAAATCTTGAATTCGACTAAACACAATGTTGTCAACTGAACCATATAGTTGAATAATAATGTCCCGCTTTGCCACTGGCTAAAATTACCCCTTCTCACACTGGCAATCGCAATAGCTCCATAACCATCCCTCGCATGTCGCCTGCCTCCGTCGAAGATGTGACTGTAGCAACACAAAGTGCACTGAGTGGTGCGAGGGGGTGATGTCATTGTTATGTAAACGGAGGAGCGGACTCTCTCTGTGTGCCAGTTGGCACTGAGCGGGCCCGGCTCACTGGCACTGCCCAGAAACACTCCTTCCAGGGGACTAGGGAATGCAAGTAGCAGCAACACAGAGGGAAGAGCTTATATTAGGTCAAGGCCAAGCTTGAAATAACGCTGGGACCTTTAAGCATTCAAGTTTTGTGGGTGTCCAAGTTAGCTGAGGGCTCATGACGTGTATGTCTGTCTGCTCAGATAGGCACTAGCTTCTTAAAGGGATAGTTCACCCCCAAAATTACTTTTTTTCTATTGATTAGTCACCCCACGGAGACTTGACTGGAAAACTTCATGGATATGTTTTAGTTTTTGTCGCATTCCTAAGCCAATAATTTGATTGGCAGCGGTTCCGGTAGGAGACACAAAGGACACTCTTTGTGTCTCCTACCGGAACCGCTGCTGGTCCGCATGGGGTGCCTAATCGATAGGAAAAAAATAATTTTGGGGGTGAACTATCCCTTTAACACCAACGTGCGTCTTTCAAGATACAATTGAATTTACCGCCTAATGTGCCATCCATTTGCCATGCAAATGTGTTATAAATGCATTCTGTGTTAAGTGTGTTTTGATCATAAGAAACGCCAACTGAATGCAGCGGCACATTCATGGTCATTATTCATTTCCTGTGAGACTGTGGCAACCACTTCCAATTTAAGCTGCCTAATAACATCTAAGCCAAATTTATCTGAACATTTAACAATTAATATGGTAGATTCCACCTTGACAAGGATTTGTCTCTTGCAAAGGAGACATAGCCTAATTTTCGTCTGAAAGTTGACATGTTATTGGTTATATAATGGTGTTGTCTGTACACAGGACAATGTTAGACAGTGCACGTGCATGTGATTTGGGTTTGGAATGCTCGAGAGATGAAGTCAAATAAATAATTGCAATCATCAAGCATAGACCTAGACACAAGCATAAGTGCCAATTCTGCGTGACACCTCTTGAAATGGTCAAGTGCTCAGAGTTCAAAATTTCACCATCATGATAGTCATTTTCTTATCTGACATTTCACAATGCAGAGAGCAATCTTCTCGCTTGCCTGGCTGGAACTGAACTTCATTTTCCATATAATCAATCAATGCTCATCTCAGGTAGCTAATTTCTCATCTTGACCCTCTTTCTCTCTTTACCTGTTCTATCTACCTATCTACTACACAACTGGTGTCTTTTATCAAATGACTTAGAAAATGGCAGCGTGATGTTAAAGTGGTAAACACACTGCAGCTGCAGATGCAGCGAAACGTGAACAAAATGGACACGTGATGATGATTCAAGAAGAGATCAGGTTGCTGTTATCTGAAACCATATTGATTTTTCTTTTGTATCTGGGGACAGAATATGGACCTTTTGTGTGCTCCATGGAAACATCCTACATCACCAAATGCTGTCTCACAAGCAGAATATAGGCTGTGAGAGAACATTTACTATACCACTATATAAAATAGGATTGGATAACATAGAAAACAACAATAAACAAACAATAGAAGACACTTTTCTCATTTGCTGTTTTTCATTCTGTCTGTTATTAAATGGACAAATAACCATACTCTTTTAAAGATGCTGCTGTTTTACAACAGTGTTTTGCTTTACCCTAACAATAGGCACTAGGCAGCCGTGCCTCTGGTCTTGTTTTCCTATTTTAGAAAAGCACAAGGCATCACATGAGTTTGTGGCTCCCTCCTCTCTTTGCCTGGAGACTGCTGTTTGTACAGTACTGTATGCTTGCTAAGACTTCCTCTTCAGACATTTCCACAACAAAGGAAACATTTCTCATTACAGCTGCTTAGTTTCTGTCGCTTATTTCATTTGACATGTACACTAGGCAGTGCACGCCAACTCATACATCATCTATGGAAAGGAAATCATTAACTCATGCATTGATGATTCTGTATGGTAGGAAATGGA
Organism: Gymnoscopelus microlampas; assembly: GCF_963454915.1. Classification (NCBI taxonomy): domain Eukaryota; kingdom Metazoa; phylum Chordata; class Actinopteri; order Myctophiformes; family Myctophidae; genus Gymnoscopelus; species Gymnoscopelus microlampas. The sequence goes on from NC_139939.1 coordinate 40,781,139, forward strand.
CTGTAGAGTGTTTACATTGAAGAAACTAGTCAGGCTTTATGGAGGTCAACTCAGGTCTGACATGTGCACATAAACGGGCTGGTTAGGTTTGAAAACTAATGCGTTACAGAGGAGATTTTGTAAAGCATAGTGTGTTTGGCAAATTGAAATCAATGTGAGATCTAAATACGTTTGAAGGCTGTTTAATGTGTAACCCTAACCCTTATAGGACAGATTCAATTTAGGATCTTCAGAAAAGTCAAAATGAGAATTTCACACTCATTCATAGTATCAGTCTGTCAAGAGGAAAAGAGAGTGGTCTCGCACCCTTCAGTGGTCTCCTTTCTTGTGCATAACACCTCTGTTTCTTGTGTCAAACCACATAAATGTCACATAGTAGGCCAGACTGTGTTGACTTCAGTAGCAGCACCTGTAACAATGCTTAGTCTGTGAGTGGTCTCTTGTTGTCTCCGCCAGGCCGAAAGGCATGGCGAGAGAGTATGTTTTCCACCCCGTCCGTCCGTCCGTGTGTCGGTCCGTCCGTCCGTCCGTCCGTCTGTGACCAGCTAATCTCCGCCACCGTTGGCTTGATCGCAGCGAAACTGTGCACACAGACTCCCTGGATGCCAATTCCGGACTTCTGCCCCAAATTTTTCACATGGGCCTTTTATAGCGCCACCAGGAGGCCGATTTGTGCAAAACATATTTTTTTACATTACTCCTACAAATTTTGTCCAAAAATCTCGCAAATCGGTACACAGTATCTCTATAGTCATTTAACGAAACAGGTCTTTCAGATTTTTCATATTCCATCTTGATTGGCTAAAAATGGCTTCCAAAGTTTGCGGGAGTGCTTTGTTTTCAACAAAATGCCTCAAATCATGAACACAGCATGCAATTTCCGTGAAATTTTGCACGCATATTTCCACTATGCCGAGGAAGAAATGCCACTTGAAAATTTTCAAATCAGCCTCATGGTGGCGCTATAACAGGCCGATTTGTGTTTTTACCTATAACTGCACTGACCTGTGTAAAACTTTATATGCGGTCAAGGAAAAACCTTTGCCCTGCATTTTTTACATTTGCCTTTTATAGCGCCACCAGGAGGCCGAATTAAGTAAAACACATTTTTTTATATTACTTCTTCCGATTTTAGCCAAATTTCACGCAAATCGGTACACATGATCTCCATAGTCATGTGATCAAGACGGATGTGTTTGATTTTTCATATTCCATCCTCATTGGCTAAGATTGACATCTAAAGTTTGCAGTAGTGGCTTGTTTTGAACAAAATTCCGCAAATCATGAACGCACCGTCCGATTGTGGTCAAACTTTGCACGCACATTCACACTATGTTGAGGAACAAATGCCACCCTTTTAACATTGGCCTGTTATAGCGCCACCAGCAGGTCTAATTTAGCAAACAAAATGCCTCAAACCATGAATGTTGTGTCCGATTGCTGTGCAAGGCCTAAGAACAAATGTAAACCTAGCGCCACCAGGAGGCCACAATAACCTACCTGACCTGGCGGAGACCTGTGCTCCGAGGAGCACTTTTTCTAGTCTAGTTATGCATTAGTGATTAATTCTGCCACAAACAAGTTACAAAGGGCATTACTGTAGATCAGTGTTGCGGGTGGGTTGTGACCTTGTTTATGTCTTTTATTAAAAAAAGATATCTCTTGACTGACTCCACTTTCTCCCTTTTTGTCTCTAGTCATCTATATCTTCTATTTCTGTGTGGGTCTCGTCTCCCATGGCAACTCAACCCATGCTTGCGTCTAACCTACAGGAATATTCACAGCTGTCAGCGACAGTCTATTTATAATGTAGCTTTACTTTTGACTTTGAGCAGGGCATTGTCATGGTTTCCTGCTCTGCTTATGTATGTGCACTGTAATTGGCCTCTGGAGGTGCTTTTCACTTTTAGCATTTTTCTGTTGTGGGTTCATCAACTATAATTGTGTGACTGATTTGCATATTTTATTTCTGGTTCAGAGGGTAGCCTATACAGTAATGTCCTGTACTGAGTGCATGTTGAACACAAATTCCTAGCAAGAAAAACTATGTGAGCTACACTCAAAAGCTTGGGTACCATGCTAAATGTCAGGCACACAAATCATTTGCATGTCATTAAAATAATGTTTTATTATTATTATTATTATCATTTTATTTTAGCCCCGGTTTGTTTTGCTTTCTAGTATACAACCGTTATTCACAACAGCAGCCGGTATTGGCGTAAGTGAAAAACCCTTCCAGTGCATTATGGCACTCCATTATCTGTCTCAGTCTGGTCCATTAGATTAGAGGCTGCTGTTGCTTATTTCAGGTGACTTCATCCTCACTCACCTTCATCGATCAGTCACACACTGTATGCTGAACAACAGCAGCACACTGTTCAGCACTGAGTAAGGAGGTACACAGCTGCTAGCTATCTGGCTGGTGTTATTTGAGTCATTGCCATTGAAGTTTTCCACTCTTTTTTTTTACTGAACTTTTAAATGTTTAAATCTAAATTGAATCACAGGGGCAAGTGGATAGAAAGACTTTTCTTTCTAGTCAATTTATGTATTGCTATTGTTCCAACATGACAATCTGATTTACTTTTGAATTTCACAGAGAAAAATGTCTCTGTACTGAGAATTATCATGAATGACAGAGAGCCTGTGCTGTGTGATGGCTTATAAGAAAACACTTAGAGGTTTCGAGAACATTTCAGAGCACACAGAGGAGGAATGTTGATGGGAATATGATTGGGTTGGCACGTTCTTAAATAAATCATGGACATTAATGTACTATTCATCAAGCTTTATAGGCAACTCTCACACTAATCAATTTCTCTCTGGATACTCTTTGTACTTGTGCTCTACATAATGGACTAATTAAAGTCTGTCTGGTTTGTGTGAATTATTACTGCGTATAATATACTGTAGAGTCTTTGTCTGTGGCACCACCGCCTCAGTCAAACCAGTTCACTCATTCTATTCTGGGCTCTTCCCACAGGTCTGCTGGTGGGGACCCTGGACGTGGTCCTAGACTCCAGCGCTCGAGTTGCTCCATATAGGATCCTGTACCAGACACCAGACTCCTTAGGTTACTGGATCATTGCTCATGGTATGAAACCCCACTTTTTCTTCTCCTCTGAGTTATGGCTCTAATGTCACTAATGTCGCATTGTGAGCATTGTGCGACACCATCATATAAATCAAGCTTGAATCAGATAGTAAATCAGGTTTGGATCACAGGAATATTGTCTGGGCACAATGTAGCTCTGGTTCAAGTCTGATCTCACTTTGGATGAGAGAAAATATCAGAGATGTCCAAATACATTTTAAGGCTGCTTTGTGAACCTCTCTAGACCTTGAGCATCTTAAGCTAACAATACAGTTTCAGTTCCTTTGTTTACACCGATCCAAATGCTTGCTGCAGCCTGTACAACTCTCTTCAGACATAGAGGCTAACAGTGATTTATGGAAAGGGTCCCCGTTTTTCTTTTAGGCCTCATGAAGCCCACCCCACCCCCAATACCACTTCAAACATTACATCCTCATATCCTGTCTATCCCCACTTGAGCAGCTGAATGCCAAACATTACATCATGCCCCAGTGCTTTTAAAGGGACACATTAATGTTCAAATATGACAGGATACGTCATGTCCTCGAATTCATTATTATTACCGTTTTCTGTCAACTGCCTTTTCACTTTAAAGTAATTGAAACAACCCTCACACACATGCATTAGAAAGACAATATCAGTCACCAGAACCAGGGACATGTGTTTTCAATTAATCTTCTAGCATGGTTAAAATGGAGTATGAAGTAAAGTTAAAGGTACTGTAAGTGATATTCTTTGGTTAAAACAAAAATGTTTTTTTGTAGTGTTTTTGTATAGAGTGTTTGTTCTGTAGTAGGAGTCTCCCCATCTCTCCAGCTCTTAAATAAACAGAAAATACATGTTCAGGTGGGTTGCCAAATTTCAGCCAATCAGGAGAGAGTAGGCTACCCATTTATCAGCCTCATTTTTATAGTGTTCCAATTTTGTCTGCTCATTTATTTGTGTCTTCACTTCCAATTTCACTTGTTTAATCTTTATCCTGTCTGAGTTCTCTATCCTGATTGGATAAAATTGGTATCCCGACCTGAAAATCCTGTTATTGAACAAACACTCTATAGCAATAATTACTATCACAATATAGAGCTATTTAACACTTATTTGAACGAAAGAAAATCACTTACCCGCTACCTTAAAGTTACAATGTTTTATATAGGAAGGGGGCGTGTCTGATTCAATTTGCCTCAATTTGCCTTTCCTAAGAGCTGACATGTAAGAAAGATGGTAGTCTTAGCAGTAATCTATGCAAATCAAAATTATGCAAATTGAAAGAAGATGGATCAGGTGTATGTACTGTATGTACAGTATGTACAGTAATGAGCATTCTCTTGTGTGCTGTATTTTGCATGCTTGTTTGCACAATGCTTACATGGTCGGGGCAATTATACACAGCATGCGAGATTTGGAAAAGCATGTCTTTTGTTTAAGACTTTTCCATGGCATGATAAGGTGAGTCATGAAAGGCTCAACGTGAAATGAACAAATGCTCTGCCTTATTTGGCTTTACCATCTTCAATACAGATGTTATTTTGCTGTTATTTCTGTACTAGAATTTTCCTGATGACATGATTGCATTGACATCTTGATGCCCATATTATGAAAAACTAGAAAAGTGGACCTCGGAGTGCAGGTCTCTGCCAGGCTGGGTTGGCGAACCAGGCCAAAACATTGTGGTGGAGGTTCTTCCTTGGCCTTCTGAGAGTGTGCATGCAAAGTTTCACACCGATCGGTCCAGCGGTGCCGGAGATTAGCTGTTTACAGTTTGACAGACAGACAGACAGACAAACAGGAGCAAAAACATAGTCTCTCTTTCCGGCCTTCTGCCGTCCAGCCTGGCGGAGATAATTACAGATTGACTCATGTGGTACAAGGGACAACAGGGTCTATTATTTAGTGCAATTTCAGGGTGTATTTGTTCTTCATAATTTGTTCGTTCAGCACCAACAAATCAACATTTCAATCACAATGTGCAATATTGCATTTAAGTGGTTCCCTGCTTTGCCAACTGTACCAAATGATAAAAATATGGTTTTCATTACCTTTCTACGTCTGAAATGGAAGCTAGCCTACAAAAGTGCTGCCTGGCCCTGAAATGATAGTAGCTCACTTCCTCCGTTTCTCCTTCCCGTGCTGTCTTTCACTCACTACATTCCCTCTCTCCTTTCTTCCCTTCTCTTCCTCTCTGCTTTCCGCTATCCCTCTGTCCATCCCTCCCTCCACCCAACCTTCACAGCCCATAACATCCTGAACCCACTGCAGCCCAGAGAGACAAAGTGAGCGAGAGGGGAGTAGTCTGTCACTCAGGGCTGATGCAGGGGATGGGAAGGATGATGACTCACAGCAGACTGCCTTAATTTAATCGGTTTCTGTTGTTGGGCAATCCCCCACGTTTAACCTCTGCTAACTACTAACAATTATGATGTTGGTTATTGTTTCTCGTTATAAAACTCGTAATGCAATCACAGTAACTTCTATACTGTACCACATTGACAAGTACAAACGCCACATTTCACGTACTGTATGTCAAGGATCATCAGATTCACTCTACACCTGAAACCTCCTGTGCCATTGCAGCTGTTAGCAGCATACCCAAGTGATGTGGTCTTACTGTAAATGTTATGCATTGAGTCTGCAGTGCATATTGATGCTTCTGGTTGCTGCACGCATCCAATTCAAAACACTGGTGACGACCTACAAAGCAATCAAGGGCATGACACTCCATTATCTTCAGTTCATGATCCACCCTTACACGCCTTCCCGCACACTTTGTAGACCAGCTAACACAGAACGTCTGTCCGTCCCTTCCTTACGACACCACAACACTCTGAGCGTCCTAGACTCTTCTCCCCCCCGATCTTTCTCCCCGATTTTCTGCTTCAGTCTGCAAACCCACCTCTTCAGAGTCCACCTCACCTCACAGACCTTGTATCACTTGTTGCCTATTAAACGGATGCTAGTTATACTATTATATGCAGATGTTGGTTACTTTTTCACATGCTATGTATGTTATAGATCAGTGGTTCTCAACCTTTTCAGGCCGTGACCCCCCAAAATACCCCCACCCTGATAAGCACTTGGAATTGTAGGAGTTGAGGAATTACATTTAGTTTGACTCGGCTCCACAGATAAATATTGTGCTCACAACGCCTCGTAACGCAAGGCATTGAGAGCGTGTAGATCGGCTATTTTCACAATGGTCGCCTCTTTCTTTTATTTGACAATTTGGCCAATGTTTGACCATTTTTTATAGTAGTTTGTTGATTACTTTTGATGCAGTATTGGTCTTTTTCTTTTTAGGTATTAAAAAAGTCTTAAAAATCCTTAAATCATCACTTCACTGTCATCTGTCATGTGGGGACCCCCCTGGGGGTCCCGACCCACAGGTTGAGAACCACTGTTATAGATAGATGTTAGAGTTGGACATAATGTTTGCTTGTCCACAAAAAAATGCTAAGAATGCTGTTGCTGCATGTTGTTTAGACAGATGCTAGCTTTCATGTTTACCTTTATCCTATGTTACATTGTAGCACTTAAGTGTTTTCTTTGCACTCTTCATGCCACTCTGATCTTGTACTCTGAGTGAGAGCGTCTACTAAAAGCCTGAGATTATGGACAGAGAGTCTGAATTGATCTTCATTAGCCTCTTTATAGAACTCTTTGCTGCCAACTGCTAGACATGGCAGACACAGAGGTCGAGGTTGAGCGACGGAGCTACTTTGCATTGTAGATCAGTGTTTCTCAACCAGTGTGACGAAACCCCAAAATGGGTCCTCAGATGTTCTCAGGGGTTCATCATGGCTGAAGAACAAGATGACATTTGTTGGCCAATCAAATCTGGATGTAAACCGTGTGATACCGTCCACCCATAAGCCAATAATCATTGCTTCAAGCACAAAATGACCGAACGTTCCCAGTGGGAAACCAGTCTATAGATCATACAAACTGCTATGCTAGCAAGCTGGTATAACATGTTTTTTTGGGCTGTATGTCCCTCTGGGTTAAGAACACCAGCTGAGCTAAATACATACATTATAAAATAGATTGTAAATGGTTCACTTCCTTCCCCTCCACCTGTTTCTCCAGGGACGTCCCGTAAGGAGATCACTGAGCATTGGGAGTGGCTGGAGAACAACCTCCTGCAGACGCTCTCCATCTTTGAGAATGAGAATGACATCACAACCTTTGTCAAGGGCAAAGTCCAGGTGACTGTTGAATACATGTTGACTCAGATGTTATTATTCGCTTTTAAGTTTGTTTTCCATTCAGAAGTTGCTTTATCAGTGAGTTGGTGAATTCATCGGTAGGAAAGACTAGCATAGGATGTATCTTTTTTGTGTTAAGAGAGGAAAAAAAACATAATTTTCAAAGCAAATTACTAAAAAGAAAAAATCTTTCAGAACTTTACAAATGAACACCGAAAGAACATTTCTGCTTCATTAGTCTGAGCCACAAACTCGCTCAAGTTTGTCCTGAATGCAATATGTATTTAACACAAATAAAATTGTACTTCAACTTGAGAATTATAACTACATATTACAGTACAGGCAAACACTGCAATAAACAAGGAAAACATTTCAGTGTTCACAGCACATTAATCTTACAATGTGCAATTTTCAGTGGAATATTGGTAAAGATTCATGTGTAAACAATTCAGAAATGTAGAGACTTGCTGGATCAAAGACCTCTTGTATGCATTCCTTAAACAATCACCCATAATTAGCTGAACCTCTTAGTGTGAATGACCTACTGTACATCTAATACAGCTGTGCCTCCCTCACCTACTGTAGTATTCACCTTTATCACCCTCTCTCTGCCTCTATTCAGGGCATCATAGCAGAGTACAACAAGAACCACGATGTTAAAGAGGACGATGACACAGACAAGTTCAAGGAGGCCATGGCTAAGTTCCGTAAGCTGTTTGGAATGCCTGAAGAGGAGAAGCTGGTGAACTACTACTCCTGTAGCTACTGGAAGGGCAAGGTGCCACGCCAGGGCTGGCTTTACCTGAGCATCAACCACGTCTGCTTCTACTCCTACCTGCTAGGGAAAGAGGGTAGGGTGTGTGTGTGTGTGTGTGATTGTGTGTGTGTGTTTGTGAGAAGGAAAAGCACAAGAAAGTTGGCGAGCTGCAGGCACACCAAATGTCTGTGAAATTCTAGTTGAACAATACATTCTATAAACCATGGCATCTGGCCATTGTGCAAAATAATTGCTGCGAAAATTGATTCCTGATCATGTCTGTTTGCCTCCATTGTGACCATATTGTTCTCTCACACGCACACTTCAATAAAACACCAATTAGTCAGCTGGAGTGAGATCAGTGTGTTGGGACATATTTATGAGCCAGTCAATTTGTGTCAAGGGGCTAGCAAGGAGAGAGGCAATGAAGTTGTTCTCTGTATTTTATCTGTATCTGACAGCCTCTCTCATACAAAATACAAAATAATGAATAACACACCCATGCAATTATCTCCACCAGGCCAGACGGCCGAAGGCTGGAGATTGTTTTCGTCCCTGTCCGTCTGTGTGTGTCAGTGTGTCCGTCTATTGCTCTCTCTATCCCTGTCTGTCGTTCTGTATTTCTCTTTCCCCCTTTTCACATCTGTCTTTCTCTGTAACACCACCCCACTCTCTCTCTCTCTCTCGCTCTCTCTCAGCCAAACTGGTAGTGCGCTGGGCAGACATCACCCAGCTGGAGAGGAGCTCCACCCTGGTGCTGCCCGATGTCATCAAGGTGAGCACGCGCTCCAGCGAGCACGTCTTCTCTGTCTTCCTGAACATCAACGAGACCTTCAAGCTGGCCGAGCAGCTGGCCAACATTGCCATGCGGCAGCTACTGGACAACAAGGGCTTCGAGCAGGACCGCTCGCTGCCCAAACTCAAGAGGAAGTCCCCCAAGAAGGTGTCTGCACTCAAGAGGTGAGGGTCTTATGCCTGCTTCAGTGATGTAGAGTCATGCTAGGCGTTGCTCAACAAACATGGCATATTTTCAAATGTAAAGTGTCTGCACTATCTCCAGCTGAAATGTACTTTCATTTTTTTTATTACACTTTGTCGCCACACCATAAATCAGGCTTAATGAACACAAGAAATTAGTGCAGGTGAGATAACAAAGGGCTTTTCAAAAGATCTGACCTCCAGATCAAAGAGAACCTGCAGTGAGACAGATTTGAATTATATAATTATAGACTGGCAATAAATGACAAGTAGATGGTAGAAGAGTTTTACTAGTCAGCTGGTTAAGTCTTAAAAATGAACTGCCCACTTAGAGTTCAGCTGTAGCGGAATACATTATGGAAAACAGGAACGCTGCGGTTTCATCTGCAAAGAGCAGGTGTCAGCCGTCAGCCAAGCCAATAAAATGAGCCGTGTGGTTCCAGTTTTGCATATGCAGCAATCTTTCTGCAAGCATGTCTTAGCTTCACTGTAAAGTAACATCATTCCCATGAGGCTGTATAATCATTTTCCTGCATGTTATCTCAGGGTGCATTAAATAAAATGTTCTCTCTGGATAACAAAATGGTGGTAAAGATGCCTATAGCCACTTTGTCTCATACCAGACTGTTACCTATATTTTTTCCTAACCGGGAACGATGCAAGTTGGGAATGCATGCCCTTCCTGGTTTTACAACACCTCTTACACCATGTTCGCTTTAAAAATATATATATATTCAAGATTCACAATAAAAAAATAGTAGATCTACAAGCTCATAGCACGGCACTCGGTGCCACGCTATGAGCTTGTATATCTGCTATTTTTGAATAGCCAAAGTATAACGTATGGTTAAAGTGGTTAAAATGATTGTGACGCTAATTTAGTAACCAATTGTAACTAATTTAGCTGGGGACCCCCTGGTACGGTGCCTGAGTTATGCCAGTTACAAAGACACAGACACAGGTTCTGTGAATGAATAGTTAGATGGATGTATTTGACTGTATTCTACTACTTATTTGCCTTCAGGGATCTGGATGCTAGAGCTAAGAGCGAACGGTACCGAGCCCTGTTCCGTCTACCCAAAGACGAGAAACTGGATGGGCACACGGACTGCACCCTGTGGACCCCCTTCAACAAGATGCACATCCTGGGCCAGATGTTTGTGTCTACCAACTACATCTGCTTCACCAGCAAGGAAGAAACTCTGTGTAGCCTCATCATCCCACTACGTGAGGTAAAGCAGTTGTCTTCCTTTCTGTCTTCGTGCCTCTCTCTTCTACTCAATTATAACTGTCTGTCTCTGTTAATTGGTCTGCATGCCTTGCCTGTCTGTCTTTCTTAAATAAAGTGGTCTGTAATTGAAATTGTAAGGTGGTTCAGTTATGAGGTGAAGATTAATTCAGAATAGCATGGAAATGGTGTGTATACCATGGTATACCCCCAGTCGCAAATGTGTATGTTGCATGCCATCCTGTCGCTTTTGGGGAAGAAAACCATAGCAGAGATGGTAACTGGTATGTCTTATGTCACCATTGCCTTCTAGGTCACCATCGTGGAGAAGGCGGACAGCTCCAATGTTCTGCCAAGCCCATTGTCCATCAGCACCAAGAACCGCATGACCTTCCTGTTCGCCAACCTGAAGGATCGTGACTTCCTGGTGCAGAGAATCTCCGACTTCCTGCAGCAAACCACCTCCAAGATCTATCTGGAGAGAGAGCTCACCGGCAGTCTCACCAGCTCCGATGACGAGGTAAGTGAAATCTCTATTGTCCCTGAAAATAAATTTGGTTTGTTGATGGGACCTTGATTAAAAAAAACAACTTAATAATGTATTTATGATACCGATTCTGATACCTTGCTTATTGGTCGACAGTGAGTACCAATCTGTAACAGTGCGTTTGAAAAAATATGTTTTAAAACTACTATACTAAGATGTGGTATGATTGCTATCATTATATGGCCTAGCTCATTTTAAACCCTAATATATACTACAGAGATTTTTGACAATGACATTTTGCTATCTCTGACTAACGTTACACTCTGTCTTCGCTGGCGTTGTTGTTTACCTGTGTATTGTAAATGAGCATGATAAATGACATGATATTGGATCGGTGCATAGAGTTGTGTACTCACCAATAGTGCTAGTAACTACTGTGGAAAATGACGAGGTTTGAGGCTCTTTAGAAGTGTAGTAAGGGGAAGGAAATAAGCATATACAGTAATAATATGCAACGTAACTCTGACATGCAAAAAACTGCAACTGAGTGCAGTAAATATTTCAGTCAAACGGCTGTCTTCACAGCTCAAGTAAGCATCATACTGAATGTCCAAAAGGCCACTGATTATGACAGTAATGAGCTGTGTCTCCCTTCAGGTGTACTCCCAGTCAGGCTCTCTGCTCTCCTCCAGCCCCCAACGCAGTTTGGGGTCAGAGAGCGAGCGCCAATTCAACCTTAATGACAACAGTGTGCCGACTGCCACCCAGGCCCTCATGACCATGTACCGCCGCCGCTCGCCGGAAGAATTCAACCCCAAACTGGTGAGTTCAGGATATGTTGGCGTCGAAATGGTCAAAGGCGTGTAATGTGGTCAAGCATGACGAGACGCAATCTAATGTAGTGTGACTCAGTTTTAATTACACTTTTCAGTTCTCTGATGTCTTGTGCTGAAACCCTGAAGATTAATTTACAAGAACCCAAGAAAAGGTCACTATAAATAAATAAATAAATACATTAAATGTGTGTATGCATGCGTAAGTGTATATCCATGTGTAAGTGGATATAGGAGATCCAATGGGCCCCATTTCTGTTCCTGTAAATAAAAGCTACATGGAAATATATATTGATTTCTTCCAGGCACTGCCTATAAACAAAGACTGATCAGTCGTTAACCTCAGTAAAGTGTCACTCTGACCAAGGATATACAGTAAATCACTGCTGGACTCACACTCGATAGAGAATACATGAAGCTAGAGATAGGAAATTAGAACACAGAAAATGTATTTAATCAGACTGGTCCATATAACTGGTGGTGAACAATGAGAATAAAAGCATGCATGTTATTACCATTAATGTATTCATGTCAGCCATGCCATTGTGTTGGAGGAGTAATGATAATACAGGTGATAACATAATAAAATGGATATTTTTGAAATATGGTGTTAAACTAAAAACATGGGTAAACAAATTTCATACAGAAAAAGATCCAATTATTGAGATCCCTGGTCAATCATTCATGATAGTCCTGTTGTTGAAGGTCCTCTCTCAACTCAGGGCTTAATGGTAATAAACGAATAATAATAATAATAATAATAAAGGCATCTTGAGTTTGAAGAGTGCCTTGGATTAGTTTTCTTCTTAAACGTTTTTCTTTTCTTTTCATACATTAAAAAAAAGAAAGAAAAAACTATCAGAAGAAATGCTGCCATGTTCCATATAACCACTGGTAAATATTCACCAAACATTCCTTGACAGGCCTCTGTGGAAACCTGCAATAAAACAAACAAACGAAAGTTGCAAAATGCCATTACAGAGAGCTCCATCTCTTTTTGTGTCCTCCCTCAGGCTAAGGAGTTCCTGAAGGAGCAGGCGTGGAAGAACCACTTTACAGAGTTTGGCCAGGGGGTGTGTATGTACCGCACAGAGAAGACCAAGGAGCTGGTGCTCAAGGGCATCCCTGAGAACATGAGAGGAGAGCTCTGGCTTCTCTTTTCCGGTGAGCAAGCATTCTGGGGAATTGAAACAGGATGTGCTGCCAGCGCAACTTGTTATTGTGCTTTCTTTGCACCGATGCCGTTGCAATGTCAGTTAGTGCAGTGGTTCTCAAAGTGGAGTCTGGGGACCCCCTAGTTATTATAGCATCACAATCATTTTAACCACTTTATCCATATTTTATACTTTGTCTATTCAAAAATAGCAGATGTACAAGCTCACACACTGTGTTGACTAATTGACTTTTTTAACAACATCGTTATCAGCAATTATGCAGCCAATGTGTCCCGACTTTTACCACTTTCAACCTGGGGTCTGTAGCCAGAGGTCTAGCCTATTCATGACTACAAGAATGAACTTGTGTAATACACGATACAGTAGTCACCTCACCTCCCATTCGGTGCAGTGCTGCACATGTTGCACCCACACGCACCTGTGGAAACCACAGCCACACAGCCGCTCGCTTTCAGTCACAAAGTCTCCACCAACACACAGCCGTGTGGTGGAAGCCACACTGTTTGTACTGTAACGTCCGATGCAATCACACCACAAGCAAAGTTGAAAGGCACAGCAAGAGTTATGAAGGTGACAAAAGCTGCAGTACATGACACGACCAAGTGTGGCCAGCTACACTGCTGCAGTCACCATTGAAGTGTCGCACAAGCCACACTGTGTAAATGACAAGAATCGGTTTTATTTTGTCTCATCACAGGTCTACAGGTGTAAAGCTGTGGGTGAAATTATTTTTCTTTTGCACCCTCCATTGTTTTGTAGTATTCCGTGAGAAGAGAGAGGATAGAGGTAGAGTTAAACAGGTTAAATAGAACACATAAAGATATACAGCATATACTAGATGATGAAAAATGATTGGGTTAAATAGCACAGGGAAGTGGTTAACAGCAGGAATTTGTTTTTCTTCCATTTATGGAACGGGGCAGCAATTGCGGGGGGTGGAAATGGTGATGCAAAAACATGATTGATTGACGCTTCACTGGAGTTCATTGGAGTTCTTAAAAACGTCCAGCTCAAGTCTTATTTACAAAGTGACAAATGTCACTTTGTAACTTCATGTCACTGGCTTCCATCGAAAATGATGTGTCGCTAGTGTTAATGCAGCATCAGACATGCCAAGATATAGATGATCCCTAATGTTGACGTTAGATTAGATTCCCCCTAAAACATGATCATCAGGTATTATGATTATACTAGGAAGAAGATCTTTTTCAAATATAAAATAGAAATACATTCCATATGCATTGGGCCGATAGCAGTATAGGGTAGGCAGTATACATAACTGAATGGCTGGCTGAGTGCATTCCTAAGAGAAATTACATGCCTTCATTAAAATGCATTAGTTGTTGGACCTTGGGAAGCTGGACTAAAAGGAATCTGCAATATTATTATCTTACTCTCTTAGAATCTTCACTTTTACTTGCATCTAATATAGAGATAATAAGCTGCACTATTAATCTATGGGCAAGTAGCTTCTACATTCATTATATACTATGAACAATACATTGAAACTATCTTTTTTTCCCCCGCCAATTCTGTTGCACCCTTGTAATTGCATTATATGATGAAATAAACAGATTATTTGTAAGAATCTATCCAGCATTGCTACTGTAGTCCTCCATACAGTAGGTTAATACACTGGAATAAGGCCTTTAATGGGATTAAAGCAGTGGCTTAAATGAATCAACATTGGAGTAAACTTGTTATTTATAACATCTAGTTTATACTGTCCATGTCAACAGCATACATGCAGCATACATGTCAAATATGTTGAAATTACATTATAATCACAGAACCATCCTTGCCTTTTGTTGTCACTCCCTCACCATTCTGGGTTGTCCCTTAAAACAGAGTCATGAGATGAGATAACAGCAGCAAGGAAGGTAAATGAAATGAATCAGTACAGTTCAAATAACTAAATAAAAACCCTGAGAAATCAGGAAACTCCAAAGCTCCAGAGACTCAAAGTAGCTACACACAGAAACAGCCAGAGATGGGGATGTGCAATTCCTGTCGTGTTAAAAGCACACATGCACATGCACATGCACATGCACAATATATACACACACACAATATACACATAGAGGCCATAGCGTATATCTTTCAGTCGGATGGAAACCTTTTATGTACAAAACCGTTTTTCCTTTCAGGAAATTATGTTTTTTAATTGTGTTTCAATGGATCCAATGTAGTTATTGTTTAGTCACAAGCTCTTGGTAATACTTTTCATTAGTTCAATATTTATAAAACCCACCGACAGACCACTTTTCACTTTAACTCGCTATTTTCACTACTTCTGTGCGACATATCAAATATGAAGATAAAATGCTTTAATTCTGCAGCAATATACTAAACAGATTTAGTTGGTTTATTGAAACCCTCTCTTCTTCCTGTTTACGTGCGTTGTGTCACGGCACTTACGGGCAGTGTTTATCTCATACAGTTTTAAGTCATCTAACCTGATTTAGCCAGGTACCCTTATGAGTTGTTTATTCTTCCTGTAATACTGTACTAACCACCACCTGAGCAGGGACGTATCATACAGTAAACAGCCCCTCCCGCCCACCCTAGAGTGATACGAGCCGCGGTCGCCATAGACGCGGGGGGTTTCACCTTAACCACATGAACCCTAGTGTCGTCAAGTGAGAGCGTACAGTATACCTCGTTCAAGCATGCATTCGAAACATGAAATATGAAACAAGTGAAAGGCTTGAAACATCCACTCTGAATCTTCTCCAGGAATGAATATCGTATAGAGATGAGTCAGAAAATAGTTTATTCAAATCGTTTTTTAGGTTAAAAATGTATTGTAAAAAAATATAATCTTTTTTATTTATTCATTTGCAAAGGCTGTACTGTCATCCAAAGCCTGCCCATAGTAACTACATTTTAGAGTATGCCATGTATAATTTCTTTCTGTTCTGCACTAGCATAGTCAAGTTAGCCTAATGTACAAGGCTAGTAGGCTATACAACATAATTATTCATGAGGATACCAGAATGCATTCACTGTTGAAGTTTTGTTTTCTTAATGGTTTAATTACAATAACTTAAAAGTTGCACATGCTACTGTCTTTGTTTATTTCTGAAAAACAGTTGATAGGCCAATGCTGTTATTGTGAAATTGTGACCTAAAAATAATAATTGTGATCCAATAATCGTTATAAATAGCAATAGAATAATCAGCTTTGATTTTGGTCAGTCATGCACATCCCTAATGTTGTATTATGTCTCTGTGCGTTTGTACTGCCTGGGCAGGTTTAAAGCTTGCGATCAAGGTACTGAGGCTCGTTGTACAAGTCCCTCTGGGGAAAAGAGTCTGGGAAAAGGTGTGGTGGGTGGAATGTCAGGGACCGGTTCAACAGGCCTCTGTGCTTGTTCCAGCAGCTCTTTTAATCATTGTCCAAGAGAGATGTTCACAGACGTCTGTAGCCCTGCTCTCAGGAGAACACTTAACACAGTTAAGTCCTCAGTGTTCATTTAACTCTGAGAGTGTACAAATGTAACCAAAGGGTCTCGTTGCTTACACTTGTACATTCTCTGAGGTACAAATGGATGAATTAACACTGAGGATTTTACTGTGTACCCCCTGCAGGGTTCTGTGAGCCAGTTGTGGGTCAGATGTATTGTTACAGGTGAAATGCTCTTTTACGTTCAGTATAAACTGAAGCAGCCAGAGGGATATGCACTTATGGGTCAATTTTACTGCTGAAATGTTAGACATGTAAAGAGAATGAATGTTTCATAAATTAAATGTAAAAATAAAATGCTAAACAAAAGTGTCTCTAAAAACAATATAACAAACCATTCCACCAACCAAAAAAACGATGTGCTGAAAGAGACTATGTTTGTGTTTCCTAAGGGGCGATCAATGAGATGGCCACCCATCCAGGTTACTACGAAGACCTGGTGGAGAAGTCGATGGGCAAGTACAACCTGGCAACCGAGGAGATCGAGAGGGACCTCCATCGCTCTCTGCCTGAGCACCCGGCCTTCCAGAACGAGATGGGCATCGCTGCCCTCCGCAGGGTGCTTACTGCATACGCCTTCAGGAACCCCAACATAGGCTACTGTCAGGTACACAAACACACGCGCACGCGCGCGCGCGCGCACACACACACACACACACACACACACACACACACACACACACACACACACACACACACACACACACACACACACACACACACACACACACACACACGGCACAGATAAATACTGTCTGACACATGCACATGCAACAAAAGAATATGCACAAAGGCCACACACTCACACTTGACAGATAGAATAGTGACTGACACATGCACACATGCAACAAAAGACAGAAAATATGCACATAGGATACACACGCAATTCACATAAAAAAAGGGCAAGTTTGTTTCAATTCCTGAATAACAGGAAACCAGGCATGGCTGCACCCCTTGCAAATGTAAATTTTCATCTTTCTTCCTGCTATGAATCTTGAATCTCTTGAATCTTGAATCTAGGGCCTGCTTCTATCCAAATATCCACCGATGGGGCTGACAGATCTTCTTAGAAATTTTTAAATCTGCCTTGAAAAATTACCGTAATAATAGCTGTAGTGTTTTGAAAACTCTGCAAGTAAACAAAAGGAAAATGGATATTCTGCATCCAAAACAAAACACATTTAGCCAACATTGCTAACACTATGTACCAGCGTTGTCTTAACGCTGTGCATCTTCTCACCAGGCTATGAATATCGTCACATCAGTGTTGTTGCTCTACGCCAAAGAAGAGGAGGCTTTCTGGCTGTTGGTGGCACTCTGTGAGAGAATGCTGCCTGACTACTATAACACCAGAGTTGTAGGTCAGTGTGTGTGCGCGTGTGCGTGTTGATGGGAAAAAGCGTCTTTTTTTCCCACCATGACGTGTTCCATGAGATGTTGTTTTCTCTAGAAATGACTTTGGGCATGTTTTTTTATACCTCACATGCTCAGATGAGTCATTTGTTTTCTCCTTTTTTTCATGTTGTTGCTGTAGGCTTTTAATGTTTTTTCATAAGTTGATGTCCTATTTTAAACTTTGTTGTATGACAGTGTCACAAAAACAAACAGACAGAAAGTCTGTCTGTTTGTTGGTTATATAAATATTTAAACCAAGGAAAAGTGTTAACAACAGCTGGTGACTAAATAATGACTACATTGGAACACAGGTTATTTTTTTCCATTTCCTGAAAAGTAACTGTTCTGGACATAAAGTTTCCTTTTTTTTCGTAAAATCGCTGTCTTCGCTGGCAAGAGGACCGGAGACGGACAAATTCATTCATTCATTCCTGGCAGTCATAAAGAGTTAACAGGTTAAATCTTAAGTGTTTTCCAATTATTTGGGGCCCCACTTGCAGTACCCTCACGGCCCACCACAGTTTTGGGAATGGCTGTACTAACCCGCATCCCATCTCTCTTATTGATGGCCTGTCCGCCGTATAGGAGCACTGGTGGACCAGGGGGTGTTCGAGGAGCTGGCCAGGGAGTACGTCCCCCAGCTGTACGACTGCATGCAGGACCTGGGCGTGATCTCCACCATCTCTCTGTCCTGGTTCCTCACCCTCTTCCTGTCCGTGATGCCCTTCGAGAGCGCCGTGGTGGTGGTGGACTGCTTCTTCTACGAGGGCATCAAGGTCATCTTCCAGCTCGCTCTGTCTGTGCTCCACGCCAACATCCACCAGCTGCTGGGCTGTAAAGACGACGGAGAGGCCATGACCGTACTGGGCAGGTGAGGAGGAGGGGAGGACAGGACAGGGGTCAAAGGATAACCGACATTGATTTAGGTTTTAGGACGTTAACATTTTCGTGTCAAGGACCCCCAAATTGATATGTATTTGGCCATTGCTTTAGGTGACGCTCTTTAACCACTGTTTCACGGTCTCCAGAGAGTGAGAGAGGATTGTTTTTATATTATTTATATTTCAGGGGTTCTGCTGATGTACTTAAACAGAGTTACAGTGACTGAAATTTTCATTAGGTGTCTTCTTCCTAAACCTAGTCTGTAAATCAATTTTCCCTTACATATAGGTATTAAATGAACTCCAAAACCATATGACCAGAATATCTCAACCTACTATATGTTGAATCCCACTGGCCTCTTAAGACAAGTCTTAGTGACAGTCTCCCTCTGGTGGTGACCTAATTCTGCCTTCATATCACGGCTGGCCTGATTGTACTGTTAGCGGTGCTTCAACCTTGGGATCACAAGGCACTATAGATCTATAGTTACAAACTCAGTCAACTTAATACACACAGCATTCTGTTTAGGTAACGCTAAAGTTAAGAACATTAATTGTGGGGATGTTTCTTTTTTTCTTTATTTATTGAATACTTTATTGGTCAGAAATATAAACCGCACAGAGGTACAGTAAGACTTTAAGGCTAAAAGGATTACACAAAAAAGTCCTGTGGACTTGTTTCCATTGTGTTCCTATGTATTCGATTCATTAACATAGCATAGAATATTAACACATTAATTCATGTCATCAACAAATACACAAAGTTAACTGTACAGCAGCTGTCCGCATAAATATACGCGGCACTTCCATTGAAAGCAACTCAAAACATACACTGCACTCAGAAACAAATGCTTTGCTGGATACAGCCTCTTTAACATGCGTGAAAAAACAAAACAAACAGAATGACTCATATTACCTTCAGCTGAGTTTACCATTCTGTGACGCGTCAAAACGTCTGCTGTGAAAAGGGTCACATGACTCACATCACATGTAAGAGGAAATCTTTTATTTTTATTTGTATCATCTTTATTTAAACTGAGCATATGCTGTTCATTTTTTTCTAACATTCTGAGAAGATGATGTGTGGAAACTCTGTATTATTCATGTGGTATGTTCCTTGGTTGTTGTATTGTAGGTACTTGGACAGTGTGACCAATAAGGACAGCACCCTGCCTCCCATCCCCCACCTCCACTCCCTCCTGACTGATAACGGAGAACCACATCCTGAGGTGGACATCTTTAAACTGGTCCGCAGCTCCTACGATGTAAGTTAAATTGTGGTTATGGTTAGGGTAAGGGATATGGAATGAATGTAAGTCAATACAATATCTCCAAACATTTGCGAAATCTGTGTGTGTGTGTGTGTGTGTGTGTGTGTGTGTGTGTGTGTGAGTGTACACAGTATGTCTATGTATGTACTGTATGTGTCCAGTTTAGTTTCTGACCTGATGTAGATCCAACTCAAATCAAAATGTTGCCAATAAAAGTACTAACATAGTGTGTACTCAACTTCTTCTCTATGCATATGTATCGTAGTCCTGATGATTGTATAACTATTGGTTTCTCTGTGTGCCAAACACACATAATCTTCACATGTTTTGGTCTTGCTGTTTTTTTTGACTGTTAACTGTTAACGGATAACTTTCAAAGTGACAGCATCAAACAACGTCTCTCACGTCTCCTTCTCACTCTATTTGTCTGTCAGAAGTTTGGATCTATCCGTGCAGATGTGATCGAACAGATGCGTTTCAAACAGAGACTGAAGGTGATCCAGACCATTGAGGATACGATCAAACGCAACGTGGTAAACACCCCATCTCACTGGCATGTGACATGTGACATTTTCTCATCTCGCATAAATGCAGACTGACGGCAATCCTTTGTGAAAATGCACAAGACCTGCTTTTTGTCTTCATGTAAAGGCTAATTAGGCTACGGGTCATGATGACAAGGCCTTAGATTAACTAACAAACAGCAAACATGTAGTGTCGTTTCCACATCTGTACGAGCCATACTCTTGTCAGGGCGGAAGATAAACTTTGAAGTTGTCTTGGATTTGCTGCTTGAGCTTTTATGACGTAATGACTGTCATATGGTTGGTACATGAAGGCTGTTATGTAGTTCAGTGGGGTCCAAGGACCCCCAGGGGTCCTTGAGGGGGTTCCAGAAAAAAATAATGAATATAGCATCAACATCAGTTAAATCACTTTAACCCTAAAGTATATCTAACCTTTCGTGTCTAATAGTTAAAGAACACATTTCCCCCCTTTCAATTCTTACATGATCTTATATTGTGATGTTTTTGTGTCTCAGGTCAGAACTATTGTAACAGAGACTGCTTTCAGCATCGATGAACTGGAGGAGCTATATGTCCTCTTCAAGGTGAGGGTTCCACACAAATCTTTGTTTTTCTTGTGTGAACTGTTAAACATTTTTACTGTGTGTGTTTGAAGACAACGTTTTTGATTGTGCAGCTGGAGTAGGGTTATTTCTACCTTCCTATATTTTATTCATTCACATGAGTAATCTAATAATGAATAATTAGATTTTTCTTGGACTATTCACAAAAACATTATAATGAATCCAACAAGCTCATCGGCTATTTTTGAAAAGGTTTGACATATTTTGATATATGTTTTTATAGGCTATTCATAATTAGTACTTTTACTTTTGGTACTTAGTATATTTTTATGCCAATACTTTTGTACTTTTACTCAAGTAAACATTTGAATACAGTACTGCTACTGAAGTGAACAATCGGAATACTTCTTCCACCACTGCTTACAGGAACTAAGAATTATTATGGGCTGTAAATCTAACATTGTTCTCATTGCACAGATGTGTACGACCACACTGGAAAAGATTAATTTGACACGGTATTGATGATAGTGTGCTTATGATGATAATGATTACTGGAGCGTGAAATAGTTTCCCCTAATTCCACGGTCATAATGCTGATGCTGTGTACATGGGGATAATGTTAATTTGTTCTGCCAAGATTGTGTGCTTTTTCACAGTGGTCCACATTTGAAATTGTCCCCTTTGTTCAGTCTGCAGCTAGCTAGGTAGAATCACGTTGCAAGTAAGACGCATAAGATTGCATAAGATTGCAATCCCACTCCACTTTTACAAAAAACTAATGAAACAAATGTTCCCAGTCAACTCAGTTCAGATGGTTCATCACATCTCCCTCTCTCTCTCTCTAGGCTGAACACCTGACCAGCTGTTACTGGGGCGGCAGCAGCAACCCCACAGAGCGCCATGACCCAAGCTTGCCATACTTGGAACAGTACCGTATTGACCTGGAGCAGTTCAAGGGCCTGTTCGTCCTGATGTTCCCCTGGGCCAACGGGGCCCACTCCGACCCACTGGCCTTGCACTTCTTCCGTCTCCTGGACTACAACGGAGATGGCCTCATCAACTTCCGTGAGTTCATCAACGGCCTGGGTGAGTGGTTCCAAAGGACTGTGGGTGCGCACTAAAATCGTCAAGAGTTTTTGACATTACACTTACCGGTCCATTATCGCAGTCTCAAAGTTAAATGAACACTGACGATGGTCAGTGTTCATTTAACACTGACAATTGTGCATATACTTGTGAAGTTGCATGTTAAAGTGTGTGTGTAAGGGCACATGCATGTGTATGTGTTTGTACATACAGTGCGGTATTTATCATCTGTATGTCCTTGAAATGTGGACCAAGAACTGTTTTATTGACATCATATGACATACATTTTCAATTTGACGTCTACTAGGTATCTGCCCATCAGTATTTTAGCATCATATATGATTTACTTTTATTTGTTATTATGTTTTATTATCATCATGCAAATAAACTCAACTCAACTCTGGAGCGTTGCAAAAACATCCCGTCCTTACAGAGTGTCTGCGTGTTTCCTAGGTGTTCTGTACCATGGAGACCTGACTGAGAAACTGAAGCTGCTGTACAAGATGCATGTGTTACCTGGTGAGTGCATGTAACACCCCAGAAGAGTGTGTGTGTGTGTGTGTGTGTGCGTGTGCGTGCGCGCTGTATGCATGGTGGGGAGGGGGTAGTCAGGAGGAGAGAGAGGGAGACATTAGTAGAGATGCAGACTGAGAGACAGCACTGGCTTCCCGTTATTTTTAGGGGTTCAGTTCAAGGTCTTGGTGCTCACTTTTAGAGCTCTGCATGGTCAGGCACCTGAATATCTAACTGACCTGCTAAAACCATATGTACCCAGCAGGACCCTAAGGTCAGCTGACCAGGGTCTATTGGTCATTCCTCGTACCAGAGCCTTTCAGTCTGTAGCGCTTAGACTCTGGAATGCCCTTCCTCGTGGACTAAGGGCTGCAGCGTCTTTGGATATTTTTAAGAACCACCTAAAAACACTACTGTTTCAACATGCATTTGGGGAATGTCATTGAGCTTCTCCTCCAGGTGTGAAATGTGTCTGCTGTTTAGTTTTTCCTGAGATGCATTGTAGTTTTTGTTTTGTTTCTTATCATTTCAATGTTTCTTGCTGTTTTTATTTCTGTTGTATGTAAAGCACTTTGTGAGTTCTCTCTGTGAAAAGTGCTATACAAATAAAATGTACTTACAGACACAGAAAGCATGACAGGATAATGAAGTACTTGCTAAAGCACTGTCACAGCAGAGAAAGAGGTTTATCTGAGAGAGTGAGAGATGAGTCGCTGACTCGCTTAACTGAGAAAATGGACTTCCACAGCACTTCCACTTCAGAATTTCCGTAGTCAGCACCATGTCCTGTGAAATGCACACACACGCATGCACGCCACACATGCTCACACATTTAATACGCTTCCACTGAACACAGTCTGCCTCACATGTAGCTCTTGAGGCTTCCTCTCCATTAAGGTTTTGATAGTCTGATAACATTGCTGTCATTCAGTGACCACCTGCGTCTACCCGTTCAACTTTAACACATATACCGCCAATCGCGCATTAATGCGATCTAATAAATAGCGTGCTTGTCCGCCAAGATCGCATTAATGCGATCTAGTGATTAATTTGGGTTTAATCTGTTATCTCGCTATTCTGCTTGTTTTTCATTCTAGGTTTCGATTTCCACTTACTTCACCGGGATCCGGTTTCATGACGCAGATTCCGTTTCCGGTTTCATTTTTTTTCCCCGGTCATTTTCGGCCAGAATAGGGAAAAACACGTTTTTTCACACGGTATAAAAAACTAACGGAGAGGTTTACTTCTATAATCTATAGTCTGGGTGATGAACAGTCATCGCCGTCGTGTATCACATTGTACTTTTGGCCGATCGGAGAATCTGAGAACACGTCACATCCGGTTTGACGTATTTGACTGTTTGACTGGGTGTGGGGGGGCGAGTGAGTCAGCGAGTGAGTCAGCGAGCTGATCAAGCTGTGTATTTGCTGCTCTCTAGCGGCACATTTGTCGTATGTGTTTAAAACCGCACCCAGACAATTTATTTGAATGAAAAATTACAAAATAAAAAAAATTAAAAAACACGCAAATCGCTGGCAGAGGGGTGAGTACATTATGAATAAACTCTGGCAGTCAGTTAACAGTGTGACATTCTCCAGGGCGTTTTGGAAGGTTAGCCGGTTAGCATGCTTAAGTTACCACACAGACACATTCTGAGTCCACAGCCAAACACATTCTGAACACACGTAACAGTCACATCTCGCATCATTCTTCACCGTGTTGTCCAGTAGAAAGCTGAAACTCCTGAAAATGAACATAAAAACAGTGACTGTTTTCCATGCTCTGTTCTACCAGAGGTCAGCCATGAACACGAGGAGCCTGACTCTGCCTTTGAGGCAACCCAGTACTTCTTTGAAGACATCACCCCAGAAACCTCTAATAATGGTAAGGATGCCATGAAACACAATATGTTCAGCTCAATGGGAAAACAAACAAGTTTGTGATTATTTGTTTATCTTGTCTGGGCTACCTGTCAAATCTTCCCTTCTGTCCACAGGTCATGACCCTAAGTGCAAAAATGAGAAGGATGATGGCTTTGTCAGAGTTACATTTAAGAATGAAAAAGGTGAGAAAGGTCCTCAAACAAAGACATTACAAAAACAAGCAGACAACAGATGTCTTAATTACATTAAATTACAATTAATTGTGTAACACCCATTGTGAATACCATGTCATGTTTACATGTTACAGTGAAAAAACTGCACACTCCTGATTACCGCCATTATCTCAAACTGTGGAACCAAGAGACCAAGCCTAAACTAGAAAACTCAAAAAACCTCCCGAGATTGAACCAGGTAAGCCGTGTTTGCTGTACTAGTCTGCCATACAGTATAACGTCCCTTTTCTGAGCATGGCATAATATGCCAACATTCTGCGAAGATGGCAAATGTACAAGCTCATAGTCATTGTGTTGCAATGCGGTGTGAGCTTGTAGATTGGCTATTTTCAGTGAAGAACTTTGGTATAGAGGGGGAAGGGGAGGAAGTATAGATCCCTGGGGGACCCTGGGTATATATAGGGTTTGAGTGGTTAATCTCACCTGCTGAAATCAATGTTTTTGTTTTTAATAATTATATTTCAATCTTTGAGTGTTTTTTTCCCCTATTTTTATCAATGCATTATTCGCTAGCTAGTATGAATGCAAATTTTAAGGAATTCCATTCATTCATTGTTAGTTATTAACCTAATCAAACGATCATTGATTAATTGATAATAGGTGATTTTCCTGAGAACCTGAATTTCCCTCTGAATCAATAAAGGTATATAACATGAAAATGAAATCCTACTATAATTCTAGTAACCTCACGGCGGAGTCTTCGTTGGTCGTTGGTTGGGGGGACTCTTGATCAAACTGTGCATGCGTCGTTGCCAGGTTTCGCGAGGGGGGGGGGTGGACGGGTCCGCGGCCTATATGCGTGTCAACGTATACACGGCTCGAGGGAGGGAGAGAGAGAGAGAGAGCGTGGGAGGGAGGGGGAGAGAGAGAGAGAGAGGAGAGGGGAAAGAGAGAGAGGGGGGAAAGAAAGAGAGAGAGAGAGGGGGGGGAGAGAGGGGGAGATAGAGAGAGATCCGCGCGCCTGGTGTAGCCGCTATCATTGATAATCACTTGGATCTAAACAAACGCGCTGGACGATCTGTGTGTGTGTGTGTGTGTGTGTGTGTGTTCGCGACGGGAGCATGTACCGTGGACTTTACTATATAACTTGGGGTCCAAGACATAGAAATGCCATTAAATGGGGGTCCATAGCCCTAATGCATGTCAAACTGGGGGTCCTTGAAATCAAAATGGTTGAGATTCACTGCAAGAGCCGTAAAAAAAAACGCTCTTATGGGGGTCCCTGGCATATCTTTTCAAATGGGGGTCC
Organism: Gymnoscopelus microlampas; assembly: GCF_963454915.1. Taxonomy (NCBI): domain Eukaryota; kingdom Metazoa; phylum Chordata; class Actinopteri; order Myctophiformes; family Myctophidae; genus Gymnoscopelus; species Gymnoscopelus microlampas. The sequence continues at coordinate 40,806,957 of NC_139939.1, forward strand.
GCGGGCTAACAAGTGTCAATTTGGGGGTCCTTGACATAAAAACGTTTGCGAACCACTCCACTACACAGTACAAACTCACTTTCGATCCCTGATACTGTCTGTTCTCAGCGCATAAGCCAAACTGCACACGTTGGGTGCTCATATTCCCCTACGGGTATGGTCTAGTATAGATAATGCAGAATACTAAATGCATGTTATATTCCTTAATCAAAGATTTAGTGTACCATTTGACAAACATTTTTGTAGCATGGCAAAAATAGAATGTTATACTGTATGATATAGCAGCGTATATGTAGGCTACCTTAACAGGAAAAACGCATTAGCACTAACATAATCCATCTTGAAATGGGAATGGCAACGAACAGTAAAACTGCCCTTGAGCGAGTCACCTAGCCCCAAAACTGCTCCAGAAAAACTGCTCAATGGCCAAAAATATAAAACTGTGGTTGTACTGAGAAGCTCCCAGGTGTAAATGTGTGTAAATGCTTGAGTATGAAGCAGGGCACACTTGAAAATAGATTTAAACATGTTTCATTTTTTTTAAAGGAAAGATAATTCACTTAATGTATTTAATTTAAAATAAAATGTATTTAATTCTTCTACTACTACTCTGTATTTTCCTGCCGCTTATAATGTGTGGGTGAGCTCCACTTCTGTGTGTCATAAAGTGAACCTTTCGTCTCTCCCTCAGAGCCAGTTCATCGAGCTGTGCAAGACGCTGTACAGCATGTTCAGCGAGGACATGGCTGAGCAGCAGCTGTACCACGCCACAGCCACTGTCACCAGCCTGCTGCTGGAGATGGGCGAGGTGGGCAAGCTGTTCTGCAACTCCGTCGGCAAGGACCACCATGACCACGAGGGCAACCTGGACCTGAACCGACAGCTTGACATGAGCGATGCCATGGGTTCCATTCTCACCCAGGAGACTGGAATGTTCCCACAGAGCATCCAAGGAGACCGCTTCCTTCCTGGGGGCGTGGAGGAGAGCAAGCCAATGCCTATCGGCGGCACTGCGGGGAACGTGGCAGACGGAGGATGCGAGCAGCTGCCCGCCACCCCCACCATGCAAGACATCAAGCTGGAGGACTCTTCTTTGAAGGACACGGGGACGTCGTCAGCCATGCTCATCTCGGATGACGAGACCAAGGACGACACGTCCATGTCATCCTACTCGGTGCTCAGCGCAGGATCCCACGAGCTGGACGACAAACTGCAGTGCGAGGACATCGCCGAGGACACTGTGCTGGTGCGCAGCGGGCTCGGCCCCCATGCCGGTGAAACGGGCTCTGGCGGCAGGCCTCACGGTAGAGGCGGACTCAACGAGAGACCCGGGCTGCCGCACAGCACCAGCATCGACAAGGACTGGGCCATAACCTTTGAGCAGTTCCTTGCATCTGTGCTCACGGAGCATGCCCTGGTGCAGTACTTTGAAAAGCCTGTAGTGATTGGAGCCCGCATAACAAATGCCAAAAACGTTAGGAAGGTAGGGCGCCCCCTGCTGTCCACTAGTGACTATGAGATTTCTCTGTCCGGTTGAGGGCTCGGACAAGACGACTGCTTCCATTTCTGCACCATTACCAGTTGGAAACATGAATCAATCAATCTGTTGTTGGTGTGAAAACGTCCCAATCAGTTCTAGTGGAGGCATTTGGGGAACTTAAATCTATAAAGTTTATGTGTATGATACCCGTATGAATGTGAATGGAAAAACTCTTGGAAGCGTATTTTGCCAGACGTAGAAAGACTGATATTATTAACTTGTGGATTCTATCCAGCCGTGAGGGAAGCAGGAAAAGACTATGGATTTTGCTCTAATTTAAATCTTGGTGTACATATTGTAGCCGAGCTAGTCGTACTTGATAACGTTAATATTGTAATCTCGTGTACACTTAGGCTATGTATGTAGAAGTAAATGTCCACAGAGTCCAGTACACTTCTAAACTGGGATTTGAATTAGTCTGCTCACAATCAGTGCTAACATTGCAAAACGTCAACTAATGTTTAATTTTTTTGACCATTAAGGTTTTGTTCACTGTTCATTTTTGCCTTTCACACTCATTAGATGGCAATACAGAAATCTGAATGATGCTGTGAAAGTTCAGTGGAAGACCACAATGAATTTTCAAACCTGACATCTCTTCTTAAAGTGATATTTCGCCGTGGTTAAAAGTACACAGTAGCCTATACCGTCACACGAGTTCCTGATTTTAACATCCTGCTGAAGACCTGTAGTTAACACAAATGCTTTATGCAATTGTGTAACTGATGATACGAAAAGCTGATCCACTGAAATGTTTCAAAGTAATGGAGGCTACCCGGGCCAGATATTATTGGCATTTCAGGAGCTCATTTGGAGGTATACATGCCAAGAAATCAAAGTGAAAAAATGATACTAAAGACAAATATTGCTTTAACCAGCACCTGCACTTTCTTTAATTGTATGGAAAAGAAATGTTTACAACACAGGAGTTCCACTAATATGTACTGTATCCCGCTTGCCTTGTGCCACACTATAGATGTTGACTGCACTCCAAAAGGTGGCTCCCCCCCCTTTTATTTGTTTTTGTTTTTAAACATGTTTTTACCCTTTTTTTATTTATACATTTTTACACTGCTGTTTTTATGTTGTTCCTGTGTGTTTAAGTGTCCAGTTGTACATGCTCATACTTCTGAAGCATCATGTACCACTTTAGCTAATTAAAAGTATAGTAGGATTGATTCTATGCTACATGATAGCACTGCCTCAAAGCATTTTTTTCATGGTGTGAATTAGCAGTATTAAACTCTGAGTGCCATCTGGTGGTGAAAATGGGAATAGAATTTATATCCCCTGTAACATGCAGTAAGATTAACCATTTGAACCCTAGCCCTCCCTATTCTGGGAATGTCACAATGGGCAAACATTCTGTGAAAATAGCCAATTTACAAGCTCACAATGTGTCTCATTGCAATTTGGTGGAGGGAAAAAGGAGGCCACCAAGGAATGACCCCTGAGGGACCCCGGACAACAAAGTATAATAGGGTAAATGTCCATACCACAGGATTATTACCTGTATAACTAATGGATTGACAAGAAGCCTCTCATGAGTGTCTGCATTCTTAGAAATCTTTTGTTTTTTTGTACATACATTTTTCTATGCTAGTCACGTATCATAAGCATAATGCTGATCAAAAGCAAAATTAATGTTGCACATTTACTTCTAGTGGCAGGTGCATTTACCATGGCTTACCACCTGCTTAAAAAGTGTGTTGAAATGTGTGTGAATATGATTTTCACCTTTTTGCAGTGCCAGTTCACAGTATTCGAAGGTGAGGTTTTCTGTCGGCAGCTGAATGCATGCATGCGTGTGTCTGGTATTGTTACACTCCTAATTGACAGGCAGCCATGCAGAACTGATCATTACAAAGTTCTACTTTCTCTCCCACTATCTGTGTCTCCCTTTCTCTCCTCATTATGTCTCTATCTCTGTGCCCTGGCCTCTCATGGGCCAAACATCTGGGGATGTGGCTGAGGTTGACCAATCACAGCTGACTGTCCGATGATTCTGCCCAGTTCTAGATACGTACAATTCAGTGCAACCCTCTGAGATATCGTGGTAAGCAATCATTAACCACTTTCAACATGGGGTTGAAAATATAGTTATATATAGTTATAATTCAGAACTTTAAAAAAAAAATGTTGGTGAAGACAGCCAATTTACAAGGCCACTTCATGACGCATTGTGGCATGTTGTTAGCTTGTTGATGGGCTGTTTTTGCTATTTGGGTTCAAAAGGTTCATCAGAAACACCAGCTGCAACCTAAATGGTCAGAAACAGGTTTGAGTGTTGATGTCATTTGTTTTGACCAGTCTATTGTGATTTCATGAATTGACCTCTCCTTCTCCTTCCTCCACAGGTCATAGCATGCATCTTATCTGAGGGTCAAAGTTCATAATATGATCAAATGAAGCTTGAAGGATGAGTACACAAAAACATTTTGTATTTGTGCCTTAGGGATAGTGCACAAATACACACTCCTGGATTGTAGTTAATGTAACTGATTGGAATAGTAAGACAACAAAGTGTTTCTTTCTATGATTGTTATTTATTATATATTGTAATGTAGTCTATAACTATGATCTACTTTAGTTTATATCATTTGTGCAGCCATTTGTACTATAATTCTCTTTTTCACTTTCCCCATAATTTCAACCTGTGAAAGATCAGCCATCTGCCCCTCCACCCCCATTTTCTAAGATTTGTCAGCTAATATGGTCATTTGTATCAATATTTGCCTCATGGTTGCTTTTTATTTGTGTCTATTCATCTGCACTTCCTCCCCTTTGAGAAACTACAGTGAAATGGGCCTCTGATGAATATACTGTAGCCATCTGTACTAGCAGTCATTGTTTCCATGCACTTCCTCTACGTCACACAGTAAAATGCTCAGTGTTAATTTATCCATTTCTAGCACTCAGGTTTTTACCGTGTACAATCTCCCCTTTCATCTTCAGCCACAAAATCCCTCTTTAACGACTCCGGTTAGTGCTATCTGTGCTGCTCAGCACTGGCGTAGGATTGGGAAGCAATGTTACGAAATGGGGGCAATGGTTCTTACAGCTGAGCTGCTAAGTGAAAGTAACTCTGTGATGCAAGGCTTCTTATCTGCTCCTGAATGAACTTCAGCCGCGTATTCGCGTCATAGCTCTGTTGACCAATGTTTTTCCCTCCATTTTTTACGCTTATTTGTTTTTTACCCATTTCCATTTCGATGTTAATGACGTAAAACAGTCTCTTGTTTATGCAAGCACACAGTGCACATACATATCTTAGGGTATTTTGTGTATATGCCTTATTTAGGGTGTTTGTGTCAACTTGTTGAATTAATAGCCCTGCATTAACAGACATCAGTTTAGTTTAATTTATTTATACTTTGCACCTTTGTTGGTGCAAACCGGTGAAAAGAACTACAGTAGATTGTTGCTACTTTTGCATGAAGACAAAGGTCACCAGTTTGACCCCTGCTACGGTCATATGTACTGTTCATTCTACTCAAGATACTGAACCCCTGCCTGGTCACATATTGCAAGATGCCGTCTGAACCCTTACCCACTCACATATTGCTAGACAATGAACCCCTACCCGCCTACATGTTGCAACAAACTGAACCCCTACCCGCTTACATGTTGCAAGAAACTGAACCCCTATTCGCTTACATATTGCAAGACACTAAACCCATACCCGCTTACATGTTGCAAGACACTGAACCCCTACCGCTTACATGTTTCAAGACACTGAACCCCTACCGCTTACATGTTGCAAGACACTGAACCCATACCCGCTTACATGTTGCAAGACACTGAACTCCTACCCGCTTACATGTTGCAAGACACTGAACGCATACGCGCTTACATGCTGTAAGACACTGAACCCTTACCTGCTTACATGTTGCAAGACACTGAACCCCTACCCGCTTACATGCTGCAAGACACTGAACCCATACCCGCTTACATGTTGCAAGAGACTGAACCCCTACCCGCTTACATGCTGCAAGACACTGAACCCATACCCACTCACGTGTTCCAAGACACTCAGATATGCTTTGTAATTGACAACCAATAAAATGTTGTCACTTATCAGATACTCTTATCCTTAAATCTATATCTGGCCTAGTATAAGAAATGGACTCTCCCTCCCAGCATTTATACATTTGCAGGCTCACTTTTAAACTGTCTTATTTGGGATTTTAGCTAGTTCTACATCAACAGTACATGTATCATAACATAAGTCAGTGTTCAGTGTTATAATTGGTTATTCATTTGTAATGGTTAGGCACAATGATGGCCTTGCATGTGGTCCCTGACCATGTTGCAAAATGTTTTTTTCTTCTTGTTCCACGGAACAGTGCATATACCTGGTGACCTCTGATGACATGTAAATGTTGTCAGTTACTAGGAAGTCGGAGGTCAAGAAATTCCACAGAAAAGGGAGAATCTCAAGAAGGGGAAGTGTACCGGATTGCCTGATGGAGTCATTATTAGGAATAATATAATCACGTGTCCGTGTAGTCCATGGACCATTGGTTGAGAAACAGAGGGATGTATAGACATGGGACGCATGCATAGCAAGTGTTACCAAAGCACTAATCTTAGCTCATATCCCCACCCAACACAACAGTGGTCCCCAGGTTGATTCTTAGTCAGGGTGGTGGTCCCTGGTTCACAATCAGTTGAAAACCCCTGCTATAGAGTGTTTCATTTTCAGTTTTGGATACCAATTACGTCCAATCAGATGAGAGAGCTAATACATGATACATGATAAACACATACAATTGGAAGTGATAAAACAAAAACAAAAAAGAGCAGACAGAATTGTAACAATATAAAACTGAAGCGATAAATGGGTTCTCTTACGCCTCTTCTTCTTCTACGCTCTCTTACGTTCTCAACGGCATTGTGGGCTTGTAGATGTGCTATTATTGTTGGCTAAAGTTCTCCTCAGAAAAGGGATGCTAGGGTTCAAGTGGTTAATGTAAAAATAAATATATCACACAAATATTTGGCGACACCCCTGTAGTAACCCTGAGGACCCCCTGTTGAAGACCCCTGCAGTAAATAATTACTTCATTATTGAGCACAAGGGACACTCTTTGTTCATACCTAAATGCCACTTTGTAATTGTGAAAAATGTGGGGATTTTTCTTTTTCTTTTTTGAATAATTAGAAATACTTTTTGGACATTATAACATTACATAAGTATCAAATCTTTTATTCTGAGACAATCAGGTTACAGTCTGAAACCAGCATTTTCGCTCTGCTCAAGAAAGATGCTGTTTTTGTATACATGTAAAGCAAGTGAACTTGCATTCCCTCCTTGGTTGTGGGTGTACCAGTGGCCTTGTGAGTGTCCGCCACTATTGGCATCAAAGGTTGGATTGGAGTAAGAACTTGGGCCATACTAGCATCATTTCCATTGGGTGTACTCTGATGAAAGCATAGAGCTTTCATCACAGCCTTCGTCAGCAGCTTGATGTAACAAAATAGAACAAGTTTGTAGTGCACTGCACTGGGGTAAACTGAACATTGACTTTCTGACAGAAGGTGGACTTTGATTTTGTACAGGTCTTGTACACGGCACCGCCTCTCTGAGTATGTCATAAAAAAAAGTGAGCTAGACAGGATATATAAATACAGATTGGAAAGATGTTGGGCCCTTTTTGGATTATGTTCTGGTGTATGAAATCCTCCCAGTAACGAACAAGGAAGGACTTAAAGGATTTAACACCTTTAAGAGAAACTTTTAAGTGTAAGTGGGTTTCTGTTTTATTGTTTTATGACATAGCAATCTGAACTTTGATGGGGAGATAGATACAGTAGTTGTTAGACTGAAACTACAGTATAATGATAAAACTAATTAGAGACGATTATTGAATTAATACTAGCTTTTGACTCAAGAGATTTCTGACCGTTTTATAAGCTATGAACTTGTATATGATGTATTTTTTGTAACAACCCTAGATAACCCCATATGCTGTATGTATGAATGTGCATGTCCCCCTACTAGTAACAGGGAACCATGGTGGGATTTAAGCCGTCAGATGTGCCCCCTCCCCTGGGGGTGAAGATGGCAAGTGCTGGGGCAGCTGCCTGCATAGCGGACCTGGTCACTTTCCCTCTGGACACAGCCAAAGTCAGACTACAGGTAGGCTACATTATCTGCTCAGTACCAAAGACACCTTAGGACGGATATTTGTTTATCCATCTCTAGTACTTTAAAACAAGTAGAGTTTTTATAAACACCTTTTTTTTTATCACACTGACAAAAATGAATGATATTTCCCTATTGCCCTTGACTTATTATTGTACTTGGTAATGGCAAGCTGACAATACAGTTGTCACAGAGTACTGTGATGCTGTCATCCACTACAAAGGTTGTATAATTTCAATCTTTACTCCTGTAGACTGTCTCTGTCTAATACTGATCATCTCTTTACTTCCTCCAGATTCAGGGAGAGAAAAGCGTGGAGGCGGCCAAAAACATCCGCTACAGAGGGGTTTTTGGGACAATTAGTACCATGATAAAAACTGAGGGCCCCAGGTCTCTTTATAATGGTCTGGTTGCTGGGCTACAGAGACAAACGTGCTTCGCCTCCATCAGAATCGGCCTTTATGACAACGTCAAGAATTTCTACACTGGTGGCAAAGACAGTAAGCGACAACAGTTACCATTAGGGATGGAGGATATGAGATAAAACATTCAAGATCATTTTGTTGTGCTCAATTTCCATTATTACAGTCATTTAGCAGACATTACATTACAGTCATTTAGCAGACATTACATTACAGTCATTTAGCAGACGCTTTTATCCAAAGCGACGTACAATAAGTGCATTCAACATAGGTAGGGAACGAAAACTACTAATCACCAGACGTCTTAAGTGCATTTTCTGCAAAACACAAGCAACCAAGAGTATACCTAGCGCTATCAGCTACCTATTTCCTTAAACAGATGAGACAAAATAGCAAAATCAAATGAACAGGAGCTAAAACAAATAAGTGTATCGACTAAACAAGATCCAATAAACAATACAACAATAGAAAACAAGCGTTCACATTATCCGGACATAATCCGGTCCTCATGACTCATGTTTGATGACAGAAAAGTGCCACAGTGTTTTATGTTTGGGGTTCAAATTAGTACAATTTCAGTTTTATTTTATTTAAATAACAGACTTACACAATGTTGCTATGTTTTATTTATGCAAGGGACCTTATCATTTATGATTAGGCTTACCTTATTTAAGTTTTCTTCCTCTTCTTTTTACCATTCATTCCGCTGTCCTTGCTGAACCTCTGTCTGTGTGATCTGAAAACAAAGCAAAGTATTCCTTTACTGTGCATTTACAACACATACGTACTACTTGAACCATGTGAATGTTTGGATATCAGGTAAATAGGTAGATTATTTGTTGGTAATGTTTTTTCTTTTTCACTGTGTGACGATTACCTGCTAAGTGTTGATAAGAGTCTGAATCTGTTCACAATTAATGGAGATTCTGTATGTCAGAATATTGGAGCGTATAGGATAGAAATGACTGCTGTTTTCCCACTGTAATCGACACCTAAGAAACGTCTAAGAAAATGATTATATTCATGCAAAGAAACTTCACAGTGTCATGAGGGACTCAAACTAATTATGTTCCCACTTCCAAAGACGCAAGCATACTGATACGTATCCTGGCCGGTTGCACCACGGGAGCCATGGCAGTGTCATTCGCCCAGCCCACTGATGTGGTGAAGGTTCGATTCCAGGCCCAAATGAACCTGGACGGAGTGGCCCGGCGTTACACCGGAACCATGCAGGCCTACAAACACATCTTCCAGAACGAGGGCATGCGTGGGCTTTGGAAAGGTATACTGCAGGCCCCAGAGGTCACACAGAACACTGGAGAGGCAGCACATGACTGGATATAGGATGTAGTTTGTGTCAACGTGCATTTCATTTCATTTTGCAATGTACATGAGCCAGTGAAACCTTTGCCTGCTCACTTGTTCTTTGTCACTCTGGATAAGGACATCAGTAAAGGTCGAGGACTTTATTTTCCCGCATTGAAAATGTTATGTATTAAAATGTTCAAAATCAGCCATAAAAAATCTACCTTAGGAGGTCATACTATGGAACATTTTCCCCCCTGTTTCATGAACTATTTGTTTCAAATGCACTAAAAACCTAAATACACTGTATACCATTCAGTTGTGATTCAATGATACATGGCAGGACAGGAGATACTGTACTCACACAGTTTTTACTCTATTGCTTTGTAGGGCAGTGAACAATCAAAAGTGGAGAAAAAAGAGAAAGGGACTATTTTCTACTGGTGCCATGTTCTTTATGGATAATTGTTATTGGTGGTAAGACCCCCATCTCTGCATTAAATGTGATCTCTCCTGTTATCTCTCCACTTTCGTTGCTACGAAAGTGGACTCTCCCTCTCAGCATTTGTGTACACAAGGGGGGGAAAAGAGAGATTCAGCAATAGTGAAGCACATCAATAATCCAACATAGTACTGGTTTAGTATTAATTGCAGCAGTGGCATGCTTAGTGATTGTTACAGTAGGTGACAACAGAGGCAGTAGTATTATATCACGTGTTGAATGATCGGTCTTTATGCCATACTGCTTCTCCAGGCACACTACCCAACATCACAAGAAATGCCCTGGTCAACTGCACAGAACTGGTCACCTACGACCTCATCAAGGAGGCCATCCTGAAACACAAACTTCTGTCTGGTTAGTGCACACACACACACACGCACACACACACACACACACACACACACACACACACACACACACACACACACACACACACACACACACACACACACACCAAGTAGGTTTGCCAGCTACCTGAAATTTAAAGGTGTGTCTCTTATTTTTCATTTCCCAGATAAAGATAAAATCTCACTATACTGTATGTACAGTTGTATGTATTAATTTATTATATTAACACCCTGTATTATAGTACACATGTATGTATATGAGCTGTTTGAACTTGTAAGATGTGTGTCATTGATTGATCCCCAAAAATAAGGAACAAAGTGTGTCCCTTATCAGTTCAATAAGCGATACAGTCTTTTAGTTTCCAAATAAGGGACGATTCCTTATTTCAAGGGGCGGTTGGCAACCCTGAGTGAGACATCTGATTGGTCCACATGCTACACACCCTCTTGTCCTTTTGACTATTGTATCCTCTGAGCTGATAACAGAGGGCAGGCTTGTACAGTACAGTAGTACAGTAGTACTGGAAATAGTTAATAAACATTTAGGCCTATCTTCATGAGAAAGTATTGCCCCATCAGATCATGGTTACATAATGATATATATACATTGCTTTGCTGTATAGCTCGGCCGAGAACAAATATTTTTACTTTACTGGGGTATTTCAAATGATCAGTACTTTCACTTCTACTCCACTACATCTCAGAGGCAAATATAATACTTTTATAATATAATATAATATATAGACATATAATAGATATACACTACAATTATTTGAAAACTTTAGTTACTTTGTAGATTTAGATTATTATTACAATTTTACAAAACATACTTTACCCACTTCAGCCCTATATACAAGTTCTTGTGAGCTCGTAGAAAGCTATTTTCAAAAGATTTTTATACATTTGAAAACTTGTAAAATGGGACATTCTGCATAACAAGTACTTTTTACTTTCGGTACTTTAAGTACATGTTGATGCCAATACTTTTGTACTTTTACTCAAGTGAATTTAGAATTCCGGACTTTTACTTGTAATGGAGTATTTCTACATTGCAGTATTGATACTTTTACTTAAGTAAAAATAAATGGAGTACTTTTTCCACCCACTTTTCGCCTACTTTTCAATTTGTTGATAAAGAAAATAAGGACAGTAAATAACTTCTCTTTAAATTCTCTCTCTGCAGACAATCTGCCGTGTCATTTCCTATCTGCGTTCGGTGCTGGCTTTGTGACCACAGTGATTGCTTCTCCGGTTGACGTGGTGAAGACGCGCTACATGAACTCCCCACCCGGCCAGTACCGCAGCGCCATCAACTGTTCATGGACCATGATGACCAAAGAGGGGCCAACAGCTTTCTACAAAGGGTAAATTGTCTTTCCCAAATACCCTCAATACCCACATCTTTGGGCGTTGTGCTGTAAATGTTCTCATTTCTTCATAAAAATTATAAATCATAAAAAGCAAAATTCTGCATACAGAGTAGGTAGCCTACTTTTACTTTTGGTACCTCATGTAGATTTTGATGCCAACACTTTTGTACTTTTATTCAAGTAAATACGTTGAATACAGGGCTTTTACTTGTATGGAATATATATATATATATATATATATATATTACATTGTGGTATTGCTACTTCTACTAAGTAAAACAAATCTGAGTACTTCTTCCACTATTCACTCTGTAAGGCAAGGTTATAGCACCATTCTGGTTCCACAGTTAACAGGTGCAAAATGTGAACCTCTGAGCAACAGACTTGTGTGTTTATTGTCCCTGTCATGTGTAGATTTGTGCCGTCATTTCTGAGGCTGGGGTCTTGGAATGTAGTGATGTTCGTGTCATTTGAGCAGATCAAGAGGGCGATGATGGTCACAAAAAAGAGGCTTGAGGATACCAATTGATGCTCCTGTTTCAGCTCAAGTCTGCTTGACCGGACACATTTTAGCCTAAAAACATTTAAATTCCATCCATCCATCTTCAACTGCTTATCCGGAGCCGGATCATAGGCGCAGAAGTTCTAGCAGAGAGCTCCAGACTTCCCTTTCCCGGGCAACATTAGCCACTTCATGCTGGGATCCCGCGGCGTTCTAAAGGCAGGATGGACCCTTGGTCTGCCCCGGGGCTTCCTCCCAGTGGGACGTGACCAAAGGACCTCCCCAGGGAGACACTCGGCAAGCATCTGTACTAGATGCCCAAACCACCATAAATGGCTCCTTTCCACATAAAGAGAAATGGTTCTACTCAGTCTCTCCCGGGCCACTGGACTTCTCACCCTATCTATCCCTAAGGGAGACGCCAGCCACCCGTCTGAAAAAACTCATTCCGGCTGCTTTGTATCCGGGATTTCGAAAATAGTAATCACTACACCACATTTAAATTCCTTTGTTCAAAAGGGGATAACAGACAGGCTACCATTACTTGGCTACTGGTTAGTTGGCTATAAGCTAAATACAACACTGGGGAAAGTAATCGTCACTGTCGGGCAGAAACCTTGTATCTGGAAAGATGTTGGGCCTTTTTTGGATTATATTCTGGTGTATGAAATCCTCCCAATAATGAACAAGGAAGGACAGTTAGGATTTGTTTTCTTTCATAAATGAATGCTGTATCATGTTATACTTGATCCTACAATATAGTGTCATGCACAAGTACCCGATTTACAACCTCACATGTCGCAGTGCAACACATTGTGAAAATCCCCAAATACTGTAGAGATGCCAGGTTGAAAGTGGTTAAGTCTGTCAGTGGGTTTTATAAATGTTTAACCAGTGAAAGTATTAAGAGCTTGAGACTAAATAACTACTCTGGATCCATTGGAACACAGCTTATCTTTATATTTATTGTGACATGTAATATATAGCCCTTTCCAAGTGTTGTAAGAGTAAACTTTCCGTGCAGTAGGTTAAGCTTACTTGTTTGGAAAGTTGACATTGCACTTTTAGACCAATACTGCCAAATCACTCAGCCAGGACAGCTTAGTGCAAAATTCACTGAGATGCAGCCATCACATAATACAATGTAAAGCTTAAATAATATTTGACTTGTTTTACAAATAAACCATGTGTGCTTTGTGGGTTTTTTAACCATTTGTTCGGTGGTTCTCTCTCTCTCAACACACGGTCTAGCATAACATGAAAACGTGTATTTATTAACATTGAACAAGAGGTGTCGGACATTACAAAGTAATTCATATTTTGGTCTAGAAATATTAAAAAAGTATCCTCAAATACAAACAGCATTTAAAAAAGGCAAAAACACCATGTCAATGTCCTGGATCACATACAAATGTGTGAAATGGGTGAGGACAATGTTATAATCCCAGCACCACCTTGTACAACACATGGTATTAATGGTATCAGTTGAGACACATTTAATCATGCACAGACCGTCAAGGGAGGGCACTAAAGCAACAGGGCATCAAAGAAGAAATTCTAATATTTTTTCATTGCTTTACTCTTGTTAAGTCTTTGACATACATACTGACCTCCTGAGTAGGACAAAGATGACAACACACAGGCATTGTTTATATAAATACACGAGACATCTCAATATAAGATTAAATAAAATTCAAAGCTACATTAACTTTTTCAGTCATTACTCCTGTCTATCATCAACAATGCAGCAGTTTGTTCCCTGGTCACTGAAAAGTGCACAAACCATCACTATGAATACAAATCACTACATCACCCTCTTTCACTACAATCTGCTACAGTAAATCTCCTTCCCCATTTATTCTGTTCGCTATTGGAATGGTCCTATTTGAGGTATAGAATTTACATTTGTGCTCTACTCTAAACGCCACATCTATTTTTAGGGTTTTATTTGTTTCAAATTATGGAGAACGTTGAGTGTTATCTTGAGTGGCCCAAGACTTTCTTATGTTTTTCAGACTTTTTGCATTTCTGCTGTGTTTTGGATAGAAATGGTTAGCAGAGAGAGCGGGGATGACATGAAGCCAAGCGCCTCGGCTCAGATTCGAACCAGGGCCAGCTGCAGGAAGGACCATAGCCTTATTTATCTGGTATGCACTCTCACCAGGTGAACCACCGGGATGCCCTGCCTAAGACTTTTTGTGTTAACATTTGGGCAGCACTGGTTAGTTAGCGGCTTCCTCTTGGGTTACAATACAAAAGAATGTCATAGGGGCACGGTGCAGCAGTGGTCTGATATTTATTCCTGTAAACCATGTTGGCTTTTAGGGCCGACAGTCAATGTGAGGGACACATCGGGGTCCTGTAGGTGTGTCTTCACCTGGCTGTGGAACTTTTCCCTGTAATGGTTAAACTCCATGATGCTCTCTGGTTCCTCAGCCAACCAAAACTTATCGAATTCATATGCCAAGTAACCTATAGAAGGAAAAATTAAAACATGAACAATTACTTAAATCGATATATTGATCGTTGTAATCCGTCTCAATTATTTAGGAAATACATTTAAAATGAATTCACTTTTTGTACAACAAAATGTTGAATATTTTGGGAAATCTAGCCTGAGTAGACGGCCGGCTGTAGTATCCAATAACTAAACAGATTTCAATTCATGCGTGACTCGTTCTGACAAAGAAATGTCAAAAAAACAGTTTTGTTGTATCAGCAGAGTTTTGCTGATAAGCACACCACTCTATTATTCATTTATTTTTTGCGTCATATCTTTTCGATGTTCTGTTCTGGGCTGGATTGGGCTCATGTTTGTCTTAATGTTGATGAGACACTTTAATCTGTGTTAATGGAATGCCTTGTGCCTAAAGTGGGAGTGGACGTTAATTCTGATCCGGCTTTCTCAGGTAAGCACCGATATCATTAGCAACGTTGATGCAATACCCTCCATGTGAAACGGCCAAACATACTCACAGTATAGCTGATGAAAGTGCTGGAGCTCAGGTTTTCCTGCCACAGTGTTGTAGAAATGGGGCTTCAGAGCACCACTCTTCAGGAGGCTGTAAGCCATCTCTGTCAAGTTGATCCCAACAATGGCATAAGAGTACCTGGAATATGGAGCGCTTTTAAGTTTAGCTCAATCATGTGTGCCAGTGTGACATGAGATACAATGCTCCATGACAGGAGCATAACTGGAGCATGTGTATGTTCACACTAATCGCCTTTAATGAAGAAACAAATGCACTATAGAGTGCTTTTTCCGCTGAAAAGTAAAAAGGGGGGAGGGGTAGGGGTGCGGTCGTTGCTATTGACGGAATACAGACCTCAATATTAAGTTCTATGGAACTTACGGAAACAACTTTTTTTTTTTAAAAGTATAGATGTGGATGTAAACAAGATTGCGCAACTGTATGGCATATTTATCACCGAAAATCTTTAATAGACCAGCTACCAGAGACGAGCACAGAGGTCTGCGTTTCCCTTCCTGTCAGGGTTGCCTGGAGTTCACTCTGCTGCAACACAACTCGCTTATATAAATGTGACATTAATAGGTGTGCCTTTAAGAAAAGACAACTCCACAGGGTACATAGCGAATACAATGTAATTACACTAGGTAATAATAGGTTTGATATACTGTTTTGTTAAGACAGAAGAGGAGGAGGGACGCTGGTGGTAGTCTAGAGTGTGGGTGCCTGGTGGCTGACAGCAGGGCACAGCGAGACCATCATCTTGGACGAGCAGCTCTGCATTTGTGCACAGTGGTGATTGGACAGCTAATAAAAAGCGGCCCATGTCCAATTTCTGAAAGACTTGAAAGAATGTATCTATAACTTTAACAACTTTAACACATCGGGTGCCAGAGGTTTATTAAAATATTGTACGTTCAGTGCCTGCTATTCTTCCATCCACTTAGGTTGATACGTTTCGTGCTGTAGAAGCCCCAACGCGGAAGTGCATGTAAACAAAGCGTGCGTGCGAGACGGCGGAGGGTCCCGACTAACGCCTGGAACAATAATATTTCTAACGCGATCCTCCATTGCAGAGTGATCGCCAATCGAAAACGGCTCACTTCCACCACATTAAAAAGAAATGGAGATGTTAAGCTTTTAGTCAAGGAGTTAACATTGGAGCGGCCGACCGGAAGGATTTTTGACATGGATCTACAGCCGGCCTCTCCTTCTCAGAGACTCCTTGGATGATCCCAAAGTTTCGTTAGAGCGCCCCACGTGGGCCCCACGTATAAAAAAGAAATGGGTCAAAAATGGTCCGGACCGTTTATGGCACATGACGCATGGATTCTCAAAAACGGTCCGGACCGTTTTTGACACACAAATCCAGTCCACCGGAGAAAATCGCCCTGCCTTCTAACCTGGCCGGTATGTGGTTGCAATTTCTCATAGGGTTTTATGTAAAAAAGGCGCTTAGTGTGAATTCTACCTAAGAAAGACAGGTACAGTCTATGCAATGCTTCAGTTAAGTCAGTTAAATATTAAACATATACTGTACATAATCTTTATAGTTTACACATGACGGTGATCGTGGCATGTCAATGAATATTTCCTACCCTTGTTTTGGATGGCTTGCATGAGACAGCACCTGACGCGCTTCGTCTGTGTAGTTTTCACTGAAGAAACTGCAACAAAGTCAAATCAGAATGATTAACCTTCCACTGCAGTAAAAGGTGTGTTGCATACTGCATAGAATATGAATGTTCAGAGCCATGGTGTAACACACACATGTATATACTTTTTTCTTACCAAACATTCCACTATTATTTTTGTTTGTAGGTAGTTTTCTATGGTGTATCAATGTTTTAAATGTTTTGCTTCTCTCCATTTAAACACATTCTGAGAAAGGGAAGGTATTGATGTACTGTAGGGTCTCTGCGATCTCATCTATCTTTCTAATTAATCATACAACTTCCTCAACTCACACGAGATTAGTCAGTCCCAACAAGCCCATTCCTCTGAAGTCCGTCTTAGGGTCTTCTCCTTGGAATCCAATGTCACCCCACTGCTTGTTTACCCTCGATTCCAATTTAACGGCTGGCATCAACAGGTCCCAGAGCTAAGATCACAAACACAACAGTGTTTAAGTTGTTAACCACTTAAACCCAATTACTTAGTTGACTGGTCCCCCAGGGCTCTAGACTGGGTCCGCTCCTTTTGCCCCTCTACACCAAATATCTTGGTGAGTTTATAGATCACCTATTCAATAGGTGATCAACAAAGTCACCAAGATATTTGGTGAACATTTGGTAACATTAGGTCCTATTGTCACCAAATGTTCACCCCAAAAATAGGGATGCTAGGGTTCATGTGGTTAATATGGAATACGCAGATGAAGTGAATGAAAACTGAGTTAAAAGTGAACTTATTTAAATAATTCACTCTAGAAAATGGCTGACAGTGCAGGTCTCATGACTAACTGTTTTAATGTAGGCTACTATATAACATTTTCAATTCAGCATTCAGAATTTACTGTCTTCTATAAAATTAGATTTTACTTGTGAAATCAGCCTAGTCATCAAGAAGGTCGTCTTTCTAAAGTGGAGGCTACTTGTGTAATCAGCAAAAACGATTCACTTAGCTTGGCTTCACAGGGAAAACCATTTTCACCACTCAATGTAATGGGAGGAAT
Organism: Gymnoscopelus microlampas; assembly: GCF_963454915.1. NCBI lineage: Eukaryota > Metazoa > Chordata > Actinopteri > Myctophiformes > Myctophidae > Gymnoscopelus > Gymnoscopelus microlampas. The sequence continues at coordinate 40,824,736 of NC_139939.1, forward strand.
ATGCAGTTTTCCTTTTTCATCCCAACTTTTAGTGAAAACCCATTAAGTGATGAAAACATTGACATTAATACATTATCATCACGTACAGTAGTATCTAACATTTATTTATATTTCCTGTGCCTCTATCTAAAGATAAAGAAATTGACCAGGCAATGTCTGAGGATCTTGATTTCAAACACAGCACAATCCTTCATACCTTAAGGAGCATGGCCTCATGTTCTTCATTCTCTGAGTCAAAGACCTTCTTTCTAAGCTCCTCCACAGATGTGTACAAGGTGCTGTATCCTGTTATTTGTAAGAGACACAGGTGCAAACTCTTCTTGAACCTGTAACAGAGGGGACATGCAGGCCAGGGAAATGGAATATTAACAATGCAAACATTGTAAAACTACTAAATTGAATAACATTTGGAATTGATAATAATTCTAAAACATTTAAGATGACTTCAGGTTAAGATTTAGGGAAAGAAAATATAATTTACGTGGGATCTTTCTGAGGTTTGACATGCTTCTCTCGCATGATCTGATCCACACACGACTCCAAATGATCCTCACTCTCTTGTAAAGCCCCTCTTAAAACCTTCAAAAGGGAGAGAATTAAATAGCGAGATGAAAGGCAGGTGGCACAGCAAACCAATGTTGAAATGAAACTTATCGCCTATAATGAGTTATCTGTATATTTTGATTTTCTATATTGTTGTGGTAGTTTTTTTTGTTGCATTGTTGTTTTGTCCAGATGTTTGAGTGTTGAATGTTTAATAGACCACAATGTAAACAAGCCTCAGGCTTTTTTTGTCATCCATTTGGCATATTTTTTAATCGTTTTAAATCATTGCACAGGTTTACAGGTGTAAAACAGTGGGTGACATTGTTTTTGTGCAAGCTACATCATTTTTTGTTGTTTGGCTTAAAAATAAATCCCATGATACACAATAGCCATGAATATGAGGCATTTCAAAGTCTCAAAGAGGCTGAAAAGCACTAACAGAAATGACTACAGTATTCTACAGTATTCAATTAGTGTCTTAACCACATGAACCCTAGCACGCAGGCCTATTCTGGGCAATCTTTCTGCGAAAGTAGCTGATCTACAAGCTCACAACGCAAACATGCATATTACGAGCTTGTAGATCGGCTATTTTTGGCGACTAGATTTGATGTAGAGGGAAAAGCAGGCCTAGACCCAGTATAGACCCCTGGGGGACTCAATGAAGCCAATGAAGTATATAAGATGAAGTGTTTAAGCCGAGTTCAGGAGGACTGAGTAGAGTAAAGACAGATTTATTTCACTTACACAAGACTCTTAGATTTCAATTATACCGTAACACAGTGCTGCATATGGGAACATCAAAATGTCTCACCTTGTTCTTTGATGACTGGAGAGAATATTCTGACAAAAAAATAAAAAAAGGAAGACACCAAAAAAAAAGAGGATAACAATTAGTGCAAAATTCAAATAAAATGGAAGACATACATGAAAAGCAACAGGCTGATGGAACTTAATTCACCTGCTCTTGTTGTCCTGATGGCCCCAGGCTGGCACCCTGAACATATTCTCTGCAGCTCACATTTCCCCGTTGCATGTCTGATGAGCCACTTCAGCCAGTATCTAAGGAAGGATGTGTAGAAACACTGCCAGATGTACCCCAGCATTTCTACAACAAACAGTAATAGTATTAAATCAATGGACAGAATAAATCCACATAGGGGAGAAAAATTATCAAATCAATACCTTAAATGTACCAACTGTCTGATGAACCACACAGCAGCAGCAGTTGAGCCTGCACACACTTTAAAACCCATTATAACCGGGAAAGTAACTGGTGTCATTTTACATTTTTGCGTTGGCTATTAAAAAATAGCAGCGATACAAGCTCACAGCGCGCCACTTCGTGCCCCCACTGCGAGCTTGTACATCAGCTATTTTTGAAAAATCTTGAAAGTATGAGAACTGCTGATTTAGAAGGCATTTGTAGAATCTGCCTCGGGTCTTAATGGGTTTTAACATACATTGTTCATCCCTTGCTATTCTGTGCTGGTTATTAAGGGTAAGGTCTTCTATGTATTCCTTTCTAAGCTTGATAATCACCCTGCCAAAGTACTGTCACAGTCAGTGTATCAAGGGCAGATCCATGTGTCTTAATTTAAATGTAGGTAAGAGAACCTCCCAGAAACACATGTGTCAGGACTCAGGAAGGAACTGCATGGGTCGGAATCATGAGCTGCAACCATTTAAACTAAAAAGACCGTACTTCAAAAACATGTCTGTCATTGCATTCATCGAGCAGACTGAGCTGCGCACAGCCAGATCAGACTGTCTGCGTCTCCGTGGAATTCATGATATAACAAAGGGCTCCAATGACATGTCAGTGGACATTGTTCGTTGATCCGCTGATGGTGTGGATGTCACCAAAGTAAGGTTTGACGCGACCATAAGTGAATTGACGTTATCTGAACGAAATCATGTTTATGTTGAGTTGACGTATCATCATCAAGGACTGCTTTGGTAAACTATATTAGAAATAACTTGTACAGCAGCTTGGCTGCCTGGGGAGTTACTATGATAAACACTGACTGGACGTATTTCACTCCACAAAAACACGTATTTAAACCATTATAATGAAAAACACAGTGTCGACGTGAGTCGCGTGGCGCGATTAAGTCGACTGTTTTAATGCCATCTATAATAGCAGAGCACAGACACGACGTAGCACGACCCACTACTTTAGTTAGCTAGCTAACAACAGGTTGTCATGACGTTAGCATTGCTAGCATGCTATAGTGACGTTAGTACACTAAAGTGTAGCTGGAGTTAATCTACCAACGTTAAACTGCTGTATGGCAACAGCATTCATTATCACACACACACACAGCTGGGGATGTGACAGTGTTAAGTGATCGTATGGTTAAAGTTACCTGTGTTTATGTGTTGGCTGTCTGCGTTTCTGTTGTTGACAAAGTCTCATTCATTCACCCACACGCTGATGATGTGATGTCATTGTGGTGGGACACGTTCAGATGGTAACAGGAAGCCTCGCACCAAAACACGTCTAGTCCCCATTTTTTTCGCGGACCAGTGGTTCTTGTATTTGTTTTTACTGAGATTAGGGTTAGAAATATGTTACTGATGATACGTTTAGGAATAAGGTTATAGATTTAGGCATAGTTTACTGAGGTTACGTTTAGGATCCGAATACCTGAGGTGAATACCGCCGGATTTGCCCCGGGACGACTGCGTTTTGGGGCGAGCATATTGGTATTCGTTCAGACGGTGGAAAAAGTACTAAAATGTTTTTACTTACGTAAAAGTATCAATACTGCAATGTAGAAATACTCTATTACAAGTAAAAGTACTCATTATGCAGAATATGTTCCATTTCAAGTTTTCAAATGTATAACAATCTTTTGAAAATAGCAGATCTACGATGCAACGCATGTGAGCTTCTAGATCTGCCATTTTCAAATGGCCGAAATATAAAGTGGTTTGGGTGTTTTGTAATAATAATCAAAATCTACAAAGTAACTAAAGTGTTCTAATCATTGTAGTGGAGTAAAAAGTACAACATTTGGTTGAGATGGAGTTGAAGTAAAAGTATTGGAAATTGGAAATATTCAAGTAAAGTACAAATACCTCAACATTGTACTTAAGTACAGTACTTAAGTGAATGTAGGCTACTCAGTTATCTGACTTACACCACTGGTCAAGTGTCCTCTTATAAGATGATTCAGTGACGATTGATATTAAAGATGAATGTGAATTCTATGTATTGAATTCAGTGTTTCACGTGCCCGCCTATGAATAACTCCCACAATGTTTCTCTTTCTTTTTCAACAGAAAGAGGCAGATGGATGGTACATGGATCCAAGGCTGCTCTAACCTCGCGTCACCACCATAGTGTATATGGGGTCACCACTCTGCTCCAAACGCTGTGCCCTGGACGGCCTTATGTTCCTGCACCGCCACCTGTACTGCTGAACAAACGCCAACGTTGTGGTAATAATGAGACGACTCTCTATCTATGATCACATTCATGCAGTTAAGGCATGTTAATGCCTTGACTTTCATGCCCTGAAAATGTGTGCCCAAAAACATGAATGGGAATGGTTCTAATCTGAGAGCTTTTGAGACAAATTGTAATAGTCCATTTACAAACTTTATTTAGTCCATCCATCATCGCCATGGTTCACCAGTGCCATCTGAGCAATGGTAAACGGAAGACTCGCCCCAAAACACACTCAGACCCATTTTCTGAGCAGACCTATAGAATAAAATAAAATGACTCGCACACCGTCTACACTTGAACAATAGGGACAACTTTATTTACCTTATTTATCTTCTTCAGGCATCTGGTGCCTGAAGAAGGTCTATTGACCGAAACGTTGATCTTGGTGCCACCATCTCTGGGGGTGCCACCATCATGTTCAACTTTCCAATGAGCAAACTGGGGAGATTTAGGCCTTGGCATAAGGTTACTCTAGAACAAGAATCCATGACAACTCAAGAAAATCAGGATCTTCAGTTACCCAGTTACTAATGCAAGTCTGATGTTTGTTCAGTTATAAACCACAAAATATAATCGGCATGAAGCATTTATATTTAGTTTCCAATACAAAAACATCTAACTTCTGCATTAAACCATGGCTGCAGCATTTAGGTTGTAGCTAAATGAAAGGGGAGGCAGCGAGGTTTGTGAATGTGATCCTTGTGTTTAAAATATGGTACACTTGGCAATAACTTACGTTTCAGGTGAGTGATAAGCCAAATGAATTCAATAGAACCATGCCTTCCCAGTCCAAAATATGACACAATCTTATTTAGTTAATTTGATCAAATGAGACAGCTGCTCATTCATGCCAAGAAGAATTCTGACATGTATTGTTTATGTATGAAACCTCTCTTATGAGTGATTTAGAGAATGATAGATTAATGATTTTTCACATAGATTAGTGACATTTCAAGATTTAGTAACATATATGATCTGAATAAATTATGTTAGAGTAAATTAGGTTGGAAGAGAGCTGGTACAAATCCTCAGTGTTAATTTATCCATTTGTAACTGAGAGCGTGCACTCTCAGAGTTAAATGATCACTGACGATTTTACTGTGTATTATTAACAAGTTGTATTCAACTTTATGAATGTAATCATGAGGTACAGAATGGCTTGAACGATTTAACCTTTAGTACTCTGGAAGTATAGCACTCCGTGTCCTGTTTCAACTCAAGTGGCTCCATGTAGCAATTAGTGACATGAATAGAATCAGAACATCTTTATTGTCACATCACAAGTTTTCAGGTGTAGAAAAGTGTGGAGAAGTGGTGACTACCTCCCCCTTTGGTAGTACACTAAAGCACAAGGTAAGACAACTAGTTTAGATTAATGGATTTTAGACAAACTGTAATGCATTTTAAAGCAAAGTCAAGAAATATTGGAGGTGTAGCTAAGGAAACTTTCCTGACAAATCTACATGAGGTTCTCCTACTATAGCAATCTGTAAAGTTCAAATGAAAATGCATGTAATTCTAGCCTATAAAGAGGCAGAGGCAGAATTCATTATAGGCCAGAAAAACACTACACAACACTTGAATATGCACTTCACCGTAAGGTGCAAAAAAAGATTTGTCTGGAAACTATTTTTGTGTTTAAAAATCGTGACGAATTGTATCGTGAACCTAGTATCGTGATTCGAATCGTATTGTGAGTTGAGTGAATCGTTACATGCCTAATAATCTGCACTCATATAAAAGCCCCAAACACATTTTAACCACATATAACTACATGTTTCTGCTGCATCCAGCTATGCAAAGGAACTTTTGCTAAGTAATTGTGGGCTTGCTGCAGAGCGGGCACATTAATGTACTTAAACATAGTTTGTGCTAGAAATTCAGTTCAAACTTTTAACATGTTCAGCTATATGTAGAATGGTGTTAACTTCAAAAAATATATATTACATTAATCATAATGTATAATGATATAATGAAAAGTGAAAAGTGCCCATTTTTGTAGAAGACTTATTTTGTGCTCTAATTACTCCTTCATAATTTCACCTAGAAACTTCATTTAAACTTTAAGTGTGTGTGTGTGTGTGTGTGTGTGTGTGTGTGTGTGTGTGTGTGTGTGTGTGTGTGTGTGTGTGTGTGTGTGTGTGTGTGTGTGTGTGTGTGTGTGTGTGTGTGTGTGTGTGTGTGTGTGTGTGTGTGTGTGTGTGTGTGTGTGTGTGTGTGTGTGTGTGTGTGTGCGTGTGTGCTCCTACTTTCAGTTCATTGTTTCATAGGCTGTTTTTCCTAATCATACCACAAGATGACTCTCTTGTTACATGACAAAGTGACCTCAATATTTCTACATTGTGAAACCATTTGGTTTTTCCACCATAGAAGCTCAGACTCTAAAGCAAATGGAAGACTTGAATGCTCTGATATCCTAGGCTACAGTGCATACATTAAGCTGGCCACCAGTTGTGTAATAAAATGGTCCCCATAACAGTGGGTTTTTTTATGGGTCGCGAGTTAATACCCCATAATTTCTTTCCCCTAGATTTTGTTTTCAATTATTATGATTTCAAAGAATTTACAAAAAAATCACCACAAATTCACAAATTTCCGTAAGTCAAAAGCAAATTAAAACATTTTTCAAAATAATTCCATAAAAAATTAAAACAAATCCATGAATTAGAGGGGGGAAAGACTTTAAAAAGTAGTGAAAATTGCAGATCTACAAGTTCACAACACGTCACGATGCGACGTGTTGTGAGCTTGTAGATCTGCTATTGTCACTAGTTCGGGTCCTAGGTAAATGTCTAATTTCTCTTTTGGGTCTTCAGCTAAAAAGTTTGGGAACCACTGGTGTAATAGACAGTAATTAAGGTCTGGTGTGGCCAGACTTAAGGGAGGAAAGGCTCTGTGTACTCAGTCTCACCTAATCACCTCCCTGGGGCTTTCAAGGGTAGAAGATCAATCCTATGCTGCTATACTTAATTCCTCAAAGGAAGCCACAAAGCCTCAGAGTATCAACCTCATTATAACGGTTTAATCAAAAGGGCCCCAATGAGGACTGTGGACGAACCGTTTGCATCGTTGAACATGCACAGTGCATTTTCTCTCATCATGTGTAGCCCATAGTCCTATTTAAATATTAAAGGGCTTTATTATCAGTCAACACACCACAGACATCTGGGCGTTATGTCTTTCCCTAAGAGGACTGACCGTGGGTAGCTACTGGGACATAAGTCGGGGGCTTGATCAACCCCGGCTGGGTCACCTGGGCGAGGGTGTATGTTGCGAGACCCGAAACACCCGTTGACCCCAGACTACAACACTGATGATAGGTCCCAAAAACATCCATGTGATGTTTTTTATTTATAGTTATTCTATTTATAGTGGCTCATAGGAATAGACTACGTGACAACCAGGAACAGTCTGGCGGCCACCAGAGAGACGGATGACAGCCGGAATGTAGACGGTACCCAGGAGCAGTATGGGTTGATGCCAGTGGTGGCTTATCCAACGGGCTTGAGGTGCTGAAGCACAGGGCACCAACCTGGGGGGGGGCGCACCAAACGGTGTGAAGAAGAAAAAAATACGGCGAAAATCGGCGAAATTTAGAAGCAGGGCTCCGCGCAGCCCTGCTTTTAAGGAGGGCCTTTCAGGCAAGCCGCAAGTGGAGCCTGCAGTACCACCACGGCCCAAGACACCATCACGCCGGAGTGAAATGTTTGGAGCGGGGGAGTCTGGTGCAACGCTCAGGTCCTGGACCTGGTGAGACGAATGAGGGGCCCGGACAGGAGGCCATCCACAGAGCCTAGTCCTTCCACATGCCAGAGCCTCCCCCGGTCCCGGCAGAGTAGTTCCGGAGAAGCGGACTGAGGGGCCCTGTCTTGTCCTAAGAAGACTGACTGTGGGTAGCTGGGACGTAAGTCGGGGGCTTGATCAACCCCGAGCTGGGTCAACTGGGCGAGGGTGTATGTTGCGAGACCCGAAACACCTGTCGACCCCAGGCTATAACACTGATGATACGTCCCATGGGTGCATCCACGTGATGTTTTGTATTTATAGAACTTTAAGGCATAATCATGTAATTGGGTATAGTGGGCAGACAGCACAAACCCCGCTGGGAAAGGTGACATCGATTTTTCTCATACAGCCTGCAATATATCTCTAATAAAATGTTAATTGGTGAAGTCAGCAGAGCGAATGTGAAGAGGTGATCACTTGATCAGATGCATCACGGTCCAAGCTTCTGCAGTGAGGGAAGTACTCATGTTTTACTTAAGTAAAAGTATCGATACCTCAATGTAGATATAGTCTGCTACTAGTAGAAGTCCCGTATTCAAAATGTACTTGAGTGAAAGCACAAAAGTATCGGCATCAAATATACTTAAAGTACCAAAAGTAAAAGTACTCATTGTGCAGAATGTACCATTTCACAAGTTCAAAATGTGTAAAATATTGTTTTGAAAATAGCTACATGCTCACAAATGCCACCCATTGTGAGCTTGTAGATCTGCTATTTTCAAGTGGTTAGTGTGTTTTGTAATAATAATCCAAATCTACAAAGTAACTAGTAACAAAGTTTTCATATAATTGTAGTGGAGTAAAAAATAGCCTACAATATTTTCCTCTGAGATGTAGTGGGGTAGAAGTAAATGTATTTAAAATTGTAAATACTGAGGAAAGTACAAAATACCTCAAAATTGTACTTACAGTACGTACAGTACTTACATGTACTTAGTTACTTTACACCACAGAGCTTCGCGCTCTTCCCGAGAGAATGAATCGATAATGCCTGGCTGGCTGAATGTTAGACCCAATTATCATCATTACCTTTTCCCACATGAGACCCACATTCAGACCGGTTCTGATAGAGGGCGTGGCTTGATGTCACCGACACTGACTTGATATCCACTTCTCGAGGAGACCAACCAACCTGCACGGCGACACGGTGGCGCACAATAGGATCCTATTATACTGTGACCCATCTCCAGTGCACGCTCAAAGACTACATAATATGAACAGAACGTAACGGCTCTCGGGGTAAGTGTCCCTTTCTATCCGTCCGACGTCAGTCTTGTTCTATTGTGTCTGACGATGAACGAACGCATCCGCAAGGTCAAATCAGAACAGGATCGGTGGCGCTCGTGGAATGTTTGTGAGGGTGGGATGGGCTGATGGGCGGCTGCGGAGCGTTCCTCTTAATTGGCACGGCGAGCTCATCAGCATCACTTGTCGCTGTCTGATCTTTTCGGTTTGGAGTCCGTGGTCCTCATCATATCTAAGCTGACACATGTAGCCGAGATGTGTAGGCTATATAGGCATAGACTAGCCCCGTTTGGAACCTCACTCTCCAAGATAGCGTCGAGATGAGGTTCCGCTGCGTAGGGTCCCGCCAGAGCTAGAATCCGGCAAAAGTCAGTGAATATTACCCTTTTCACAACATCGTATACAAAAAGTAAAGGTAGTCCAAGACACCTACAGATGTTTGGAAAGTGTTCGGAAAATTACATTTAACCGACGGGGTTGAAACAACCGTTTAAATCGCTTATTTCGTCAGCCCGTGCCATGTTTTCCCATTCAACCTGGGTGAACCCCCCCGACGGCAGGTGCAAGTACTGCTCCCGATTCGGCTACAATGGGAAAACATGCCACAGGCTGACTAAATGAGCGATTTAAACGGCTGTTTCACCCCGGAGGTTTAATTTAACTTACCGACTATTTTGCAAACATCTGTAGGTGTCTCGGACTCTCTTTACTTTTTGGATACGATGTTGCGAAAAGGGTAATATTCACTGACTTTTGCCGGACTCTACCTCTGCCGGGACCCTATGCAGCGGAACCTCATCTTTGCGCTATCTTGGAGAGTGAGGTTCCAAACGGGGCTAATGTTAAAGACCTGTCTGCTGCTCCAGTCGCTCTTTACACGCGGAGATTCTGTTCTTCAAGGCTAGTATAGTCAGGACTCAGGAGGTCCTTTCTAAAAATGTAGCTTATATATGGCCTTTACCACCAGTAGGCGACGAATCGACGATTTGCATTGAATAGCCTATAGATAGCCTTTATATAGTAAAATCTTAGCTGTAATATTCATTATTTTGTTCATTTCACAATTACAAATGCTTTCTAATCTATGCATTTGTTCAGACATGGAGTATTAATTAATTATAAATATTATTATTTTCACTGAGTTAGACATTACCTACAGCATGTTAGCCTATGACACAAAACCTATTCTATGTATGGCTGCCAAGAGACAAGCATTCTTGACTATTTCTTGTTAGCAAACGGGATTTAAGTCAAGGGAGGAGCTTGCGTTCTTTGTTCGATTAGTTGGCTTACAGGCTAAGGCTAGTCAGTGGAACTGATACTGATCACTCATCAATACTTGCAATTGAATTAAAAGTCTTAATTGGTTCTGGCTGTAAAACACCAGGTTAGCAAGGCACCATGTTGGTGTAGGATGTGTCTTCTCTTTACAGTATGTGTAGATTGTGTGACTGTGATGTGGGTAGTGAATACTCAGATATCTCTTGCACATGATTTACTTATTTGCATGTATTCATACCACTGTGTTGGAGTTTTCTCTAACATCGAGTCCCTAATGAGGTGGGCAGGACAGGTTGCTGAAATTAATGGGCCGTTCTTATAAAGCATTGCCATTTTTCACTAGGTCTATGAAGAAATAATAATATGACATGACAATGGCAACATAATAGCCAAAGCGAAATCCAGAAACATTGATGCCTCATGTCATTTGTACCATGCATGGCAAAATGTGTGTTATTTATAGGGTTTTATGGATTTATTTTAAGTTGATGCAATGCATTGTAAAAATGTAATTGTATTTTATATCAATGATGTACATACTGCATATTTATGTTGCTGTAATAACATCATCACAAGTTCCTACAACACACTCTTGGCATGTTAATCAACAAGAGAGAGAGAAAATAATTAAAGCGGGCTGTTAAGAAATGACACCAGTCACATTTATGATTAATACATTATGATTAATACATGTGTTATCTATTTTGGACTAGAAGACACCTGTGGGACACTATTACATTTCACTCAGTGTGGCCCAACAGCAGTTCAGTCAGATTTTCAACTCAAATTACTTAACTGTCATTTTTGGCTGTGGAGACTGAATTATAATAGAAAATAGGTTTGGTCAGATTTTGATATTTGTGGATTCATGTTGTCCTTTGTATACTCTATTCTAATGAGTATGATCTTCCAAATGCAGACTGTCACTGCAAAACTATCCAGAATAGAAGTGATATGATGGTCCTGTTGACCAGTGAATATAGTCTGGTACATGTGATGAATGTTATCAATATTTTGTGTATGATGTAATGAAACACACTCAGCTTCATGAAACTAAGATTTTTTATATTTTCCTGCTCTAGGGAATTTAGGATATCGTACATCTCTTTTCAACTTTTGGATTAACTACAGAGACTGTAAAGCGGTGGATTCAGGATGGGAACTAACCCAAAAAGGACAGTGACAGTCCAGATGGTGCCTCAGCTGGCTGTAGACGCTCAGGGTAATAAGGAGTCTAACGCCAACTGGGCAAAGGAACCTAACCTAAACCTTACACAGGTTTGTCCAACCTCTACCCTTTCCTCTACAGAGTGCAGGCAGGATAACGTACATGTCACTATGACTACCACCACCACTACTACTACTAATAACACCTCCTCAATTACCCAAAAGGGGGTAGAATCAGCTGGAGGTGTAGTCTCAGACACGCTTACCCCTGCCTATGAAAACCAGGAGAAATCTGGACACGTGATTGGGGGCCTCAGCCAACAGATACCAGACTCGTCATTGCGGGTAGGTCAAGATGTGAGTGGAGTGGGAGAGAGCCAGAGGGATAGTAATGCTAATTTGAGGATGTTAACCCTGAAAGAGGAGAAGGATATCTGTAATGCTGCCCTGTCGCCTGCCATTACATCATCAAAGGTTGACATGCCGTCAAATGACTTCAGAGTGAAAGGACCGAGCCTGCCAGAGGAGATCTGTGCAGAGCCTACACCGCAAGGCTGTGGAGTGTCCTTAGAATTACTTAAGGGGAATAGCAACAGCGATGTCTCTTCAAATAATCAAAAGCTCGACAGAGCCTGTGAATCAAAACATACAGCATCTGTGCTGACACCTCAGCAGTGTAGCGCAAAGGGGGTTTCATCCTCCACAAACAAGGACATTGCTCTCCCCTTGAAATCTAAAGAGCCCGATAGTATAAATAGCCCCTCATATAGCTCAGCCATCAGCCCTGGTCAGTTGCAGTGCCCCCCGCAGGCCTCTAAAGCTTGTACCCCTGAGACGAAATCCCCAGCACCTCCTCAAATGGAATACAAAATCCAAGAGATGTTTCAAACTAAACCGAATGTGGAGTCTGCAGTTCTGCTCACCACCAGCACCAGCACCACCACCACCACCACCACCACCACCACTACTACTAACACACCTCCATCCAGGAGCCTCGGCACTAATGCAGGACTTACAAATAAGAATTCAAGCTCCACACCACAGGACTTGCGACCTGTCAAAAATGCACACACCTCCTTAGATAAACACCAGCCGATGTCTTCACAACAGGGTTCCTCTTCACCACCCCAGGCTCAACATCACACACCAGCACATGGGCTAGTGGTTGAGGAATCCAGACAGACTGAGACTGAAGTCTCTGCGGAGCAGCGTCAGTCCTCCTTTAAGTTCTATAGCGAGGCCTCTACAATGACCTCCCTGTCATGCACCCCTACTAAGCAATGGCAAGATGTAGAGGTGCAGGCAGTAGCTAATACTTGCAATAAGGCTGTGTGCACCAGTCCCAGTCTGCTGCCTCTTGCGGAACCTCGCAGGCCCAGCGCCAGAGATATCAACAGGGAGGACACTCTGAGCCTGGCTGTAGCTTACCATGGGGACAGCAGTGTGGGCCTACACCAGATGGATCCCTTGCGGGTTCCTATGGCTTCACCACCCACCTCTATGGATCCTAGGTCGGAGATACTCACCCTGGAGGCCGAGCTGTGTCCCAATCAAAACACCAGTGTGGTCCTCCACACTGAGGCCACTTCCATGCAGCAGGACTTCAGGCTAGGGGCCAAGCCTAAGGAGCTTGGCTCAGCTCTATGCAACATCCAGAGAGGTCCTCTACCCTTGCATCCTGTTTATCAGATTAACATCGAACCCAGTGGCCAAAAGGAACAGTTGACCAATGTAGGACCCCATCAAGGGGAGACGGTCAACTCCCAGTGTATGCCTAAGGCCACAATATCTGAAGTAATGTCTCCTCCGGCGCAGTCTGCCAAGACACTCACTGCTCAGCAAGCTCCCGCTTCACAATTAGAAGTGGCAGCTAGTAGTTGCAAGTCCAAATCTGATGACAGCAATGCTCTGTCTCAGTCTATATCTACAGCCAAGACCACTTTGACAGGAACGGATGACAAACCAAAGTCTATCTGTTCAAAAGATCAGACCAAGGCTGGAGCAAAAGCATCGATAAAGGGGAAAAATCCGGGCAAGACTGAGCTGAAGCCAGAGAAAAAGGAAGATGAGGTGGATGACAAATCAGGGGATCTGAAGGAAAAGAATGTTCAGGACGTGGTTTGGGACGAACAAGGGATGACGTGGGAGGTGTATGGGGCTGGTGTTGACCTAGAGTGCCTGGGCTTTGCCATCCAGAGCCATCTGCAATGTAAAATCAAGGAGCAGGAGAGGAAACTCCAGTCCTCGATCAGGAAGTCCATCTCTGCGGGCGATTCTCCGCGACATGGCAGGAAGAAAAAGAGGAGGCAGCAGAACATTTTTAGGTCAATGCTGCGAAATGTCAGACGGCCCAACTGCTGTGTGCGCCCCCCTCCCTCCGCTGTGCAGGAGTGAAGTACACAGGTAGCCTATGTTAAAACCTTTTACTTCCCATTAACTTTTTCCCAGAGGTCAAAATATATGGCCTCCTACAGTATCTCCTTGTGATGATTTTTGATGCCAAGTGAAATTTGAATGGTACAGCAGCTATTCCTGTGAGCATACTGGAATGTTTTAGTGTGTACAGTATATAGGCCTACAGAGACGCCTGTGTGTGATTTTTGTGACTTAAAGAAAGAGGACAAAAAAGTAGGAAATAATAGATATGTTAAGAAAATGAACAACTACACACTTATTTTCTAGAAATAGATGATGTTATAAAAAACAGTATTTAAAAAGTCAAAAGGCAATAATATAGTGAAATGCATGTATATTTGTTCTAATGGCAGTCGTATGACTTCCCACAATGAAGTCCAGATGTTAACCAGTACTGTGCTGGTACTGATGAAGGGAATACATATCCTAGTCACTCAGTATATTAACTTTTACAAGATATTGTGCAATTAACTAAAAGTCGCATTGCATTTGGTATATGTTTATCAGGTGTATTGGGGGCCTTTTATTTATATTATTGCAATATTGATTTTTCTTAATTTTTTCAGATTCGTTTTCAATGGATTATTTTTCATTTTCGTGCTGATAAAGAAAGTCTTACCTTGTTCATTTCTATTATGATGTGCAAAAATGGGACTCTGCATATAAGCTCCCTGTTTAATCTCTGTTCTTGTTTTTTCTTATTAAATAACATAAAATGCAAGGTTGATCTCCATACATCTTTTATCCTCAATTCACTGTCCGTGATTTAAAGCAGGTGTCACAGTTGTGATTTGACACTGGAGGAATTTAGATTTTTTTTTATAAATATACATCGAAAGAGAAGGACTAAGTGGATAAAATTACTTGGATGTTGAACTGGTCTAGAAACTTTTTCATACAGCATAATGACAAACTGGCAAAAACAGGAAACACAGGCTGCATAACATACTGGTATCATTTGTCTGGAGCAAATGGGTGTCTTAAAACGATTATTCCCAAGTATGCAAAGATTGTGAGAAACAATTAGGGACCTTGGTCAAAGGCACAGTAAGTGACAACGATGAAGTTGTTGTGTTTGTTTGGATGAGTGCTGGTGGCTTCTCAAATGGGATTTGTTGATGTGCTTTTGTGCAAACAGCAGTGCACACGGCCATCCTGTATAGGAGTGAAATTGATGGTGAAAGTTAGTTATATGGTACAGTATGTTGGCTTTTCTTAATTTATTTTATTAATTTAGCCCCTACTGTATATACTTTGTTGGCCGAGGTTCGCCCATGGGGTCTATACTTGGTCCCCTCCTTTTTTCACTCTACACTAAATCTATTCAGTGAAAACAGCTGATCTACAGGCTCAGCTTATAGATCCCCTATTTTCACCGAATGTTCACCTATTTTCGCCGGAGGTTTGATATGACATGCCCTGAATATGGATGCTACAGTTCAAGTAATTAACTTCATTGTTACTCATCCATTGTTATTATAGGGACTGTTGTGGTGAAATCGGCAATTAACAACAGAAGGAAATGAAATGTATGTATGTATGCCGTAATATTTCTCTAGCATATTTTCTTGATCAGATCCGGTCTGGGAGATTTGGCGGAAATTGTGCAGACAGCAGTCAGACAACACCTCAGCTTTTTGAGATAAAGCATGCAGGAACAATCACAACATGTATGCAGATGCAACAGTGATGAGTATGGTTGTCTAGAATGTAACCACATGAACTCTAGCTGACTCTGGGCATGTCATAATAGGTGAACATTCAGTGAAAATAGGCAAACATCTGTAAAAAGCCTATCTACAAGCGTGGCTATTTTCTGTGAATTTAGTGTAGAGAGAAAACAGGAGTGTAGACCCCTGTGCCTCGGGGACAAAGTCATCAGGTTAAGTTGCTAATACTCCATGTGTGCATCTTGAAGGCTCTAACAGACAAGAACATGTTCTTCTATGCCAGTTCTACCTGATTCCAATTTGAAGTTATTACTGGACATCATCATTTAGAGCAGAGACTCATTACTCCAGTCCTGGAACTAGACCACTGCAATCCAGAATAATTCAGCTAGACAACTACTGTAGCACTAGTGTTTGGTCCAGTTAATTGCATTTCCCCTGTATTCCAGGTCTAAATTTAGATTGATACAATGAAGTAATCTGGATCCTCAGGGCCAGAGTTGAGGCCACGTATTTCGAGTAATAAAACATTTAAATTACTCCCTCTCTCACAATGCTTATCAGACGTTGTCTAACAGAAGACTAGTTTCAGCCAAATGTTGGATAGAGAATATGTACTCTCTTTGAGTGAATTGTGTTCTAAACAGTGTAACACTGATTCCTGTTGACTACTGTTTTTATTTACCAATCGTGTCATTTACGTCATATGATAAGAAAGAAAAGAGAAGCTCTCTTGATTTGCTCTGCAAGGTGTACTAAAACAGCCATGAACCAGACCTAGCATTTTTATAATAATAATATATTATTACTATAACAATATAATAGTAAATCTTTATTTGTGGATCACCTTTACTACATAGATCACAGCTCAAAGGTAGCAGCATTAGGACAGGTATGAGACAAAGAAAACATAAACAATGTGCTCACATTGTCAGGAGACAACAGGAACACATACCAGTAAAACTAAATCATATAAAAATCAATATAGAGCCATACCAGCAGTAAAGCCAAGAGCACCCTGTTCCACTGAACAATGTAGTAATAAAGAACAACGTACGGGGCCTTGACAATGCACTAGACTTAATGGATACTCTTAAATTAACTGTATGCTTTAATTAAATTAAATTTAAATTAAATTCTAACACCACACTTTTCTGCCACTTGGCCTGATAAACTTCTATTCCATCCTCATGCATTCAGTGTTTAGTTTTGCATTATCTCTTAGATTGAAACAAAGTACCCCACCACTTTGAGTGATAGCGAAAAACGTGTTCATAGCTATTCAATCTTCTCAGATCTTTGCTCGCATCCAAGCCCCACTCGAATAGTTTCAGGACAGTGGCTCTCTATGTCAGGGTGATGCTGTTCTTTGTCAAGTAGCCATCCTTCTTCCCTACCCCATTCACATGTGGTTACATCTTGCTATTCAAGGTATTGAATAGAGACACTCCCTTGCCCAGCTAGTAGGCAATCAGTGCAGTGACTGACCGAAGGGGTGCCACTCCCTAAATGTATCAGTCACGGCCACGGGCCACCGACGATTTATTGAATTTGGCAGATCTTGTGCTGGGCTGAGGGTTGTACAAAACATCCTCGCCTATGCCTCCTCCTTTTTCTCCTCCTCTTCCTTCACCTCTTACTCGTACTCATCCGCCTCCACCTCCTTCTCCTGCCCTCTTGGTTTCTCTTTGCCCTTTACCCTGCTTTGCTCTGCCCATCACTACACTCCCTTTATCCTCTTCCTTAATTCTGACTTTCTGATCCCAGCTTTAATTAGCAGCGTTTCAATATTTGATATCCCCTCACCCCCTATGTCGTTAGGTACTGGTTCCCATTTGGTGGTGCAGATTAGATGTGGCACAGGGGGGTCGGCATATGGAAATGCCATGGCTTTCGGAGACACACAAGCAAATACCACCCACTGCGATGGCTACCAGGAGGACACTGGTCCATCTGTATGCCATATCCCTTTCCTCTCAGTCTCCACAAGTACACCCCATGCTCTCCTATGGTGATTTTAATGAGCACATGCCAGTACTGTCTATAATAACTGCACTCTGGTGTGTGACTCTGAGATGGAATGTGATTACACTGTAGTTACACATCTCTCCTCTTATATAAAAAACGGGGAAGGAGAGGGATTTCCTGCTCATATATTCCCTTAAAAAATAATGCTATTATAAATGCTTAATGCTTTTATAATACTTTTTGTTTTTAATAGTTTGCTATTTGGTGTCTACAAACGTGGTACAAGTACTAAATGTTTCCTGTTCAACTCCATCACGTAATTTTGCTGTAGTTTTCAACATTTAACTAATGATTAATTACATGATAAATTGCATTTTCCTTTCTATTTAATCCTTTTTGCTACGCTGCACATAATAAATATACCATTGAAACACTGAGAACAGCGGGCTCATCTTCAAATGTTAACTGTATTAGGCTACAGTTTCATTTCACTGTTCCCAGCATGAGCTCCAAGATGATAATTCTCCCCCAAGGGCTTTTAGCTAACAAGGAAACACCCATCCATGGCTTTGTCAGGTGCTAAGGCTGAAACAGTCTGAGCACCGTGGACAGGATGCTGGAGCCCCCAGGTTGCTGCGAGTATATATGAACATTGGCCCCAGGGGTTCCCCTGACATGAGCTGAGGCATTTAAACTAATGGCACAGGTACTGTGGAAGAGCAACTGGGCTTTAGGGGGGTGGGGGGTGGGGGGGGTGGTGGAGAACAGTGGTGCAATGCGTAGAGTATTCACAGCAAACAGAAATAGCATAGGCCTGTATTGAAAAGCAGCTACATCAGCACTTGTTGTAGCTGAGATTCAGGTCATTTGGCTGGTTTGGTTAATGTGCAGTATGTAGGCCTACTTGTTTGTCTTTTCCTAGGTTACTGAGAGGCAGAAAAAAAATCTGGCCCCTATTTGTTTCTTCTCAATTACTAAATACAACCGTTACATTGCATTTTATCTCAGAGACAGAGAATAGTTTGATGTGAAATTTAAGTAAACCACATGCAAGGTGTTTAATACGGGCGGTAATTATCTGTAATTATCATCTCACATTTCAAACGTTCAGACCCCCTTTGACATATCAAATCATACTCAACTGGATTTTTTATTCTTTAATCATTTTGACCGTGCAGTTGTTATCCTCATAAGATTCTACCACTCTTAATGTTTACCCTCATTAGAGAGTCAGTTAATGGACCTGTGGATCTGGGTGTACATTAATTACAGCTTCCTTGAATGCTTCCAGGGGACATCCAACATTGGTGTTCACTGTTTCCAAACGATAACAGAAGTCCCACTTGCACAGCATTTTAGTTGCTCTCTTCTACTGTACATGTTTTAAGACCTGCTTAAATAGTGACACATGTAGCTCTATAAACATCGCACCAGCTTCTATAATCAGCTCATATGCAATCCTACATATAGGAAGAGCCATGCAGGCACTGGTTGGAGAGCAGCCACCATCACCACCTCTCACAACCATCACCATAATTCCCCTCACAGATCATTTGCTGTACATTAGATGTCACTTTTACCCTGTGAGTGAGCGTAAATTATTTTACAAATCATGTTTTGAGATTGTGGAGTGGATTTTTAAGGACTTGTAAGAGCTGATGATCATGTTTGCTGCAATAGTCTGGCTCCAGAAACCCTCCCTGCTGATTTCACTGCTGGTTGAAAGGATGAAATATGTCTCATACTTCAGATATCTTTCATTTCTCCTGTCTTTGACTATCTCCATTTTCATGTTGTTGTTCCATTTTCCTCTCTTTTGTCCATTCCCCCCTTTGCCTTGTGTTCGCATGCTCTTTTGTTATCTTTTCCTTGATTTGCTATACCTTATTGTAATCCATTTCTCTTCATGTTCTGACCCCCCTTCCATTCCCACATTTTTCTTTCAAGACCTGGTTTGTTTCCATGGTCTCTCCCCACTGATGCCTTTGTCTTTGCTGATATGATATTAATGGGACACCACAAGCCAGTAACAAGTACCAGGTGATTAAAGACTAAAGTGGTGAATTTCCCTTCTATGCATCCAGCACCCGTATTCATCCTCACATTGAATCAGCTGCCAGATAAGACTCTTCCTCTTGGTGGCTGTGCCGTTCCCACTGGAATAAGTGGCCTACATTTGTTTGTGGTGCAGTGCTAGACTGGTCATACACATTAAAATCCTTATAGTATTAGCTAATATAACTGAGAGTGTACAAATGTAACTTGTGGGTCCTTTTGGTTACATTTGTATACACGCTCGGAGATACAAATGGATAAATTAACACGGGAGAATTTGACTGCGTGTGTGTGTGTTGTACTCTATGTGCGTGTTTATAATGCCTGTATAAATACCATGTACAGTATGTGTGAGAGCATGTTGTGCTTGAGATGTCTTTCCCTCTCCTGCAGCACTCTTTCACGGTGCACACATCCGTGTCTCATTTCTCTCTTTCTTTTTCTCTCTGTCTCCCTCTCTCATCATTTCAACACATAGCTTGTAATCATGCTGCATTTAAAAAACCTTGTCATTGATTGCCTTCCCTCTCTCCAACGCATACCTCCTCTAAGCTTTGTTGCAGGCGTGCATGCACAAGAAATTGTGGATGCACATATAGGTGTATGCACACACACTTTAACAAGCTCATTTACACACACGTGCACACGCATGTGTGCGCACATACATGTGTGTGCGGCTGCGCGCGTACACACACACACACACACACACACACACACACACACACCCACCCACCCACACACACACACACACACACACACACACACACACACACACACACACACACACACACACACACACAGGTCACCTTTCCTAGCTTCATTAGAGGCTGCTTTATTATGGTTGACAGATGCGCCCATAAATCATAGGTCCCCTGGTGAGGACGAGATACAAAACAAACCCAACACTGATAGAGGTGATACGCACGCACGCACGCACGCACGCACGCACGCACGCACGCACGCACGCACGCACGCACGCACGCACGCACGCACGCACACACACACACACAATATATGCAGAGAGACACAAACAATCCAACACATTTATACACACATACTGTGCACACACTCGCTTGCAAATATTTATAAACACACTTATTCACCACTTCAACACTCACAAAGTGTATGCAGATACTCTATGATTATGCATTAAAGCTAAATATTAGCCAGGCTTATGCAGGTTTTAATAAAGCACTGTTGTTATCGAGGTACTGTACTGTACTGTACTAGACTTTACTGTACTGTTATTTGGTAGATATTAGCAACTCTATTGTGATACTATTCCCATTGCGTTGACAACATTGTGTCCTGTAGCGAAGTAACAGTCCAGAAAGCTGTTCACCTAACAGTGCCTTAATGTATTACTTTAAACGGCAAGCCATAAAGTGCAAGGCCACCTTCAGCAACAACTTTTGAGAATGTGTTGAGGTTGAGGGAAAGGTTCCAGCCATTGAGTCGAAGCTTTATGCCTTCTCAAGAAATAATTCAACTCCAGTCCTCTGCGTCCCTAAAGAGCAATAAGCAGCTTTCATTACAACATCCCCTTTCTTTCCCAGGCAAAGAAAATGGAAGCAAAGTTAATCCTTATCTTCAGAGAGAAGTTAAGTATTAAGCAAGCAGTGAACGTTAACTGCAGATGCATTGCTGTATCAGCTGCTAATATAATAACTCAACCGAATCAAAGCACTGATCCTGATGAAAAGTAGTTATACAGAGATTGGGTCAAAGACAAATTAAAGTCCAACTTATGAAACTCATTAACTCTGAAGTCAGAGCCTTCTTTTTTTGGCTGGACCAGCAGGCCTGCTCTACAGACATGATCATGAATATCACTGACTAACTGAGTCAGTCATTGAGTGATGAAGTTTCAGTATTAAAGGCTTTTCAGACGGGGAGCGATTGACGCGCTTAGTAATACATTTTCAATGAGAGGCGGGCGACTAGTGGGGAGAGACACACAATCTGAAAGAATGGCAGAAAGGCAATTGGGCGCGATCCTGTGTATTTCTCACACGCGTGCTGGTTTCACGCATACGCCCGCCCGCGACAAGAGCTGGATTGTGGTCAGCTTTCAGGCTGAACACCTGCCGTTTACTCGCAGAGTGGTTGTCTGTCTGTGTATTCACAAGGTTTCCCACTGATCCAAGCGAGAGCACTGTCGTTGTGTTGCTCCCCGCCGGTTAAGCCCTTTAGTCAACCAGTTTCACATATCCAATCATTGAGCAGTAGTCCCTCCAGGACATAGTCTATCCTGGCTTGGGGCCAGCTATCTAAGTGTAGTGCGTATATCCCCTTTTGGGCGGGGGCGCGGGCGGGGACTTCTTTCTTCTACAATAGAAGAGTTAGGATGTCACATTCTAATACAACCAAAATACCCAATATCGGCACCGGCCTCAGTGGCGCACCTCGCTAATCATTAGACCCCCAACCCACTACCACTGGGAGTCTGGGTTCGACTCCCGCTTGGGGAGAAACTTTTTCTGTCATCCGCGGACTACTTTTTTTCGCCGATAAAGTATAGTTTTGGACCATGACGGAGGCGCGCCGACTCAGCAGACCTTGAGGCTGAGGAGTCGCGCCCGAGCGCCTCCAGGCGCGAGTGCCCGCGACGACCAGCCGAAGGTCTGCTAGTCGACTCAGCGCCGTCCGAGTTATGTACCGATAGGGACAGAATAGTAAATATTATTGGTGAGGACTGCGTCTGCCCCACTGACTGTGTTTGCCCCAACTGCCACTCAAAGTGACTACTGGCCAATCACAGTGCGTCTCAACTTCCGGGTACACAAACGCACTACATTTCCAAAGCTGGCTTGGTTAGCCTAACAGTGAAGTAGCCAGTTGCAGATCAATCGTCCCTCCAAGCTATGGGATCCAGTAAGAGAAGAATGAGCCTATGGGCTGTTGCACGTGAATGCGAAGGTTGGCTGTCTGCCTCGAGTAAAGGTCTGTTCACGTTAGCCAGTTAGCTCTTGCTCATTGTTGATCACAACATAACTTAGAGATGAATAATGTTGACAAGCAGCTAAATTGTATTTATATTATATTGCTGCTGGTCCATATCCTGTGATGTGCGCAGGCAAAGTATGCAGGCTTTTGGGTAAATATGTGCTCGGTATGCATAGTGTAACTTTTGGAGAGGAGCACTGCTAATTTCATCCTGTTGGCATGTGGTGCGGTGTGTCAACCCCGTTTACGTCCTTTCAGCTAAGCTATTTATGTAATAGTAATAGAAATGAAAATCCTTTATAGCTTTGTAGTTGTGAGTAGAGCCAGTGCTGCCGTTGGCCGAATTGTTAATGGGTGGCCATTAAAAAACGGTTTCCCCGTCAAACCGGTTCTCTTGCCAGGCACCAGCGGCTGCTGGTGGGGGGCCAGTGGGGCCACAACCAACAGCGCCCACCACAACGCCAGACCCGCCACCACCAGCAACCATCTCCGCGGCCAGCAGCACCATAAGTGCTCCCTGCTCCCCGGATTCCAGTGGCGCAGTTGCGCCTACAGACCTCTCTGCTATCGACGAGCCAGCAACTCAACCCAAACTAAGCCGCTTCCCAAATATACTTGCATATTGTGTTTTATTCACGTTTCTCTCGCTTGCATTAACGCTGATAGTAATTCTCAATAGACTGTCACTTATCAGCCATCGTTGCGCGAGCCCCCACCCGCCCCCCAGAGTCTAACCCCCCCCCCCAGACCCCCCGGCAGGGGGGGGGGGGGGGGGGGGGGGTCTGGCCCGGTCTACGTTAGAACCCACCGTACGCTAGTGCATAGCCATACACCGTAACCATTTATTACTGCGATATTTTGTGACACCCCTAGTACAAGGTGAGGCTGACTCATTCACCTGCCAGTGAGGAGCCCCCACCAGGAGGATGTAGGGCCTACGTCCCACTCCTCCCGCCCAACACTCCCGGCTGACAGGTGCCGCCCCAATGACCAATATCACCCAACCCGCCCAGCTTCCCTCACCCAAACACGGGCCAATTGTGTTCATATAGACGCCCGACAAAGCCAGATGCACCACGGTGGATTCAAACCCTGATTCAAACCAACAACCTTCGTGGTGGTGGGCAGGGATTTTACCATTGTGCCACCCGAGCGCCAAAAAAAAATATTTTTAATAAAAATATTTTTAAATAAATTCATAATAATAATACATGCAATTTGAATTTATATAGCGCTTTTCTGAATACTCAAAGTCGGTTTACAAAACAAAACAAATAAAAACAACGTTATTAGGAAAAAAACTTAAAGTGGTAAAAAAAACTAAGCAAAACTAAATCATTTAAATGTAAAAAGTAAAAAGGGGGATTTGAACTAGGTAGGGAATGCAAGTCTGAAAAGGTGGGCTTTGAGAGTGGCTTTGAGAGTGGTTTTAAACGTGGCGAGGGTGATTATGGATATTGTTGATTTTGTTGTGACAAAATTATGGGAACAGTGAAGGACTGCGAGATGGTGTCCATGGGTTTGAGGAGTTTGTTGATGGTGGAGAAAAGTATTCTGGGGTTGCCACTGCCTGGAGGATTCCAGAGTAGTTGGAAGAGCAGGTGGAGTTGAAGGTGTCTTTATAGAGCTGCATGTGTTGCTTGTATGTGTCGGTGTGAATGGTGAGACTGGTCTTCCTGGCGAGCCTTTCCAACTTTCGGCCCTTGGACTTGAGGTGGTGAAGTTAATCCATGTGTGTACTAGGGAGCAGTGTGTGTAAAGGTGACAGATTGGGTTTATTAGAGTTATTGTTATTTCATAGGTCTATGGACTATCATTTAATTAATCGTAAAGCCCTGAATGGGATTATTATTACTGTGTAATTCAGTGATTTTGGTACTGTGCAGGTCAATGTAATTAGAAATATTTGTTTGGTCTAACTCTAATCTTGTAGAACTAGCTTATACATTTCCACCTACATCTTATGTTGTGTTATATTGTATCAACTGTTTAAACACCCAAATTGGGATTGCAGGGAGTTTAAGTTAAGGCATTGGTTTGGATTGCTTAAGGTTAATGTAAGATGGCTATCGTCCTCTTAACCAATCAGTACTAGTGTGCCGACTGTTTGTAAATCATATGACAACAGCACATGAGATTATATTGGCTATATACGTTATTGTTTGAAATAAGAGTAGTAATTATAGGGTAGTTGAAAATCCAATGTATACACATTGTGGTTGCAGAACCATGACCTGTATTGTGCTCTGTCTTGATGGCCTATTATCACATTGAGGGTGGTGGCTTGATGGTGATGACCCCATAATATTACATATCGCGCTATTAAAAAACAATAAAATAAATGCATAGCAAGTGCTACCGTAAGTTGAATAAAATTATGCAATAAAATGGCTGAAGGAGCCAGATGAAATAAATAGGAATCAATTGAAATGGTGAACCAACCTGAATCACACTAAAGTGTGTTTTAAACCACTTAAACCCTTTATACTGTACTTCATTGACAGGGGTCAAATCTCTTTGTTGAAAATAGCCAATCTCCAATCTCACTACACATCCCAATGCGACACATTGTGAGCTTGTAGGTCTGCTATTTTCACTGAATGTTCGCCTATATTCATAATGTTTGCCTATTATGACGTGCCCAGAATAGGGACGTAAGGTGGTTAAGATGTCCTTCAAAAGATGGCATGATTTATCTAGTCTGAGCTCTTCAGACAGGGTATATTCATGCTGTCACTTGATTTGCTTTTTCTTCTATAATCTTTCTTATCAGATGGGGTTTTCTTATGTAGTACAGTACTTGGACAGATGGTGTAAAACATAGTCAACTTAAATTAGTGGTAAAATATTTTGGCTTGGAGAAAGATACGTTTACAGCTGTTTTGGGCATCAATCTTGGGGACCATCTATTCATAATTTATTGCCTACTAAAACGGGCTTGAGGGCTAAGGTGAAACATCTCCCTGCACTTCCCTCAATTATTTTTCTCATTAATCAAGAAATCCAGCACTTAATGCTTTATTCGTCAGGAGTCAAGCTGTGTTAATTCAGTCCAGGTGTGATGGGTGATATTTTAATCAATTTGGGAAACCCTGATTTAATTCAATTAATCTTTGGATACTGTGTAGATGATTCATGTTTCAAAATGGGATTTGAGTGAATAGTTGTGTTATGTTAGTAAGCCTGTGGAGGGAAATTATGATTTAGAGTCCCAATAAATATATCTTCAAACTTATAACACAAAGCAGCAAATTGAATAGCACTGACCAGCAAGGATGTTGAGTAGTGATGATGGATCTGGCTTGTTTAAAAGGGAAATGTGCTTCTCTGTTCATTGACACAGAGGAGCGAAGCTGAGCGGGAGAACTACAAGGGGGCTTTGGTAGAATTCAATGCAAGGGCAACAAGGGGGGCATGTTGGAGTCTTAACCGCAAAGCTATCAATGCCAGGTTATGCAGCAACCCCCCCCCCCACACACACACACACACACACACACACACACACACACACACACACACACACACACACACACACACACACACACACACACACACACACACACACACACACACACACACACACACACACACACACACACAAACACAAACACAAACACAAACAATGTGCACCTATGTGTAGGTGGATTTGTAGTCCATTTGTAATTCAGAGTGTACAAATGTAACCATGGACCCTTTGGTTTGTACACTGAGTTAAATGAACACTGAGGAGTTTACTATGTAGATCTTCCAGTATGATCTTTAAGGTGAGTTCAAAGTACATCCCATGCTGTCAAAGTTCAGGTATACCTTCCACTTCGCTCTGATCTTCATAATAAGTTGTCTGAAGAAAGCTGGCCAAGCCTCACTTTGGCACACGTCTTGCCAACATGAAGCCCATGGATATGGAGCATCAAGGAGAACACCTGTTGTTCCAGGAGCCTGAGCACCCTGGAGAAGTTCCTCATCTTCCTGTTTGTGGCCATGACCGGAGCCTGCATTGGCCTGATAGTTGTACTTCACAGAGAAGGCAGACTCCAGCACTGATCGATTAAAACGGTGAGTGTCCATGCAGAAAATGATTACTTTATTTTGTAAATGTTTCCATTTCTTTTCTTTTTTTTTTGTCTACGTGTCAATTTTTATCATTGGATTGTCAGTGCAGTAAAAGATGGCAGAGGTAATGGTCTACACAATAAATTAACACTAAGAATTTTCTGTGAGTTAACATGGATAGTCCTGGAAAGCATCCTTCATTTCAGCATCCTTTTATACAAACAGCTCTGTGTGCAAAATAAGATGACTCAGAACAAAATCCTATTCAGTATAACCCTTGCCTACATAGTAGGTAAAGAGCTGCAGTAAATGTTTAGTCTTAAAGGTAGGGTAAGTGATATTTTTTGGTCAAGTATTTTGTTAAAAGGTTACATCACTATATTCTGATAGTAATCATTGCTATAGAGTGTTTGTTCAGTAACAGGAGTCTCCCCGTCTCTCCAGCTCTTTAATAAACAGAAAATACATTTTTCGGTAGGTGTCAAAATCTCAGCCATTCAGGAGAAAGTACCCATTTTTAAGCTTCATTTTTATAGTGTTCCAGTTCCAATTTTTTTCTGCTCATTTCTTTGTGTCATCACTTCAAATTTCACTTGTTTAATCTATATCCTGATTGAGTTCTCTATTCTGATTGGATAAAATTGGAAATTAAACTGAAACTGAAACGAAAATGTATTTTGTGTTTAATAAAGAGCTGGATAGACAAGGAGACTCCTTTTACTGAACAAACACTCTATAGCAATGAGTACTATCAGAATATAGAGCTATTTAACACTTATTTTAACACTACCTTTAATTTTTGTGTTGGCTACTATACGCCATCTCATTAATGGGTGATCTTTACACAAAATGGATGGATGGATAGAGAGATAGGATGGACGGACGGACGGATGATAGACAGACATATACATATAGATAGATAGATATAGATCTTTATTGATTCTACTCTGAAAATACAGGAAATAACGGAAATACTGGAGGTGAAATAAGAATATGATATTGCATCCGTAACAGGTAACAGGTACTGACTGTGTGAAATTAAACATGACCATGATTTCTTCTTTCGTGTTTTATTTCTTTGTCCTAATATGTATTTATTTACTTTTTGTTTTTGTTTGTTGGGGGGGGGGGGGCTCTCTGACCAATGGAACCAACCCTCGGTATAAGCATGCAGTGATTTGTTACTATTACCGCTGTCTGGGTGCCTGAGCCATGGCACCCAAATGTTGTCTCATACTTCAGTGTAATTTATGTCTCATCAATCTCTGTGAGGGACACTGCCCTGCTTGTACTAAAGTGGTGTTTAACATAATGCACACAGCAGTACCCAGGCCAGCTCCTCTCTCTATCTCTCTCTCTCTCTCTCTCTCTCTCTCTCTCGCCTTTCTTCTCCATCTCATGGCTATTTCTTATTTAGAAAACCCATTATTCATCTCTACCTTAACGAGGACAAAATGCAGAATGTAGCCTAATGCCATTTAATGGCAGTGAGCAGTGGTGTACTATGAGAGATATCTCCTAATATTTCCATTTCCTAGTTTCTGCTGTTGCCAATGGAAGTTGGTGCGTCGTATTTTTGGCTCACAATTCTCAAGTACCAGATCCTACTACTACTGTAGTTTTGTATTCCACAGTATGTAATTGCATCCGCTTGACATCCCAGCTGCAAATCAGTTCCTGATTTGAAGGCTAGAATGAAAGGGAGCATACCTTGGTTTTGAATGTCAGGTTCTGCAATTCAATATTCTGTTAACACACATTATCTCTCCTTTTGTGTTTCAGCTATAGTCTGTTGGTTTGTATACGCATGGCACTGTGTGCAAAGTAGCCTACAGTATGTGCAATTTCAAAAGGGGTGATAAACTATACCGCCCCCCATGGCTTGCCAACTCGGATGGCACGTTTGTCAACATGCAAGGCCACCAGATGCTCGACACAGGCATTCGCTTGCCTATAGTGGCTCACTCGGCTGCATCTCATTGTGAGCCTCAAGGCCATGCTGTTGGCATGCCTAGGTTAACAAGTCGCAATGCGACAAGTTGTTAGTTGGAGCATAATTAATACCATTTTACCAAATATAATACCAAATTGGACTGCGTGCAAACGCACAATTTACACTTAACAGTAGCAAAACAAATGTGTTCTCATGTCAAGAGTCAAATGAAGGCAGTATATTACAGTTGCATTCAAATAATCGTCCTGTCTCAAAAATGACACATATACCTCACCTTAAAGATCATACTGGAAGGAATATTTTCTACAGCGGAACAAGTGTTTGATTTTGTTCAGGTCAGTTTATACTTGCTCTTTATTAATTGGAGGATTGTATATAGCCTATACATTTTTAAGTAATAATGTAATATATATAATTAAACCAGCACAGAAAGGAGAACAAATTAATCGTGTGGAGCTTGTGCAGATACACAAGGATGTTTGTGTGGAAGTGTACTGTAGGTTTGTTAGTGACTTTGTTAGCACCTACATACTGTAGCTACAGTATGCACACATTGATATTCAAGAAGTGAAGAGTAATGTGATAATGTGACATTAACAGAGTGGTAATGATGACAGGGTTAAGCCTGATTTATGCTTTGTTGTACAGTGTGCCAGGCATCGAAAATAGCTGAATAAGCTCACAATGAGCTATTTCCAGCAAAAAGTACATTCAAATTATATTCCATGGCCACTTACAGCTTACGCACAAGTCGTCAGATGGGTGGGCTAAGTGCAGTTTTAGGAAGACCATGTTTATTTTAATGATCAATCAATCAATTGTGTTCTGGCTTGGATCAATGGAACGTAGTATCAAGGTTCAAGCTTTTAAAGACAAAATACCATGACATTTTATTTAATATTTTTTTTATGTATTAATGTTATATCATCAATAACATTTTAGTGTTTTGCCAATTATTTTTGGGGGCCCACTTGCAATATCCTCACAGATTGGTAATCACTGAAATAAACTATGGCTGCGTTCCAGGTGGCCTGGTGGACTCGGGTTGTGGCAATCCACAGGAACTGTCTGGAGAGTCTGGAACCTTCACCAGCTTGAACTACCCCAACAGCTATAACAACGGCAAGAGCTGCGTGTGGCACATCACTGTGGAGCCTGACAAGGTAGAGTGAATCATCAACCGAAAACATTGCTCCAGTGTGGCTGCTCAGTGGCAACTAGCAGCTGCAGGGTGCGATTGTGAGTAAGTGTGAAAGCATGGGTATTGCTATAAATGAGCATTTAACTGAGCTTCTCATACACTGAATAAATAAAGGTTGAAGCACGACTGAGATTATAGAAGTAGTCGTTATGATGGTTGGTCTATGGTCTTCTCCGACACACATATCTACAGGTGTGCAAAGTTACTGAATGATAAGGTTTTGTTCCAACCCAACAACATGAGATGAGGTGGTTTGACTAATTATGACACCTTCATGCAGGGAAAGGAAGAAATAAATAGTGGATTGGATTGAAAACCTACTGTAGCACCTACTCAGCCCTCACTTGACTGGGGTCCTCTGATCTACAATACAAATCGAGTGCCAAGTGGAATCATGTACGTGCCAAGTGTATCCATTGCTTTCGCTCTGCCTAAACACTGCAGCAGGTGATTCCACTAAAACTAATTTCACACCTGTCAGTGAGGCGATGGCTGGACTGGAAACCAGCAGCACACACTCAAGAGTCGGTCTTCGTTACCGTATAGACCCCTTAACAGACGACGTCACACTGATAAGAACCAGTATGCGTGCAATGAAACCCATTCTATCAGGTCTCGCTAGGATGCGCCTCACTAGCCAACACACAAGAGGGGGTTGGGGTGTGCTGAAACCAGCGCACCCCGAAAGAACATGTTGGGAATTGATTGCGTGAAACAATCACCTGTGCGTCCAGTCTCAATGTTAGTAAACAAATAATTGGTCTATTGCCATTATTTAATTTGCCAAGTATGTTCACACATGCAAGGAATTTGACTTGGTAGGTTGCTCTCTGTGTCCACACAAAAAATGTGGTCAAAGAAATAAGAAGAAAATACATCTAGATGTTAATAATAAATATGAAATCTTATTTTATATTGTAGTAGCTTTTGTTGCGAACGCAGCGGAAGGAGGCGCGCCGAAGGTGTGCCTCCGCGCAAGTGGAGCTTACTATGACAGGGGTTCTCA
This sequence comes from Gymnoscopelus microlampas, assembly GCF_963454915.1. Classification (NCBI taxonomy): domain Eukaryota; kingdom Metazoa; phylum Chordata; class Actinopteri; order Myctophiformes; family Myctophidae; genus Gymnoscopelus; species Gymnoscopelus microlampas. The sequence goes on from NC_139939.1 coordinate 40,855,486, forward strand.
ACCTTTTCAGGCCGCGACCCCCAAAATAATGATATTATTTCCCGCGAACCCCCACGTGCACGCGTGCGGTCCCGTTCGCGCGTGCGAGCGGTCCCGTTCGCGTGCGCGAAGGTTATTTAATTATAATAGGTTATTTGATAATTGTTTATTATCAAAACATTTTTGCAAAAAGTGGGTAAATTGAGTAAATTAACTGATAAAACATGAAGTAATGATAACATAAAAAAATATTTTGTAAAAAAAAAAAAAAAAAAAATGTTTTTTTTTTTTTTTTTTCAAATTCACCAAAAAATCTGGTGACCCCCCCCCAAATTATTTGGCGATCCCCCTGGGGGTCGCGACCCCCAGGTTGAGAACCACTGTACTATGAAACCGTGGCGATCCCCCTGGGGGTCGCGACCCCCAGGTTGAGAACCACCGTACTATGAAACCGTGCTGGGCTTGTGAGTGTCTCTGTCTCTCTGTGTGCAGTATGTGTGCACTGCCTGTGTGCAGCCAAGTAAATGTCCAATATAGACGTACCATACATCAAATGAAAGGTCTTTGAAAACTGAACACACCTGTCATGGTTGCGTTTAAGCCCGCCCCTTCCCCCGGAAGCCACGCTCCGGAGAAGGCTCCTAAAAACTCCCCATTGAAACCCCATGTTAAATGAAAAGTGCCCGAATCGCTCCCAAACTTTTTCTACCCCCCCTAAGTGGGGGTTTACGAACAAATACTTCGGCCTCGGATTTAAGCTCCGCCCCCCGGAAGTGGGTGAAACAGGCACTTCAAACATTTTGTTGAATTGTTCAAAAACATTCAAAAAATTGTTTTGGGGAATTTGTATTTTTCTAAGATGCTCCTTTTAACGCAGAATTTATTGGTATTTTTTTTCATTTTTCTATTGGTTACTTTTTTAAAAAGCTTTTTTTTTCATTATTATTTTTTTGTTTTGCGTTCGCTTCCCGCGTTCGCGCGTCTTACTTGTTGTAATGGCCTGTCTATGCCCTGATATGGTATGCATTGGACTGCATTTTAATATTGTGTTGCCTCCACACATTTGCCATTCCCATGGTGGGGGCAAACATGCAGGAGCAGTAATAAGGGGTTCCAGTGTCTTGGACACTTTGACAGGATACCAGGAGGAGTGGGAATTGAACCGGGACCCTTCTGACACCTGTTCTACCTCCTGGTCCATTTCCGCCCGATGGGCAGGTGTAGTGCTATATTTAAAGAATCAAAACAATGTGAGCAGAACATTTACTCACTACAGAAACTTTACAGAATGTTTAGCTGAATAATACACTGAAATTCACATTATATCTTGCACGATATTGCACCAGTAGGTGTAAACAACACCTACAGACAAGATTTATGGGTGTAAGTAATGCAACAGCTATGCACTGCAAGGTCAATGGTGTCGTCAGGATGTGGTGTACAGTTCAGCTGTTAATGAGTGCTGTTGCACAGGGGAAAACACGTGAGCCGGCACATATGGCTGGTGTGGCACAGGGATGGACACAAAGAATCACAGATGCGGTGACACTGGGAATGTTTAGTTTAACCACTTAAGCCCTCATCTCATCGTAATGCTATTTCAAAGAAATCTTGAATATAATTGAAAAAAAAACGTCTAATCTTAAAAATAGGGACACCGGGGTTAAAGTGGATCAGGAGACATATACATTTCTTGTTTTTTCTTCATGAACAAAATGTTTCACTCACGCAAAAACAGAATGCAGCCAATGCTTACTAGTACTGTATAGCCAACCATAGATCTAGATCTAGAGCAGTGTTTCCCAATCACAGGGTTGCGACCTGTTTTTATGGATTGTGACACGTAATTGTTCAAAAATAATGAAAACAGCAGATCTACAAGCTCGCAACATGTCGTCTTGTGACGCTAGTGTGAGCTTGAAGATCGTCTATGTTTGAGTCATAATGTGTCATTAAGTGTCATAATGTGTCATAAATTCATAATATATTTTTGTAAGTTTGCCTCCCAGGAAGACACAAAACTAAAAGTTTGGAAAGCCCTGATCTAAAGAATGTGTAATGGAACAATTTCAATATACTGTATGGGCCTTCCATTAATGAACACAAACCAGCATCCTCATCCCTGTTGCAGACACAGTCTTTTATAGTGTGTGTGTGTTCCTGTGCAGTGGGGCGCTCCAGTGTGTATCTATAGTGCGCCAACCAAAGGCCAAGCCTTTCTTCTGTCAGGTTAAGCATGGAGGACAGCTTGGCTGAATGCAGTAGCAGTTCAGCTGACAGATGGCTTCCTTCCCCACAGCCCCCCACAGGACAACACAAATACCTTGTTTTCTTTCCTCTTGCCAGCACGTCTTGCCTTTCTGCCTTCCTGACACATTGACTGGGTATCTTCTCTCACTTTCTCTCCCACTCTCATGCACTCTCTCTTTCTCTTTCTCTCTCTCTCTCTCTCTCTCTCTCCCTCTGTTTTTCTCACACCCTCCCCTGTCTCCTCAGATATCTACAGTATCTCTCTCTATCCAAACACATCTCACTCAGTCGGTTTCACTCTCTTGTCTCTGTTTGCCTTTTGCTGCTTGTTGGACACACACACACACACACACACACACACACACACACACACACACACACACACACACACACACACACACACACACACACACACACACACACACACACACACACACACACACACACACACACACACACACATACACACACATACACACACACACACACACACAAATGCATGTACATATGCACATACACACATATAAACACACATGCACATACAAACTCCATACACCCACACAATCATACTCTTAGCCTTTTCACACATGTCAGCAATTGCTCTCATTATTCATTCTTTTCAAGGACAGAAAACACATGTGCAGAGTTCCCTTTGGAGGACACCAAGCTCTGCACAGCAGACTTCATCACAATAAAAGATACGCTGGGAATTAAGGCAAACTTCTGTTAAAGGCACCTCCTTAACCACTTAAAGTCCTTTATACTACTTTGATAGTAGGATGCTTGTAGTTGTAGAGCTGCTATTTTTTCTATAATTTAGTTTTTTTGAAGATTTAAAAAATAAAATCTTGAAATTCGCCTATAATGACAAGCCCATATGAATAGTGACGCCAGGTTGAACTAGTTTCCATTGTGAAATGAAACATTGGTTTTGTTCTTCCTTTAGAGAGCATCTCACTCCAACCTGGGCACACCAGGCTACAATTAATATCATTAATCTGTTTCATACCAAATAGTGTAATCCTAAAAGATGGATCATTCTTAATCACTGTATATCTTTTGTAACTATCCAAACATATTCAGTTGGCTCTGTGACTCATATCCTGTTGGCTCAGGTAATGTTGTTTGTTTAGCAGAATATTATGACAAGCTGAGGAAAGAAGGACCCTGGTGCCAGGTAGAGAGAGTTAAAAGGAAAGGCTGCACATTTGCGTTGATAGATAACCGTATATACTGTAGATGGACGGACAGACAGACAGGACAACACCCAAGCAACACGTCAGTGGTGAAAACACAGCAATAGGTTGTGGAGTATGTGAACGTGAGCTTGCCAGACTGCTCACCTACCTTCACACCTCAGTCTCTAGAGAGAGAGAGATGAGACACTCTTTTATTCAATTCTCTCTCTCTCTCTCTCTCTCTCTCTCTCTCTCTCTCTCTCTCTCTCTCTCTCTCTCTCTCTCTCTCTCTCTCTCTCTCTCTCTCTCTCTCTCTCTCTCTCTCTCTCTCTCTCTCTCTCTCTCTCTCTCAGACACACAAACGCAGAAGCACACATGCACGCACACACACATCCGGCTCATCCATCCACACACTCTCACAGCAGGCCCGGTCCACTAGCACTGTTCTAGTTCAAATGCACATGCACTCGCGCGCGCGCGCGCGCACACACACACACACACACACACACACACACACACACACACACACACACACACACACACACACACACACACACACACACACACACACACACACACACAGAGACTGCAGAGTTAAAAGTAGCTTCTGAAATCTTTTTGAGCTTCTCTTGCCAAGTGTTGATCCAACTGATGTCTGTATCAGAAGGGGATCTCTGATAAAGACATCAAAGAAAAGGACCCACACACTGTCTGGAACTTGGAAATTGCTCTTTCAGATGTCTGTATCAACAACTGTTGATATAATATAAATATATTGGATAAATTACAGTAATACCAGAAGCCATGTACAGTAGCACTATAATAGCTCTCAAGTCAATAATGATATGTTGTTAAATGCTAATGCAGGCTCCTTCTCTATTTGAGTCCTACTAGATCTTAGTGCAGCTTTTGATATACACCCTGGACTCCTGGAGACCCAAACAGTGTTTTATTAAATCAATTTATGAGCAGTATTGTTTTTTGTTTTGGCAATGAACGGATCTGCTTTTACTCTGAAGTAGACTCTAAAGGAGCCTGATACAGCTGTCCCTCAGGATCTCCATAGAACATAAAAGTAGATCCAAAACAACAGATGGTAGGTGGGGTGGTAAAGAGTGAGTGATCTGAGAAGCAGTAGCAGCAGACTGCAGTAAAGCAGCAGCTAGCCTCAATCTCCAGGCTTTTAGTTTTTAGTTCTAAGCAGCAGCAAACAGCAATCAAGTAATGAGCAATGCAAACTTCCCTGCTTAAATGGGACGCTCTGTTATTGAACTGCGTATGTGATTGGTTGAGAATAGAAGCGTGGCGCTGAGACCAACCAATGAACTTGCTTTGTGCATGTGCCATGCGCGACATTCATTTGAAATTGTTTGACACTCAACATATTCTTCCATGCACTCGCAGATTTCCATTGAAGGGACTTTTATCTATAAATGTCATCCTTGTCGCTCTTGCGCAGTTGATCAAGAACAGAACTCTGAATATTCTCTGTGAAGAGGTTGGCACTTTAAAAGTAAGGTTTTATATACATGCATAGGGTATACACTTTAAAATAACGTGGATAATATGTATTTATGTATTTATAGAAGACTGTTGCTTCAGATTTAGATTTTAAACAGTGGAATTGAGCGGAATAATGGCATTTCCTAGGAAATCTGCTAGAGGAGGATTAATAAAGGCTAGGCTCGCTCCAGGACAACGTGGAAAACCGTTTCAAACACTGTTTGGGTCTCCAGGGGTACCAGTGATGCATACTGTCGACTATGCTACTAAACTGGCGTTTACTTGCTGCGTGGAAAATGTACACTTTGCTGGCGCGTTTCACCGTTTTAGCACTCCTTCAGCAGCCGCTGCTTCTAAATGTTGGCGCTTTTCGCCATAGTTGAGTGTTCTTTCACCTTCTACCTGTCGTTTGGTGCCCCCCCCCCCAAGGTTGATGCCCTGTGCTTTAGTACCTAAAGCCCTTCCGTTAAGCCTTCACTGCATGTATGACACTTTCATGTGTGTTTAAATCTAATTATATAAACGGCAAGTTACTTCCGCGCGCCGCTGACGCCACAGCTCTGTAATCGAGTAAACACAACGGCGACACAGCACATGTCGCCAACACAGTAGCCACGGCCGACTTTCACAATTTACGGGTGGCGTAGGGCACCTATCATTGCTCACTTCACAGTTTCCACGTCGCAACAGAATTTATTACACTCAAGACATTACGGACAAAACGGAAGGTGCAACACTTTCGTACCGTTTACCGTGCACACCACCGACACCGAACGGCGACGGCTTGATCCGAAACAACACGAGCGGCCGCCATTGAACTCTGCCCATCTCCTCCACAACAACACACAAGCAGCTCCTTTGCTTCAACCCCCCCCCCCCCTTCTTACGTACCTCCTTTGTTCCACCCAGGCCATTACTTTCACTTCACTCATGTCTCGATCACAATATGTCCGTCCTTCACGTGCCATGGACATCCCAAACACAAAAACAAACAGCGACGGCCACAGTACAGCACGTTGTCCTGGTAAATCTGGTAAACAAACCAGTCTAGGTTCATGACACCAAAGGACTCGACAGTGATGTCATCATTATGCAAATACCAAGGATACGTCAGTGATGTTAGTCGGGATGCCAGGTTTATGCCAGGTTTTCTAAAAACAAGCGCCAGAAACAAGCAACCACCTTCATGAAAAAAAAAATACCACCGAAGGGGTCCGTCATCTTCCACGGGGGTCCCCGCGCGTCCCGACACTCTACAGGTCCGTGGACCAGCAGGGGGTCCGCGGACCCCCTGCAACATAGAAAATATAATTTCTTCTAATTTTTTTTTTTTTTTTTTTTACTTTTCCACAGTTTTACTCCGGCGATTTGGGTACCCCAATATACACGCGCCCACGCTGGGCCCCGTGCGCGGCTGGGGTTTCGGGGGGCATAGCCCCCCGAAACTCTAGTTTGTGATAAAATGCTGCCACACCTTTCAAATACATCTCTGGAAAACTGAACTGGAAAAGGGTATCACCCTTAGACTATTATGCACAAAGCCTATTTTTACCACCCTTAATCAGTGTCCAAAGCACTTTAAGAGCTGGATGTCTCAGACTTTACAGAGGTTTAGAGGTTCTGACTATTCTAAAGCCTACTGTAGATTAAAGACAAAGGGTGAACTCCTTGACCCTGGAATGTCTTCCCTGAGAAGTAACTCATTTTAAATATCCTCTTAAAACACATTTACGCAAAGAACGCTGGAGCTGAGGTGGCGAAACAGGTGGCAAATCCATGCATGGGCATGCCCATATATGGATATGATCAGCTGTCATGTGGAATGGGCTTCCTATACCCTAGGTCCATGGTCTCAAAGGCCAATTTTAAAACCTCGAACTAAAGCTGGCTGAATGATACCAGGACATATTCATAACTATATGCCTTAATTGGAACATCATTCAGACTTGTTACTTGTCCATGCTAATTTACTTATATGTTACTGTTTATACTATTGTGTTTTGTATCATCTCGTAAGGACCCTAATGGTAATAAGCTTTCAAGCTTCCTAGAGTTTATACCTTTGACTGATATATGCTTGTATTTTCTCTTAAAACACTTCTGCATAGGAAAATACTGTGGCTATGATAAACCGGTGGTGTCCCTGGGAAACTGTGTAACGGTTTACTTTGACACCAATGACAGAAAGACAGACAAAGGATTCAAGGCCCATCACAAATCTGTCTCTTCCGAAGGCACAGCAGGTAAGACATTTTAAGTGGAAAAAAAGGGGAAAAAAATCAGAGTAGATTAGTACACTTGACTTGTTCTCAATGCTGCTATATGCTGAGGATCCAGTTTCCTGTTATACCAGGTGGTTAACCACATGAACCCTAGCATCCCTATTCTGGGGCAAATATTCGTGTAATATAGCAGATCTACAACCTCCCAACGTGTTGATGTGCGACATGTTGTGAGCTTGTAGATCGTCTATTTTTGGCAAAGAGATTTGGTGTAGAGGGGAAAAAGGAGCAAACCTGGACCCCTGGGGGACACCAGTCAACGAAGTATATGGGTTCAAATGGTTAATTGATTCTCAGTCCCAATCCTGTGCACCCAGACTACGAAGAAATATGAAGAAAAGGCATTTGGTTTCACTGTTAAACAGATAATATATAATATAATAAATACCCAATCAAACACCCAAGTAGTATAATAGCCAGGGTATTGCAACAGAAATTACCTGAAGAAATTACCCCTGAAGAAATGTCAGATTTCTTGTTCTCTATGCTCATTCTCTAACCTAGAAAATGAGCAGTGTCGTTACGATGCGTGTCGGGTTGAATTGATAAATGGAGGAAATGGAGGGAAGGGAGGATGGAGTGAGGGTGGGTGGGGAAAGAGGGAATGGGATCATGGAGGGAGGGAGTCAGAGAGAGCGGGAGGGCAATAGAATGATGGGGAGATGGATATGGATAGAGAGAGGGAGGAGGGTGGCTGGGAAGAGGAGAAAGGGTGGATGGGAGGGAGTAGGAAAGGAAGGGTGGATGGGATGGAATGGAATAGGAAAGGAAGGGTGGATGGGGGGAGTGAGTAGGAAAGGAAGGCAGAGAGTGAAAGAGGGAGAAAGTAAAGGAGGGGAGTGGGTATCCTTGAGATGTCTGTGGATCTGAGGTGCCCTTCATCGCCTCGTTTCCAGAAATAGCCGGGGCGGGTGGTTCTCTGGAAGGTGACCGCGGGGATCTGCTGACCCTGGATACCCTGGCCTACTTGTTGTACAAACGCTTGTTTTATTGTTGTATTGTTTTATTGGATCTTGTTTAGTCGATACACTTATTTGTTGTAGCTCCTGCTCATTCGATTCGATTCGATTTTGCTATTTTGTCTCATCTGTTTAAGGAAATAGCCTAGGTAGCTGATATATTGCACTTTTACCTTAGCGCTAGGTATACTCTTGGTTCCTTGTTTTTGCAGAAAATGCACTTAAGACTTCTGGTGATTAGTAGTTTTCGTTCCCTAGCTATGTTGAATGCACTTATTGTAAGTCGCTTTGGATAAAAGCATCTGCTAAATGACTGTAATGTAATGTATCTGTTGAAACATCAACAAGTGTTTTTCTTTGTGGGACTGATAGCTGATATTGACCTTGACCATTCAGGAACAGGTATAAAGTATTCAATGTTGATTTAATAATTTCTCATCAGGGATCCTTTGCTCAGTTTGAACCTGAAGACTTCTGTTGTTATTTGGCTGTGCAGTTATCCCCTCTCCCCCTGTGTTGTCTCTGCCTTGGCTCGGCGACTGGGCTTCTGTCCAAAGATTACAGGGAAAAAAATGAGAAGATTATTTATGAGTTATGTCAAACTGCAGCTCATGCGGCACTCTGCAACCCCATCAGAGACAGAAAGGCTAGTGAGACACAGGAACAAAGGACGAGATTGCATAATATTGATAAATAGATTTCAAGTAACTGCAGCCATCTTCAGGTTGTGCTCTGCTAAATCGACTCCATAGGTTGCAGCCAAGCAAGCACTGTTTGCTGTTTGGCTAACCACCATTGTGGTTTGAAATTCACTAAGGAAGGAAAATAAAAAAGCTTATTTGATTTGTGCTGGTATGAGAGATTAAACTTTATTGGATTGATATTGTTGTATTGTAATATATTCACTGGAATTCACTGTAAACTGAAAAGTGATAAAGTAAAGTTCTATCATTGTGGGCGAGCACACTGATGGTATCCTCAATATGTATGTTTTATTTATTATTTATATTAAGTGGTGTCAGATGAAATCATGAAAATGGTAACAAATATTCATAAACCCATTACGCCCACAATTATTAGACTATATAGATATATACTATACATCAATCTGTTGAATGCTAAGATGTAATTATCTAATGATTCTATACCAACATATAGCGAGCTCATACTGTTTCTTCAGGAACAGTATTTTCTAGTTATTATTGGTATCTTATTGACACCACCAGTGGATGTTCTCAAGAGTGTTTAGGATTTAGGTTTACAAAGTAAAATAATGGCTAGTCTAGATATCGACATTCCTCAGTTCACTTACTCTGTGTTTAACAAATGGATCTATTCATGTTCTTGTGTGTGCTTGACAAGTGGCGGATCACAGTACCGGAGGGGGAGTGGGTTCGACTGGCGTTCACCTCCTTTGATCTGGTCCCTGAGGCTTCTGGAGACTATCAAAGAGGTCTTTGATAGACTCAAGCCGGCTCGGAAACCATGGGTAGGACTCGGATCTGAATTGTTAAGATATATTTTGTTTATATATGCATATGTATCAGTAATCTGCCTCAATTACAATAATTGATTGATCCAGTTTGACCATTCTGTATGGTAGAGTACAGTATAACTATAGCATAACTGCTGTGGTTGTAGTTGTCTACCTTCTCTTGTAATGTACATCCTGTGGATGGGTATGGACCACTACTAGTTGACTAGGGGTATTGCATGAAGCTCCAGGCACAATATAGCCTCTGCTCAAACAAGCTTTCTGTCTTAGCTCAGCAGTAGACATTGGTGCTTGCGCGGGGGACCTGGGTTCGAATCACAGGTAGGACATCAAAGTCACAAATTGTAGCTTTAAACCTACTACTTTACATTAGCATGTCTGACAGTACCTCTGCCAGTGCTTATCCTCTCCCCAGTCATAAGCTAGCATGACAGAATAAGTTACACATACAGTATTGATAAAGCACAAAGTTTTAATATGTCAAATGTTTACAGGCTCTGTGTTCCTCACATAAATTTGAATTATTCTGTTCAGGGGCTGTTTGGCTGTGGGCTTTGTTTAAGCTACATCTACTGTATATAATAACTATTTATGTGGATGAATGAAATATATATGAATATATTAATAAATCAACTCTATATCAACTATGTGGACCCATGAATAAAAAATTAGCTCTATTAAAAATTTGGGATGAGAACTTGCACAAATAGACCCAGAGATTCTGGACTTGGACAGATATGAAATTTTAATCACTTTGAACACTTGACTCAGCTCGACCTGCTCACAGACCTTGGTTATCATGAATAATATAATAACTCTTTGCTCCTCTTATTGTTTCACTTCAGTGGCTGAGAATCGGAATTTATGCTTATATCGTGCTTTTGTGCTATTGTGCTTTTGCTTACCTTTTCCATTGCTATGTATGTTAATTACATGGCCAACTTTTACTGTCTCTGCGGCTGCGCCCCCAGTGCAGTCCAGTGCACTGTTAAAGCATCTTCTATAATTGGTCCTCACTAATGCTCATTATAAGATAGGACCATTTCCATCTACTCACTCTGCATCTCAGAGGTTGTGGGCAGTGCATCTCAGAGGTGGGTTGTAGTTCAGAGAACCTGTCTACAGATTACATCATCGATGGGGATTAAAAGCTAATGGAAACTACTTTTCTTCCTAGAAAGTTAGCATGCTGAAATACTATAGAAGGCATTGGGCTTCATTCACAAATATGTAACAGACCTGGGCTTCATCTCACCCGGGTCTGTTAGGGTTGGATTTACTTTTTTGGGCCCATTGAGTACTCTATTGATAACAATTATTTATAAAATTATTATAATGATAAACATATTGTAATTGAAATCCTTATTATTATACACCTGAAGAAAATGCAAGAACCAATACTTTTTGCATGTCAGCACTCAAAAGTGGACACACTTGAGTGTGTGTCAATCAGATTCTTACCTAAGAGCAAATCCCAAGTAAAAACACATTGGTGAATGTCAGAATCTTCATGAACACGGTGTCATGGGTCAATAAAGAAATTATTTCTTAAGAATGATTGGTCGATGAGGCCCATTTGTCATGAATACAAAAAACACCAAAAATGTCCTTGCTGTGAACTTGTAATCTTTTTTTTTTGTGCCTATAATATATATATATATTGTTTTGCTACAGATTTGATAGGTCACAGCAGGGGGACCATGTGGGTCAAGAGACAAGAGTGTGCAGAGTGCAAATGCCAGTCATCTGTTAAAGATGCAGTCCATAACTTCTTTGTTGAATAAAACATACTTTTAAGCAATCTGTAAGGTATATAACTAACACAACTGCAGTGGTTGGAGATTGTTTCCCTTCTCTTATTGAGCAATTCAGGACAACTACTTTCCATCTTAGAATTTGAATCCCAGGTAGGACATCAATCTTATGGATTTCAGCTTTAAGATCAGAAAGGTTTTAATGCTAATATTTTACAGGCAAATCATGTGGTGGTAAGCTCCCAAACTCCCTGGAATCCTCTGGCAACACCATGGTGTTACGTTTCAAAAGCGACAACACATTGACCTCCAAAGGATTCAGTGCCACCTAAGACCAGCCTTCCTCCTCTCATCGTCCCCACAACACCTCTGCCTACGACCACACCAAGACCCACAACAACACCAATAGCAATAGGTATATGTTTTTTATTTCTGGGGTTGTACTTTCCTGATCTAATTCTTCAGAACCGGAATTGAAATTAAGAATCAAAATTGTTATTAAGTGTTGGCCAAGTATGTTCCTCGAAGACACAAGGAATCTGGCTTGGTTGGTTGGTTGGTTTCTCTCTCTCTCTCTCTCTCTCTCTCTCTCTCTCTCTCTCTCTCTCTCTCTCTCTCTCTCTCTCTCTCTCTCTCTCTCTCTTTCTCTCTCTACTCTTTCTTTCTCTGCTACACACAACACAATGAAAACAACAGTGATGAAGAACTATAAATCTAGTATAGATTTACTTCTCTTGTCTAATAATTCAGTCTTATTCTTTCTAGTGTAAAACAAGGCTGAAGATACTTGGTATGCACATTTTAATTAATTAAATGGCCCACTGCACAATTGGATTGTATTGACTGTGTGTGTGTGTGTGTGTGTGTGTGTGTGTGTGTGTGTGTGGGTGTGTGGGTGTGTGGCCCGGGTGTGTGGTGCGTGGGTCCTTGATTGCAGTTGAATGTGAGCTCTCACTATATAATTGATCAACTCTCTGCCCAGAGCTACAGACATTTTGACGATATTTGAGTCTAATTCATCTTGAGCATTTTTTTATAACTTCCGACTTCCAGCGATTTAATCCGAGATGTAGACTCATGCCTAAAGTAAATAGACATTTTTTACAACAGGGCGTCCCTCACAGTTTGTTACTGTCGTTCAGTAAATCGCATAACCTTCATGCACTTTCTGAACCAATCATCTTAATCACTTGATCAATGAGCTGCTGGTTCTCGAGGGTCTTGTGAAGCAGCTTACATAAAGGCCATGCTTCCCTGCACAGTTTCTCCTCCTTGCATATAGGGAGGTTTCCTGTTAGTAAACATGAGAGGAATATGACCGCGCAGCTGCGGGGGGAAGCCTATGGGTGCGTTTGGAAATTACGCACCGGAGCACACTCGCCTATTAGTTTGTATTGGCCAGTGCGCTCACTGCCGCTCAGGGCTGTATTTTCGAACGCGCCTTTCCCCCACTGACCCCCAGGCATGCGCAGATTGCGCATTCTGCTCTGTGATGACGTCGCGCGGAAATCCGTCTATAGTAGGCACAGCACTAAGGTGATGGCTCCAAATAAGAATGAATGTAAGTGGTTGTCTCTGCGTAGACCTTGCGGTTTGGTCTCTTTGAGTTAACCATATTAACCCTGGAGTCTGTGTTGGTTAAAGCCACTAGTGATAGTCCCAGATGTCTCTGTTGTCAACTTGTCAATCAGGGTACTATACAATGACAGATCTGAACAGGTGCCCATTGATTGATTGATTGATTGATTGATTGATTGATTGATTGATTGATACAGTAGTACAGTCAAAGGGTATGATAAAAGAATAACACAAAACGCCACAGGGGCCTTGTTTCCATTGTGTTCCATTGTACTCAAGTCATCAGTAAGTAAAACATAATACATACAAAACATGCGCTGTCCCCATTTGACAGATTCTGGCTGCGGTGGTCCAGGAACACTCTACGGGAGAAAGGGAGTGATACAGTCTCTTGGATTTCCAAATGCGTACCCAGCTCACCCGCGTTGCTCCTGGAAGATCCGGGTGCCCAAGGGCCTCCTGGTGAAACTTCAGATCACTGACATGTCCATGATAGGAGAGGCTGGACAGTGCACAGGAGACAAGCTGATTATCTCAGATATCTACAAGACACTAGGTGAGCCATGTGTGAAGCTGTTATTCCGACATCCCATAATTCCGACGTCCCGTTGGTCCGACTGGTCACATTAAAACTAAATAAATATCTTTCCTGCCTTTTTATTGATACGGTAGATACAGTAGACTGACAGGAAATGGGGAGAGAGAGATATGGGGAGTGACACGAAGCAAAGGTTGTCGGGATCGGGATTCGAACCCTCGACATGCTGTCAGGCTTTAGCATTAGCAGCCTAGGTGCCCGGACCACTACGCCAGCCGTCCGGGCGGATGTCGCGACCATGAGTTGACCCTCTTATACTCCTGGGTCAGTTTACCATTCAAATAGAAGGTTAAAACTACTGCACACTAGTTTAAAGCTCCCAAAACGCTTGTATTAATGGCGTTTCGACCTTTATAGGTCTTCAACAGGCAAAAAAAAGAGGACCTATAAGGTCAAAATGTTTCTGCATTTAGGCACCTGGCCTAAATACACAGTCTCCTCTTTAATCAGTTTGCCATTCACTAACTAAATTATCTGACTTAAATTGTTTTAATGTATGTTTGTGCTGCCTGTTGAGCACATTGATATTGACCACTTTAGTATAGCATATTGCACAACAAAATCATAAATCAAAGACCTTTGATACACAGAGCTTAAAAAAGGGGGCTAGACATTGTGTATCTCTTTGTTTTATTACAATGCAAGTCATTGTTATGCTTGTTCTACTATTTGTGCCATTTACCATTGACTGGGTAGAAGGTCAAGCAGATGCATGCTTAAACTGTGAGAGTGTACAAATTGACCCCAATCTACACTGTAAAATTCTCAGTTTTCATTAACAGGTCCATTTGGTTCCATTTGTTCACTCTCAGAGTTACATACCCGTAAGGGTCCATTTGGACACCATATGGTGGTCCCTGGGGCCGACGTTGAGAACCAGTGGTATAAAACATGTAATTCTTCCTCTCTGCTCTCAGTTTCCTGTCTCTCTACACTTTCCCTTTTAAATCCAAACGGTTTGCTTGCCTTTGGGAAACGCAGCAAACAAATCACAATACAAGCAGGGGATAAGAATCTGTGTGTGTGTGTGTGTGTGTGTGTGTGTGTGTGTGTGTGTGTGTGTGTGTGTGTGTGTGTGTGTGTGTGTGTGTGTGTGTGTGTGTGTGTGTGTGTGTGTGTGTGTGTGTGTGTGTGTGTGTGTGTGTGTGTGTGTGTGTGTGTGCGTGCGTGCGTGCGTGCGTGCGTGCGTGCGTGCGTGCGTGCGTGCGCGCACACACCCGTGTGCTTGCGTGTCTACGTGTGTGTATATATCTATTTCAGCTGCAGAGCTGGTGATTAAGATCTCTCTTTAGTGGAGGTAGTCAGCACACTGTAAATTACCACTCCTTATTATTCACTTCAGAGGCTGCAGAGGAGCTGATATAACTTTATCTGCTGCTGAGCTCGCCAATATGAAGCAGAGAGGCAGACAGAGAGAGAGACATAGAGAGAGTGAGAGAAAGAGACAGAGAGAGACAGAATGACATGGAGGGAGAGAACAAAAGAGAGAGAGAGACAGAAACAGAATGACAGAGAGAGACATCCACTCTCCCTAGAACACAGGGAGCTTGGGAAGGCATGTTCATATATACATTAATGCCATTGCTTGTCTGTAAGTGGCTGTTTTAAGGGGTTAGAGGCTGAGTTTAGGGTTACGAGGGTTAGTATTTAAAATCAGGGATTTGGTCAGAGCTAGTTTAGCATAGTCAGACATTGTATGGGCTTGGTCGGCCCGGCGAAGGCGACCAACGGCCACTGTTTGATTTTTGGGGTCACGCCTTTACCACCTTTACCACACTGACTGAATGCTTCTGCCCAGATTAGGATGGTTCCTTTTTTTATTATCACTGAATTGTTATCCGCCCACCTCTATCCCACTGGTTCTCAACATACAGTAGGTTCCAGGGCAAATGGACCCTTACAGGGACTGTAACTCTGAGAGTGTACACATGGAACCAAATGGATACACTCTCAGAGTTAAATAACACTGAGGATTTTCCAGGAGAGAGTGGGGTCCCAGAGATAACAAGAAATGTGTAAAATGGCAGTCCGTGGCCTAATGTAAATCCAACTGGGGGTTTGTGATATTAAAAAGGTTGAG
Source organism: Gymnoscopelus microlampas (assembly GCF_963454915.1). Lineage (NCBI taxonomy): Eukaryota > Metazoa > Chordata > Actinopteri > Myctophiformes > Myctophidae > Gymnoscopelus > Gymnoscopelus microlampas. The sequence continues at coordinate 40,871,142 of NC_139939.1, forward strand.
AATCACTGCTCTTGCCAACACATAATTAGAATTGCACCAGACTTATCAGTAGGCTGAGATCTGTCTGGAAGTCTGGATACACGAGACTAGGTCAGAGCTATGGCTGCGTTGTTCAAATAGCATTTCCACATGGGCACAGTCTGGCTCTGTTTGGTTTGAACCATGCCCAGTTGGCACTGTTGGCTCACCATGTTCTGCACGCAATCTTGTTCAGCCAAACGGATCTGTTGGGGGGGGGGGCTTAATGACGTACTGTAGGTCAGGGGGTCTTTAATGTTTTTCAAGCTAAGGATCCATTAGCTGAGAGAGAAACGAAGCAGGGACCTCCACTACATATACAGTATTGTATAGAATTGTGTTGCAAATTAATTATTTTAAGCCTTCCATGCAACTTCATAAGCCTTTCATAGCATATTTACCTGATAGACTCATCAATGTCTGTTGACTGTTGAGAGATCTGAGACTAGCTTGGAAGTAGTGCTTCATACAGTAGGTTTCAGAGTGGACTGTAAAGGTGAGGATTAATAGGCTAGTAATTAATGCCTGCTTGAGGGGATAGGATACGAACATGTAGGACTATGCATGCGTGTGTTGGGAAAGGAAGTGTCCTGCCAGGATTACAACATTTCCTGTCCTAAAAGCTCCAGTCAGTGCCCCTGGCCTATATGTCAAAATTGCTATTTCCCCCTGCCAGGGTTCTCAAGGCTCAGCAGGAGGGCATGGTTTGTTCCTGACAGCATGCATTACACTTAACAAGTGCAGCAGACAAACACTGATGGTGTGTGTGTGTGTGTGTGTGTGTGTGTGTGTGTGTGTGTGTGTGTGTGTGTGTGTGTGTGTGTGTGTGTGTGTGTGTGTGTGTGTGTGTGTGTGTGTGTGTGTGTGTGTGTGTGTGTGTGTGTGTGTGTGTGTGTGTGTGTTACTACTTGTGGGGGCCAAATGTCCCCCCAAGTATAGTAGAATTTCAAGGATGATTTTCCTGGTCCTGTGTGTGTGACTGAGAAAGAAGAAAGATGACCGTCATGCACATACAGAACACACACACACACATGCACACACACACACACGCACCATTGCATTACAAGGTATTTTCTTCAGCTTGTCTCTCCTCTTCAGCTGTTTCTTGGCACAGGAATGACAGGAGAGAAGAACAGAATTCTGTCCTCTCTCTCCACGGTACAGTCACTGTGTCACTGTGCTCACGCTCTACAGCACCACAGGGGCAATGGCCTTCAACAGCATACTGAATGATTTATGCTCACCCATTTTTATATGTCTTTTTTTATACGTCTCAGGGCCACTGAGAGTCCCACTGAGGGACAGTATCGTTGTGTGTGTGTGTGTGTGTGTGTGTGTGTGTGTGTGTGTGTGTGTGTGTGTGTGTGTGTGTGTGTGTGTGTGTGTGTGTGTGTGTGTGTGTGTGTGTGTGTGTGTGTGTGTGTGTGTGTGTGTGTGTGTGTGTGTGTGTTCAACTTCTCATCTGCCCTCTCTGTGCCAACTCTCAACCTTTTACTTTCTGATGTAGTTAAAGTTTAAGGTGTCAGTGTGCTCAGTAGAAGGTCAGAGGAAGGTAACACACACTGACAAAGAATACAACTGGCAGCATACTTCAAAAGAAGTTAAAAAAAACATATATATCGGCTTTCCGAAACCACACAAGCTCTCTGCAGACACTTTGTTTTACTCTATGCGGCTCCGCTTTGAGTGCTTAACGTGAGACCCAGCCTACTGTATACACAGTCAGTGGACAAGTGTGTGCTATGTACTCTTCTTCATTACGTCACTGTCGAGCGGAACCCTTGTATATCCATATTTCAACTTTTATGGTTTTATTTTGTTATGTATTAATGCCTTACTTCATCATACAGCAGTGCATAAATAGTTCACAATGCTTTGCAACACATTGGGAGCATTTTTGAACATTTTTGAAAATGAAAGTGGTTTAGTGTGGCTGTGGGCTTTATAAATATTGTACCAATGAAAGGTATTAACAAGAGCTTGTGACTCATTAATAACTACACTGGATCTGTTGAAACAGAGGTTCTCTTTTCCATTTCCTACATTTAGTAGTACCGTACGCATAGAGCTGGTGAACTCAGATGAGATAGTGGAGAGGAAGGATGAGGTTTCAGAGTCAGTTGAGAGGGAGGGGAATGAATCCGGGGAGGGTAGAGAGGAGAGAATAGAGGAGGAGAGAGTGGAGGGGTTTAGGGACCTTAGGTTATGTGGAGTGGTGACAGTTTGAGGGTGGGTAGGGTTAGGTGGGAGAGGAGAGAGAGAAAGAGAAGGATATGACGTGGTGATCAGAGATATGTAACAGAAGGTAACAGAGAGGTTCAAGGGAGAGCAGGCTCTGGAGAACACAAGGTCCATATACATTACCTGCTCTGCAATTCCTGAAACATGGACATGCATGGTTTCCACCCAACAGCAATGAAAATGACCGTGTGTGTGTGTGTGTGTGTGTGTGTGTGTGTGTGTGTGTGTGTGTGTGTGTGTGTGTGTGTGTGTGTGTGTGTGTGTGTGTGTGTGTGTGTGTGTGTGTGTGTGTGTGTGTGTGTGTGTGTGTGTGTGTGTGTGTGTGTGTGTGTGCACATACCTGTACATATAAACACACACACGCACGCACGCACATACCTGTACATATAAACACACACACACACACAGTTGTCCTTCACATAAAAGTCAATGCCCCAAGTTTTTAATCTATGAATATGTAGTGAAATGGATATATAAAAAAATCATTACAGCTTGAGTGCTGGGTCTAATAGTCCATCTTCAAAGGTGTTTTCATGAAAGCATTTCTAATTGAATAGCAGAATGGGGAATTACAGGAAAACAGCAGGCAGCAGATAATATGTGACGTGTGACACTGGTGCTGCCTCATGTGAACATCAACCCATCCAAAATGTTTAAGCTCTATGATGAATTTGAAGCAAAAGGGATTCATTAAAAATACATTTTGCCATTGAGTTGTGGAGCCAGCAGTAGTCCTCTCCATCTAATCTACTCATGGCGCAAATGGACCAGGAGCTGACTCTGGAGAATCAACCTGTTGCCTTATGTGCCGCACATCCACTCACTCTTCTGAAAAAAGACCCTCACCTTGCACACTAATACCCCACAACACCCCTTTTGGTAAAGGTTCTTCAGACCCTGCAAGTCTCTGCACTAATATCATTAGAGGTGTACAGTACATTCCGGACATACTTCAAGGACGTGTCTGGCATACCTGTTGTGATACTGTGCACGTGCTTGCGAGCACACACACACACACACACACACACACACACACACACACACACACACACACACACACACACACACACACACACACACACACACACACACACACACACACACACACACACACACACACAAACTCACAATGATGCGCCTATGTCTCCTTTTCTGTCTCTCTGTCTCTGACTGTCTATATTTTTATGTGTTTGCCTGCCTGCCTTTCAGTTTTTCTCACTTTCATTTCTGTTTGTCTTATCCAGGGCTTCACACTCATTACATTTACACACATTCACACCCAGGAGCTTATTATATATAGTCTAATTTGTGCTCTGTTGTACGATGGCGTACCGAAAATAGCCAATATAAGCTCACAGTGCATCGTGGATGCGACACGTTGTGAGCTTATAGATCTGCTATTTTCAGTCCGCAACACCATTGTATGGTGAAGTATAAATCAAGCATTATACTGCTTGCCACGAGCATCTACACTGGAGCAGTTTAGTACCATGCTCAAGGTCTCTCTGTGTCACCATTTCAGAGATCCAGGGCTGTGGCATGTCCACTACTGCAGAAAACTGAGTTATATAGTTCTGGGACTGGCCAATGAACTACAAGGCCAACGTAGAATGCATGTGGAACATTCACAAGACATCCTGACCTCCAAATGCTACGATAATGGCCTGCTCATGAAAAAGCATGGTAAGTCGTGGTGCAAAATTACATCATTGAATAATTATGAAAATGACTTTAAACTGTTGTGGTATAAGCCTAATATGTAATGCAAATGATTAACCACTTTCAAGTTGGCATCCCTATTTTGGGGATGTCATTATTGTCAAACAATTTCCAAGATTTTGCTAAATCATTTATGTAAAAAAGAAACAATCACCGTCACAATCACTAGCTAGTACCCCAAGAAATGAGTCAGGAGAACGACAGGTTCATCTCCTGACATGTCTTTGTTACAACGTGACAAAGTATAGTGACAAAGGTATTAAATTTGACATAACATATGAAATTACATGTCTTAGAAAAGTAATTACTTTGTTTAACTGTACAGTGCTCTTTTCAAAAATTAAGTACAGTATATTATGCCCTAACCATACAGTATTATACTTTTTAATATCTTTTAATCCCATTTACATTTCTGTGGTACTACTCTTCCTGCGCCCATACAGACCGAGGGCAACAGGCTGCTGATGTGTTTCCATGCAGGCATTCCAGTAGAGGCCAAAGGTTTCAGGGCCTACTGGAGCACAGACCCTGACCAGCCAGCCCCCACTGAGCCGCCAACCCCACCCAACCCCTGGGACGACATCCCCCATAGGTAAGCCTTCTGTGGCCTTTTGAAAATGGAGAGCGTCCAGTCCACACATTTTTTTCTTTTTCTTTATAGAAATAGAATCAATTGGAAGGCTTGGAGGGAGACGGTAAGCTGTGAAGGTATTTCTGGTTTCACAGGCTGGTTTCACAGATGGGGGTACCTTAGCCGCCACAGTATTTCTGGAGACTTCTATGCGATATTTTACTTTAATTCATTCATTCATTCATTCATTCATTCATTCATTCATTCATTCAATCATGGAAAAGTGACTCACAGCAATGCCCTGGACTGCACAAATACCATACCACTGTACATACCACTGTCCTCTACCGTTAAGTTAAATGCCATGCTCACCACCACTCTGCAGTCCTTTTTGTTCATTTTCATCACACAAATATTTGCAGTTTGTCTGGGGATTCACACCAGCTGCTTTCCATCTCCCTCCAACCACCCGACAACTTATACTAACGTACCACTTGCAATGTAATGTTACGTAATGTTTCACATCGCGTGTGGCTTAGCTCTTATGGTGGTAATAACCATTATTGGATACTATAATACATATTTTATTGTGTGTCCAAAACCTGCAGTCATAGGACCTGAAATGTGACTGCAAAATCATTGGGCACAATTGTACAAGGATTTAGCTTGAAGATGCAGCGTGAAATTAAATCACTCAGCGAAACAGAGAGGTCTAGCCTCCTCTCCTTCATCCTAGTGTCATCATATCCCCTCTGCTTGCTGTGTGTAGAGTAGATGTGTGTGAAACAACAAGGTGATTTGATGTGCTGAGAGCACACCTTCCCTGCTGGCCGACTGTCACCTCAATTCTTTACCCATTCTTTACCCAGTAATGGGGTCCAGCTGGCCCCGGGGCCCCTGCCAAGAGAATTGGACAAAATAGTTTTATAGATGGACTCTGCCGCTGCCGAGTGTTTTTATTTTTCAACCCAGCCTTCTGCCCAGAGCAGAGAAGAGATGGATAAAAGAGAGAGAAAGATTGAAAGAGACTGAGAGATTATAGAGAGGACATGAGCGTAGTGCTGCTGTTGTTGAACACACTGGAAGCATCACCTCAGCATGGCAGCAGCAGCATCACAGCAATGTCTGTGTCTTGCATGCGTCTGTTGTCCACAGGCATCTTTTCTGCTGTGGTGATGAACAGCAGGCTTATACAGGAAATCTATTTCCACATTGAGTTTGTCTTGGATAATAACAATACATTATTCAAATGGTTCAATTTATTTCTACTTAGTTTAGAGAGTGAATGGTTAAAATGCAGCAATGTGAAGTGGGCCATCGAGAACTGTCACAGACTACTGTACATGGCCATGAAATCTCATTTGAATTAGGACCGGTCTTGTGCCAAGGTATTTATCCCTGTCACAATGTGTTGCCCCTCCCATATATAGCACTGCATTATGGGTCTAGATGTATGCCAAATGTTGTATGGCTGTGAGAATGTGTTCCCTACTCAATGCAATGCATTATATAGGAGGGGAAGACATTCTGATGGGGGTCCAAGTACAGTACCTTGGATATCAGCACAAAGCCTATATAGTCTATAGGCCTATTTATTGAAAATTAAGCCATTTGGCCCTAGAGGAGTCTTTTTCTGTCTGGGAGATGAACCAAAGTTGGCTTGCAGGGTAAATTTTCAAATGGGACCCCAATTTGTTTTAAAATGTTTTTCTTTTAAGCATACAATAGAGCTGCATCATCAACTGTGTATATTTTTTATGTAATGCTACATTAATAATCATGTAGTATTGGCATACGCTAGAGGTTCGGCCAACTACGCGGCCCTCACACCTACATCACACCACCAATCCAACTGATATGCCCATATATGGTGATCTCTCTCTGTATCTGTCAGTTCTTGTCCCTTTAACTTAAACTTAATAATACAGATAGTGGACTTCCCTCTATCCTAAAAGACAGTTTAACCAGTTAAAGCCTATATATCGTATTTAGTTGACTGGACTCCCGCAGGGGTCTATTGGCCCCCTCCTTGTTCCCACTACTAAATATTGTTGCAGAAAATAGCAGATGTACAAGCTCACAATGCATTGCAGCGCTATGCATTGTGAGCTTGTACAACTGCTATTTTTGCCAAATGTTCAACCCAGAATAGGAACACAAGGAGGGTTAATATGGTTAAACTCTTAGTTTTCAAAAGAGTATTTAACTGAAGTGATTATTCATCCATGAAGACCAAATATAAGGGAGAGTAGACATTTACTCGCGACCCATAAAAATGGGTATGCAACGTAAAAATTGGTCCCGACCCATTGTTTGGGAAACAGTTATGTAGAAGAACCCAACAACAATGTGTCCAATCCATCCATTTTAGCACAGGTGCAGAACAAAACAAGTTACAAAATATATTAGAAAAGGGCACTCTTGGAAGCGCATTTCTTCGCCAGGCTGAAAGGGTATACTTAGGGGGTATACTCCAGGGACCCTGGGGACCCTTGGGGGTCCCTGGAGACCTACAGACAAGGCGAAGGAAAATGGAAAACTGTAAAGCCACAGCCTGCATGCAAGATGTTGCACATGAACTCTGCAGCCGCACTGAGGCGCTCCAACACAAACACTCTGACATTAAGGGGTGCATTTCTCCTTTCCGACATGTCGCCTTTCCGACGTTGACGAACCCTATACCTAACCCTAACCCTAACCCTAACCCTAACCGCACGCGGAAGCCACTAGTCGGAGTGGTGAGATGTCGGAATGGAGAGTGAACACCGACATTAAGCTTCACTCAACAAACATCAGCACCACACTGCTGTTTGTCCAAAACACACACAATATCTCCTCTCCCACCGACGTCATGTGTTCATTTATCGACAACCGTACAGACTCCATTTTGTGTGTGTGTGTGTGTGTAGCGCAAGGGCTGTTAGCGTTAGCTCCCCGTCGCTTAACACCTACACTGCAAGTCACGCAATGGACAATTGATATGCATCTAGGCTTATTCCTATGTTAATTCTCTAGGCGTGAGCCCGGAGCCTTTGAAAACTTTGTTGAGGTGTGAATTTAAAGTAGTTTTAAATCTATGCGATTGCGTGTGCCTGCGTGTGCTCCTGGTCAAATAGGTTCCGGCACGGCGTGCAAGGCCGTCCAGTGAGCTAGATGGCTCAAGGGGGGCGTCGCAAGCGCAGCTCAACCGCAGCCATCTTGCCACAGTCATACATAACATTATGTCTATGGTGCATGTACTTTGAAATAACCACAGCGTGCTCAATTTTCATCCGATTTTCAAACGGTTTGGTGTGTTGTAAACACCAAAGTTGCAGTAATGATACTGCATACTCATAATTATAATCATGTTTTTTTTTTAATAACATTAAGTATGCAGTATCATAACTACATCTTTGGTGTTTACAACTCACCAAACCGTTTGAAAATCGGATGAAAATTGAGCACGCTATGGTTATTTCAAAGTACATGCACCATAGACATAATATTATGAATGACTGTGGCAAGATGGCCGCCATGTGGCAACGTCGTACTCCATTGGCCAGCAGCGCGGGTGAGTCATCTAGCCTTTATATAAATCTATGATTGCACCCCTGCTTGTGGCCAAAGTGACTTTCGTGTGAGAGCCTTGGGGGTCCCTGGAGACCTAGTGTGGTCTAGCTCTGAGATTAATGGAGTGAAAAACAAAAGGGAAAGATGCAAACGAATTGCGTGTGTACTTGCTTGTTGGTCACGTGACATGGAAACCTGGCAACCCTGGACCTGTGCGGCTCCTCCTGTGCAGAGACACAGGCACGGTTTTAACTCGAGTCGATAGTACAGCGAACAGCGTAGGACCCGGATGAACGACAGGACCGTTAGACCGTCCGAGGCACGACGGACGACCCATAGCCGCGCATGCGCCTTATTCCCAATTGTAAGATAGGATATATCACATTTGAGCATGTGTATCACATGATATCATATTTGAGCATGTATATCCACTTGCATGTACATGATGTATATTTGCAGCTGATCATGTCATAGTTCCTTTTATTAGTTTAATTATTGAATACCCTCCATACACTGCAACCTGGAAGCCTTAATGAGGACTATAAGACAACACCTTCTAAACACTGACTTGGTCAATGACCATGGGGAGGGTAAATATACGCAGGACTGGTGAGACCTTTTGGTGATTTTTATGTTTTTTATCTTTTGTAAACAGTTTCTACTTTTGGACAATATATGATTAGTGAGTTCTGTTACATACATGGATTGGGTGTATATTTCATCTATGTATTGCATCATTCTATTGTTCATATGATGTGTAATGTTCAATAAAGGTCTTTAGGGCAATGTAATTAACTCAACTCACGAAGACCAAATTTGTGGTTGAAACGTGTTTTGCACAGTAAGTGACAGAGCAGCAAGCTGTTATGCAGACCTTTCAGTTCTGTAATTACAGTACCCACACTCAGTGATAAAATGAAATGAGTTCCTTCAGAGCAAATATATCATCTTTAATGACAATAATACAATGATTTTCTATTAGTCTATTACTCTGTACTCCCTCATCCTTGCTACTCTGTGTGTGTGTGTGTGTGTGTGTGTGTGTGTGTGTGTGTGTGTGTGTGTGTGTGTGTGTGTGTGTGTGTGTGTGTGTGTGTGTGTGTGTGTGTGTGTGTGTGCGCGTGCACGCCTGCCTGCCTGTCTACCTGCAGTATGATGTGTTTAAGGTCTGGCCATCTAGCCGTACAGAACCCACATTCTTCCATACCTGTGGAGGAACTCTCATACACAAGAACTGGGTCCTTACAGCAGCTCACTGCTTCATAAAGTAAGTATTTCGGTCCTGTCATTTTCACATACCGTGCATATAACAGAAATTAAAATGAGAAGATGTCGTGTGATGGCATAGGGTTTAATACCTAAAATAATAATTAGAAATGTAAATTAAAGATTTTTATGTTTATTTTATATTTTTTATGAAACTAAAACTTTTGGATTGGGACTCAATTCTATCCTGACACTCAGCCTGAATTTTAATTTCGTTTCACTCCATTATTCAGTCTGAAAGGCCTCTCAATGCAGCCGATTTCTGAGATGGGGTCGTGGCCAAAGTTTTTTTTTCAAAGACTCTTTGGCGATTGGTTCATACTGGATTATCCCGATCCCGATTCGTCGTACAGATTTAGCCAGGCTAACTCAATTCTTCACTTCACTTCCATTCAAAGTTTGCAGCGAGAAACCAGAAACTTCCTTGAAGCCTATTTGCCAATCTTGCTGGGCATTTGTTTGGGCTGCGTTAGTGAGAGCCTGTGGTTTTACTAAAGGCTTTCTATGGTACCAGAGGGAAACCGTGTTAGAGATGAATCCCCAGACTTGGCTAATGGACCACAGTATGACTAGAGCCATACTGATGCTGTGTAGAGACTGTGTGCACAGTGTCTTATTGGGGGATGCAAGGACCTGGCTTTATCATCTCCACTGGGAAATTTGGATCAATGCATGATCCCGAGAGACGACATTACCAGAAAACAGTTAAATAAACAATGGAAATGCGTAAAAAAAAAACGTAATGGGGAACATAGGGTCGAAAGCCTATGTATTATATAATCTTTTGGCCTTTTTGTTGACATTAGACATTGACTCAGAGCCAGATCAAATTCTGTATATGCAAATTCATTCAGTATTACCATTCTTAGTTATGCTGTGCCCAGTCTGTGGTGGTCAATTGGGTCTTCGTCTTTCGATGCACACATGCACATCTCTATCCTTGAAATTAATTCTGCCAGAGGCCTCTCTCTTCTGTTATCTCACTCTCAGCCTTCCAGTTGAAAACCTCTCAGGGGAATGAACTGCTCAATCCCCTTTTTAAAAAGAGAAATCTATTTTCCTCACAACGCATAATAGTATGCTCTGTCAGCTCATATTGACCTTTAAAAAAGTCTTTTTTTAGAACACCCCGATTATTTCCATTAGCCGTGCATGGTGTGGTATCAGTATCGATTAACCTATTCCCCCCTGCCCCCCTTCCTCCCCAGCTATGCAGATGAGCTGCAACGCCGGCGCATGTGCCTTGGCAAACACAACCTGACCTACACGGAGCCCAGCGAACGCTGCTTCAACGTGACAGGAATCTACCGCCATGAGGGCTTCACCGTCTCCACCTTAGAGTTTGACATCGCTCTGGTCAGGTTGGACGGGGAGGTGACTCCTAGCAAGGAGATCTCTTATGCCTGCTTACCCTCCGTGGAGGAGGTCCTACCAGGGGGCAAGCAATGCTACACCTTGGCATGGGGAGATGAAACTGGTGCTTGTTATTTTGTTTTCATTACTTAAAAATGTGTGTGTGTGTGTGTGTGTGTGTGTGTGTGTGTGTGTGTGTGTGTGTGTGTGTGTGTGTGTGTGTGTGTGTGTGTGTGTGTGTGTGTGTGTGTGTGTGTGTGTGTGTGTGTGTGTGTGTGTGTGTGTGTGTGTGTGTGTGTGTGTGTGTGTGTGTGTTTGCATTTTTGCTGTGTTGATCTACTTCAAATGAGGCAAATTTGCATAGATCATAAAACATTCCTTCAGGTGCAACTGGAACAGCTTGCACGCTCTCTGCTGGAACAAAGGTGTAACTACTTCCAGTGTTGTATTATTTCCTCCAGTACTCCAGTATCAACTATAGACACCATTTCTTCTAATTTATACCTCAATGATTGATTTGTGCCATGGAGAGCCAACTGTATCATTCCAACTGCATACTAACCACATTAGTTCACTAATTAGTTCCCACATAAGTTGTTGAAGATGTACCAATTATCCTCTTAAGCAGTTACTTTATACTCATATGATAGTGTCGTGCAAAAGTTGTGAATATGGTCGATCTACAAGCTCACAACGTGTCGCAATTGAACACGTTGTGAGCTTGTAGATTAGATTAGATACTTTAAAAAAAATTGTATTGAAAACTTTTAACAATTTTTAAGATTTTTGCCTAATGACATGCCCAAAATAATGACGCCAGGTTGAAAGTGGTTAATGACCTCACCAGGTGTAGTCCTGAAATGGAATAAACACAACTACATATGGCCCTCCATGGCACATGACTGGAGTGTCCATAAATTAATTCCAAACCCATTCTACTTGTTTTTTCTCTGTTAACCAGGTGATTCCGTGTATTCTAAAGTGGCAGAGGCCCTGAACCAGGTGGCCTTGCCTGTGGTGCCGGGTATGCCACCTGTAAGAGGGCAGACTGGTGGTGGTTCCATGTTAAAACCTCCATGATTTGCTGTGGCTACACCCTGCCTGATGAGCTCTCGTCAGTCTGCCAGGTAAACACAGTTGTATTCTTGTAAAAACAATGACAAAAGTGCAACCCAGAGTAAGTGTACCCTCAGGCTGATAGGGGCAGCGTGTTATATAGCCATGTCCGTGGTTGGATACAATTAATATGTTTATCACATACCCATATCCTAGCAAATAGCATTTGATCAACACTTAAATTGAATAAATAGATTAACGTTACAGTCACTGATGAGCTGCCCTAGTGAATGAAATGATACAGTAGCTGGCATTTCAAATGTGGGGAGAGAGTTGGCTTAAATCATTACATTTGATTTTATAATATTATATTTCATATCAAAAACATGCTCATGACATTGTAACCTTTGAAAGGTAACTTAGTTAACGCACATTGACTGGTGGGTGCTGGGCTAAAGAGGCTTCAGTTCAAAAACTTACATTGTAACCATTGCCATTTTGTGAAACAGGGAGACTCAGGTGGCCCTCTGGTGTGTCAGGATACTACGGATGGCCCCTGGGAGGTGCACGGCATCACTAGTTTTGGCCCCTTCGGCTGTATTTGGAACATGAAACCCTCTGTGTTTACCCGCTCCTCTGCCTACATCCCCTGGATTGAGAGCGTCATCTGCAGAGACATGTACATTGAACACAGTACGTTTCCAACTTGTTCTTCTTTTTGTATAGGATTTCCTCTCTAGTCAGTAAGAATACTTTGAGGATTCTTACAGGGGGCCTCATCCAAGTTCACTTCGACTATGCATGCTCCTCATGGTACCACAACACCACTTAAAAACAATGCTCCAGACATCCCAAAACAAACTAGTAAGGCTACTTCTTGGCCTTGAACCTACAACTTACCTAACCCCTGCTCATTTTGCTAGGCTCAGGGTTGAGGACAGAGTACAGCAACTTGCAATGGACCTGGTCTACAAGATACACCACAACATTAAGATACCCATGTACCTGTCAAAGTACTTCAAAAACGTAAATGAAGTCCACAATCACAACACCAGAGGTAGCTCCACTGATCACGTCCAACCCAGATTTGGCACAAACAAGGGGTTGAATTCATTCTCCTGCTATGCAACAAAAATGTGGAATGCCCTACCATAAGTAGTGAAGGAGTGTAAAACTCTACTCTCATTCAAAACTGCCATAAAAGAATACCTTCAGGAGGCTGCAATTCAAAACTGGCCCGGTAAAAGTCATAACCTAGACCCCTAGCACATGTTTTTAGTTTTTCATCCTTTTTAGTTGACCTTTGAACTGTACTTCCATGTACTTTTTCGTATTGTAAGTGGGCCCCCAAATAATTGGCAAAAGAGCATTAAAAGTAGGGTAAGTGATTTTCCCTGGTTAAAATAAGTGTTAAATAGCTCTATATTCTGGTATTTATTGCTATAGAGTGTTTGTTCAGTAACAGGAGTCTCCATGTCTCTCCAGCTCTTTATTGAACAGAAAATGCATTTTCAGGTATACCAATTGTATCCAATTAGGATAGAAAAGAGAGACGGGGAGAACCCTGTCACTGAACAAACACTCTATAGCAATGATTACAATCAGAATGTATTAGTGTATAGTTCTTCAACCTTTTTTTAAAAAAAAGTTTTGTTTTAACCCAAAAATATCACTTACCCTACCTTTAAATGAATATAAAAATGGGCCCTGATCCAGAAAAGGTTGGGAACCACTGTTCTACTCTACACCGACCCAAACTCACCAGTTGAGGTTGTATTACAGCGGACATGGGGTTTACCCTCCATGCAGGTGCAGTGCACGCCATGCAGGTGGAGTGCATGCTGCGAGGAAAAATAGCACCATCCTATTTTATCATAGCCTGGGATACAGCCTGGTTTCTACGCGTTTTCTTTTTCTCACTTCGCGAGTCTGGAAAGCCTCTGATTGGTCTGTAGTCACTTCCTGACTTGCCTTCGTAATGGAAATAAAAAAGTCAAATAGGACCCTGGCCAGAAAGAATGAGTAGTGAAGTGAGAAAAAGACGAACGTAGCGAATCAGGCTGGATTCCAGGCTAATTTTGTCATGCTCCCCCATCTGTCTGTGTGTTTGTGGTGAATCTATATGAATGAATCTACATATTACCACGTATATGACAGTGTATGACCTATAATATATCGTCATGTGTCCCTTTCCTGTGCCCCCCCTCTCTTTCTCTCTCTAGCATCTGGCTGTGGTGGGCCAAAGAACTTGACCGGTACAGAGGGCACCCTGTCCTCCATGGGTTACCCTGGCAGCTACAGCAACAAAGGCAACTGCCAAGTGGAGCATGATCCAAGCACCCACTGGCAAAGTGGTCCACCTGCAATTCCACAACTTCTCCCTGTAGGAGAGCTGGATGTGCATCAACGACAAAGTTACCCTCTATGACACAACAGGCTCTCTAGGTACAGTATGAAATCAGGCCATGTGTGAATGTCAATCTGTGTGTGTGTGCATGCATGCATGTGTATGTGCGCATCTGTGCATGTAATGATATATAAGAATATATATAAGAATTTGTCAGCACCACTGCCTTAAACATGTGTAATGATATGAGCAAATCCTATTTGCCTACTCGATTACTTTTGCCTGTGTTGATCAGTACATACGTTGACTAGTAATGCCTAGCTAGCACACACAGAGCATGCGCAAGAATCTCATTCATTCATGTCTAAAAGCGCGCGAGTGAAGGTTGTTGTTGTTGTTGTGCCTCTCCTGTAACTACTACCAAGATTCAACCAGTAAAGAACCTCTACTCTTTCAATAACTTGTCTTCATTGAATGAACCCACAAACACAAAGTAATACATGGTGTCAGAACTGGATTGGAAGAGAAGAGTTTGAAAATTGGAACGATACACGGAATCCACGGAGAAAAAGGAATCTGAGGAATTCGTGGAATGTAAGATGATGCAATAAACCGGCTGAAAAAGACGACGACGTTACTAACCTTTGAGAACTGTAAACGGAGCAAGAATGGAAGCTTTACGTCCACCAGCAGCTCTTCAGCTAACAGGTAACGTGGCTGAAAACTGGAAGAGATTCAAACAGCGTTTTGAACTGTATCTAGCTGCAATTGGAGCTGATGAAAAGAGTGCTAAAATGAAAGCATCAGTTTTCTTGCATGTCGTGGGAGATGAAGCACTAGAAGTGTACAATAACTTCACCTTTACTACTGAGGCAGATAAAATGAAGCTACCCAAAATAATGGAAAAGTTTGAGGCTTATTGCATTCCAAAACGCAACGTGACGTTTGAAAGGCACAGATTCTTCACATGTGTGCAGAAAATGGGAGAAAACATTGATCAGTATGTGAATGAGCTGAGAAACAGAGGCAAGACATGTGAGTTTGGTGGATTGACAGAATCACTGATAAAAGACAGGATTGTGTGTGGCATCACAGATAATGGTCTGAGAGAGAGACTGCTCAGAGAGTCAGATCTGGACCTGGAGAAAGCCTTAGCACTGTATAGAGCTGCAGAGACAGTGAGATCTCAGGCTAAAGAGCTGTTAAGTGACGCTAGTAGTTGCAACGTGGATGCAGTGAGAAAAGACACACACAGATTCCACAAAAATAAGACCTTTGATGTGAAAAAAGGGGCAGGACAACCATACAAAAATAAAATGGCCAATCAGAAATATTGTACTAGATGTGGTACACAACATCCACCTAAGCAGTGTCCTGCATATGGGGAAAAGTGCAATAATTGCAATAAAGACAACCATTATGCCCGTTGCTGCAAGAACCAAGCACAGAAAGGCAAGGTAGATGCAGTTGATGACGAGGATGAAGTAGAGGAATTCTACGTGGATGCTGTAAATGATGATGAAAAAGGAGAAAATGATTGGGTCACAACACTGAAAGTGAATGACATACATCTTCCATTCAAATTGGATACTGGAGCAAAATGTGAATGTCATGTCAGAGACTGATTTCATGAAAATAAGACCCAGACCAAAAATACATAGAGGAAACATTAAAGTGACAGCCTATGCAGGTGCAGATATACCAAAGAAGGGAAAATGCATTGTCAATGTGACACACAAAGACAAAGTGCACAAGCTATCGTTTATCATAGTACCCAGGGATGTGCAGGCCATACTAGGATTGTCAGCCTGTGAGAGACTACACCTGGTGAAGAGAGTCTTTGTCGTGGACAGAAAAAAAGAGACTATATATGATGAACTCATGGAGGAGTACAAAGACCTGTTTCAGGGTCTAGGCTGCCTGCCAGGAGAACACACTGTCAGAGTAGACAAAAGTGTGCCACCAGTCATACATCCATGCAGAAAAGTCCCATTTGCTCTGCAAAAGCAACTGAAAGCAGAATTGGACAAGATGGAGAGCCTGAACGTGATTCAGAAGATAGATGAGCCGACTGAGTGGGTGAGTTCCCTCGTTGTAGTGGACAAAAAGAATGGAAAACTCAGAATATGCCTGGATCCAAGAGATCTGAACAGAGCTATTAAGAGAGAACACTTCAAGCTTCCTACTCGTGAAGATATCATGGCACAGTTTGCAAATGCAAAATATTTTAGCAAGCTAGATGCGTCTTCAGGATTTTGGCAGATGAAGCTGGACGAGCCAAGTTCAAAACTGTGCACGTTCAACAGCCCATTTGGCAGATATAGATTTCTAAGACTACCATTTGGTATTGCTTCAGCTCCTGAAGTGTATCACAAAACAATCAACATGATCTATGAGAATGTAGAAGGAGTTGATACCTCAATGGATGACATCATTATATGGGGTGCCACCAGAGCTGAGCATGATGAGAGACTGAAAGCTGTGCTAGCAGCAACAAAGAAAGCAAACCTGAGGCTGAATAAAGAGAAATGTCAGCTGGGTGTGACAGAGTTGACATTCGTGGGAGACATTCTGAGCAGTGAAGGTGTCAGACCAGACCCACGAAAGGTGTCTGCTATTGAAAACATGCCAAGGCCACAATGCAAAAAAGATGTGCAAAGATTTAATGGGATGATCACATACATGGGAAAATTCATACCCAACCTGTCAGAAAAAATGGCCCCACTGAGACAACTAACTGAAAAGAACATAGAATGGCAGTGGAATCATGAGCATGAAAAGTCATGGACTGAACTGAAGAAGCTGCTCACAGAGGAACCGGTCCTGAGGTTCTATGACCCAGACAAACCTATCAAAATACCATCTGATGCATCACAGAGTGGGCTCGGTGCAGTTCTACTACAAAAATATGAGGACTGGCAACCTGTAGCATATGCATCACGTTCTATGACAGACCCGGAAACGCGATATGCACAGATAGAGAAAGAGCTGCTCAGCATCACGTATGCCTGCGAGAGATTCCATCAGTTTGTGTCAGGACAAGTAATCAGCGTGGAGACTGATCACAAGCCCTTGATTACGTTGTTCCAAAAGCCACTAAATGACTGTCCACTCCGCATACAACGAATGATGATCAGGTTGCAACGCTACTCACTAAACGTTGCATACACCCCAGGTAAGCTGATGTATACAGCTGACACACTATCCAGAGCTGTTGACCCAAAGGAGCGTGCAAACACTAAACTGGATGAAGATGTGGATACCTACATACAAATGATCACAAGTGCACTGCCAGTAGCAGATGCAAAGATGGAGTTCATACGGACTGAGACTAAAAAGGATGAAACACTGAAACAATTGAGTCAAATCATCAGAGATGGATGGCCCAACGTGAAACAAAACTGCTCACCAGACACAGCAGAGTACTGGAACTACAGGGCTGAGCTATCTGAGGTCGGTGACATAATTTACAAAGGCAGTAAGATTGTCATTCCAAAGAGCCTGAGAAAGGAGATGCTCAAAAGGATTCATGAAGGACATCTGGGAATCGAAAAGTGCAAAAAGAGAGCACGCAAGGTGATGTTCTGGCCTAGAATAAATCAAGATGTCACAACTGAAGTGTCAAACTGCACAATATGCCTCAAATTTCAAGAAAGTCACCCTGCAGAACCACTACACCCACACCAAGCGCCAGACAGACCTTACCAGAAGGTGGGTGCTGACCTGTTTGCATGTCAAGGTAAAGATTATCTTGTTGTCACAGACTATTACTCCCTGTATCCAGAGGTCTGTAGACTGAACACCACCACTGCAGAAGCAGTGATAACATGCATGAAAGCCATATTCTCCAGACACGGTGTGGCTAGTCAGGTTTTTTCGGACAACGGTCCACAATTTGCAAATGAGAAGTTCAGAACCTTTGCCACAGAGTGGGACTTTAAGCACACAACCTCAAGCCCACACTTTCCACAGTCCAATGGATTAGTGGAAAATTCTGTCAAAACAGTGAAAAAACTGATGTACAAGGCAGCAGACAGTGGAACTGATTTCTATCAAAGCCTGCTGGTATACCGCACAACGCCACTCGAGTGTGGTATGTCTCCAGCCCAACTCCTCATGGGACGCCTGCTGAGATCAAACTTACCCATCCCAGAGAACCTGCTCAAAACAAAAGAAGGGGAGAAAGTGAGGATAATCAAAGAACAACAGAAAGAAAAGCAGAAGTTCTATTATGACAGAGGAACACGGAACCTACCTGAACTACACACTGGTGACCAAATAAGGTTCAAAGACAAGACAAACACATGGTCACAGAAAGGGACTGTTCTGAGCCAGGTCCAACCAAGATCATACACCATTCAGACAGAGGAGGGCGCTGTACTACGCAGAAACCGCCGAGACCTTCTCAAAGGACCAGCCACAGCAAGTCAAGGAACAGAGACTGTTGAACAACCTCAGCAATCAGTCAGAAAGTCCACAAGGAATGTGAAACCAACAAAGAGACTGGTTGTGACCATTTAATGTTTATTTCTTTATTGCAGAGTGATGTAAGGAAAAAGAAAACAAGAAAAAAAAAAAAAGTAAAGAGTGAATTGTGAAAACTCTGAATTTGTTTATTGTGACTTTAAGTTTGTTGTAAGCAGCTAAGAGTGTGATTTGTGTATACTGTTATACTGAGTTGTGAATACTACTGTTAAAATGCAGAGTGCAATTATTAATTTCATTTGATAAAAGTAAAACTTTTATTTTAAGAAAAGGAGATGTAATGATATGAGCAAATCCTATTTGCCTACTCGATTACTTTTGCCTGTGTTGATCAGTACATCCGTTGACTAGTAATGCCTAGCTAGCACACACAGAGCATGCGCAAGAATCTCATTCATTCATGTCTAAAAGCGCGCGAGTGAAGGTTGTTGTTGTTGTGCCTCTCCTGTAACTACTACCAAGATTCAACCAGTAAAGAACCTCTACTCTTTCAATAACTTGTCTTCATTGAATGAACCCACAAACACAAAGTAATACAACATGTAGTGTTGTTGTTAGTAGGAATAAACACAAAGCACCTGGGAGGAAGTGGACTAAGAAAGGGGAGGAGCCAAACCAAATTCCCGTTTCTACACAAAAAAGGAGGTGCTCCCAGAGGCAAAAATTATCAATTTTTTAAACGAATGGGTTCCCAGATTGGTGTGCATGTATTTGTGTTTACTCATGCGAACATGTGTGCATATGTGGATGTGCATGGCTACAAATAATCACATTAGCATACGTGTGTGTGTTTACGTGCATGTGAGCAGGCGCGCGTGTACTACGTGTGCACATGTGTTTATGCGGTGTACAGTATATATGTGTACATAATGGCCTCCATTTTCCTTCTCAGCTGCTGTTTAATTTTCTGGGTCAGTCGATTCATACATTCTATTCTCACGGCCATATCTCTTCCCCTGCACACTCCACGGTGATTGCAACAGACGCCTATGATCTAAATGGCATTCCAGAGTCAAGCCGTTGTCGGGTATGTACACAATACAGTATACATACACACTGACAGGCTTAGCTGTGAACCTGTATATCACTGGCCCGCTGTGATATGCAGCATTTTATCCTCAGCCATGATAAATCCTCAGGCATAATAAAGGTTTATACCGAGCTGTGGGTGCTGAAGCGACGTGTTGTGAGCTTGTAGGTCTGCTATTTTCGGCACGTGACGCGTCGTGCGACGCAGTATGAATCGGGCTTAATGCACATGCTAATGAGGCAAATGATTTCCACACTTTATGGTTGTGCTTTACAGTGTGAAACATGAGTTGTTAAAAGTATTCTCAGCAGAAGCGCTCTGTCAGGTATTATAATAAGAGGTGTCGGCAAGACAGTAGCAAAACAAAGAGGCAGTGACACAAAATAGAGCTGATAGAGCTTAAACGATAAGACTAAACTGAGATATAGTTTAAGAAGGCATTCCAGATATTACGCAGCGTGGCTCGAAAAATACGCTCTGGTTAACAGGTTTTAACCCCACAGTTGTCAATGTGTTCATCAAGGGACATTGTCTCCTAAATGTCCTCCTGTAAATGTAAAATGTGCAGCTGATTCCTTGAAAGGTTGAGCAGAATATATACACTGCAAAATACTCCATTTAAACAATCTCCCCTCCAGGCACCTACTGCAGCTGCACCCTCAAGGGAGCTGGTGAGCGATGGCGAGATGCTGCACGTCCACTTTTACTCTAAAGACAGAGTAGTAGACACAGGCTTCATAGCTACCTGGAAGGCAGTGTCACCATTTGAGGGTAAGATTAGCAGATCTACAAGCTCACAATGTTGTGAGCTTGCAGATTCTCAAATTGTCAAAGAGTCGGCAAAATGAATAGCGGGTATAGCGGCAAGCCCAGATTTGACCTCCAGGCGATGGCAGCTTCACTGTTATACCGCCGTTCTGGCTGTAGTCTGTTCTCACCTAGCAGGCCGAGTGGTCCGCCTTGCTGGTAACGAATCACCAAGCGGGCCGCTTGTACCGAGCGTTCCGAGAAAAAAAGGGTCCGGTATTTTGTTTTACCGAGCGTTCAGGTTACCCTCTATATTAGTCTAGAACCCTTTTTAGCTTCCAAGTATTTGGAATTCCAAGTATTTGTTTGGAAGCTAAAAACCTCAGTGATAAGTAATGTAGCCTAGTTATTATATTCTGCATCCTATATTAAAATTGGAGAATGGGCTATTAATACATAAATAATGATTTATTTATTGAGGTCCGGTCAAGGCCTACAGTGTGTTGATCATTAATAGTTTGCACATTAGTTATCTGTTTAGATAGCTTATCACTCTGATGGGCCCAAAGACCATGTTTACAGACTCTAGGGCCATTCACACTGAGCACTGAATACATGAATACACATACAATACTGAATACATGTGACCGTAGGTCACATGTATACAGAAGAGGGCTGTTACGGCATTTTATGTGAGCTGCAGTGGCAGGGGGTCCTCCACTGGGGGCGCCACCACTTTTGCATCCGTTCTGGAGCACCAGGAGTGGGTGGTCCCCGGGAATGCCCCGTGAGCAGCTCCGTTGGGGTGGTCATTTGGTAATTTGTCCACATGTGCTCATTTTTTACACTTGGGGGTCCCCGAGGCAGCTGGGGGTCCCTGGAGCTCCGGGGGTCCTTGGAGGGTGTAGTTTGGCAGGTAAGGAGTGTGTGTGCAAAATGTAGCATGGATCGGGGCAATGGGTGCGGAGATATGAGCAGGGCAAGTGGATGGCAGAGTTCACACCAGCTATTAAAAAAAACTATGGTGAACAATATAGTTATAGTTATCTTTATATAGTGCTTTATATAGTGCTCAGTGTAAATGGCACTTAAGAGCCAAACACATCTTTCTAGGAAACGTGACAGGGAAAGGCCCTGGACTATCTATTAATAATGTATTACCAACTAACACTGGCTTGAGGGCTCAGGTGAAACTTCTCCATGTGCTTCCCTCTATTATGTTTCTCATTAATCAAGAAATCCATGCCACATTATTAGTCAGGAGTCAAGCTGTGTTAATTCAGTTCAGGTTTGCTTTGTGATATTTTAATCAATTTGGGGGGAAAAAAATAAAAGGAAAGATACACTCAATTAATCTTTGGATATACAGTAGATAATTCATGTTTCGAAATGAGACTTGAGGGAATAGTTAATATGTTATGTTGTGAACTAAACCTGTGGAGGGAAATTAAGTATCTGGTTTAGAGTCCCAATAACTATATGTTCAAATTTTTAACACAAAGCAGCAAATGAAATTGCACTATCCAAGGATGTTGAGTAATGATGGATCTGGCTCGTTTAAAAGAGAAATGTGCTTTTCTGTTTATTGACAGAGAGGAGCAAAGCTGAGCGGGAGAACTATTTGGTAGAATTCAAACCCAGGCCAATAAGAGGGCATGTTGGGGTCTTAACCACAAAGCTATCAATGCCAGGTGGCAGTTTTACTTCTTGCCTGCTAACACTTCAATTCAAGTTCACTTCTAGTGACATGACTACAGCAGCATGATAGTATAATGATTTATTGCTTGAATGCCGCTTGATAGGTGTGAACAACTATCTACTGTATTTTAAGAATGATCTTGGTATCTGTCATCATGTCATATTTTAGCGTGCCATATTGGCACACTACATGAGCTGTACAGAGTGCAGGCCCTCCGAGGTCACTGATTATCTCTGGAGGAATACAATAACAGCTCACTGGATTTAACTTGACCATCTATGACAAAGCAACAACACCTCCAGCGACGCCGGTCAGAGCCGAGGTCAAAGTGTTGTTCGAGACATTTGGACGCTGTTTGTCCAAGATAAACTGTCACACCATCACCTTGCCATCATCTATCTCAACCTATGACAAGGCCTGCTGTCATCGTCAGAGCTGATGGGATAACAATTTCTTTGTGTATAACTATTGTGATCATTGACCGTTTAGTCAGAGATAGATATGTTGCTATACGATGCCTCGTGCATTGATTCTCCCTCTTAATACAATGTCAACGTTTTAACTTTTTAACCAGTCTGTGTCTGTTTGATTCCGTCACATCTTTCTTACTTTGGGTTTTCAGCTGCTTAACTAGAAAAAGTACATAGAGCAGGAATTTCATTCCCTTATCAGCTCTGTCACCGCTATTGCCCCCTTCCAACAGACACGCCACGCCATCCACAATGATCTTTAAGGTGAGTTCAAGGTACATCCCGTGCTGTCAAAGTTCAGGTATACTTTCCACTCCACTCTGATCTTCATAATAAGTTGGCTGGAGAGAGCTGGCCAAGCTTCACTTTGGCTCACACGTCTTGCCAACATGAAGCCCATGGATATGGAGCATCAGAAGGAGAAGCCCCGTGGCTCCAAGGGCCTGAGCACCCTGGAGAAGTTCCTCATCTTCCTGTTTGTGGCCATGACCGGAGCCTGCATTGGCCTGATAGTTGTATACTTCACAGAGAAGGCAGACTCTAGCACTGATGAAAACGGTGAGTGTCCCATACAGAAACTTCTTACTTAATTTTGGTTGAAAAAAACATTTTTTTGTTAAAAGGTTAAATCACTATATTCTGATAGTAATCATTCCTATAGTGTTTGTTAACTAACAGGGGTCTCCCTGTCTCTTCAGCTCTTAAATAAACAGAAAATAAAATTTCAGGTGGGCTGCAAAATTTCAGCCAATCAACTCTAGTCTATAGCAATGAGCACTATCAGAATATAGAGCTATTTAACACTTATTTTACACAATCAAATCAACACATGAGTTAATATGGATACCTTTATTAAAGAAAACACACTAAGCATCCTTTATACACAACAGCACTGAGAATAAGATGACTTCATATTCAGTATAACACTTGCCTACATAGTAAGTAAACAGCTGCAGTAAATGTTTTGTCTTACTTTTTGAGTTGGCCACTATGCGCCATCTCGTTAGTGGATGGTCTTTATACAAAATGGATATTTGAATGTATTTATCATCGTTTTCGTACTCTGGGTCAATTGTACTTATATGTCACCTGCGGCGTGTCACCTCTAATCTGGTAAGATTAGAGGTGACAGACAGGTGATAGATTTATTGTGGTCAAGGGCAGCGTTATCACGCTAAATCTTTATCAGTCCTTACAGCAATGATAGTGTGTAGAGGGCTCAACTTTTACACAGCCTTGCACAGTCACCCTGCATATCTTTTGCATTACACTTATTAAGTACAAGTTGTAATATTAAGTACGTTGTACTTAATAACATGATTAAGTACCTTGTACTTAATAACTAAACTAAACTAAGTCTTATTTGGGGCCCCGACTCACAGATTGGCAATCGCCGAACTAAACTATGGCTGCGTTCCAGGTGGCCTGGTGGACTCGGGTTGCGGCAATCCACAGGAACTGTCTGGAGAGTCTGGAACCTTCACCAGCTTGAACTACCCCAACAGCTATGGCGACGGCAAGAGCTGCGTGTGGCACATCACTGTGGAGGCTGACAAGGTAGAGTGAATCATCAACCAAAAACATTGTTCCACAACCTTTCATCAGTGAGTACTCTGGGTATGCTTGACATGCCCCCTCCCTTTACTTCACCATCACTTACCATCACTCAGGATGGCAGGAGCCTAAAGCAATACTTCTCAAAGTGGGGTCCGGGACACCCAGGGGTCCTTGAGGGGATTCTGCTGCTTACTGGGCAATGTCCTTATTACTCACTCAATATTTTTCTATATGCCTATTCGATAAAAGAAAATTGTGAACAAAGAAAGGAGAGTAACTAAGTCATTGTGTGTGACATTAAAATCATTTTAAATACATTTTCATTGAACTATTTCACTACTCACTACTCACTACTCCTATTCTATTGAGTAGTGAAATAGTTCTAAATGTTGGTATTAGGGACCCAGACTACTGCTAGTTTTATGTTCTACAGTGTAGAAATGTGATAAACTACAGTGTAGAATCTACGCTGTAGTTTATCACTTTTACCTGCCCAAAATAGGTACAGCAGGGTTAAAATGAAATAAAAGAATGTGGAATATCTGGCCTATGATCTGGAAGATTGAAGATCAGCTATATGTTTGAAATATAGGGCTTAAGTGTCATGATGATGGGGCTTATATAGTGTCATATATTCAAAATATATTTTTGTATGTTTGCCTCCCAGAAAGACATTAAAAGTCTGGAAACCCCTGATCTAGAGAATTTGTAATGGAACAATTCCAACATATGGGCCTTCCATTAATGAACACAAACCAGCATCCCTGTTGCTTTTATAGTGTGTGTGTGTGTGTGTGTGTGTGTGTGTGTGTGTGTGTGTGTGTGTGTGTGTGTGTGTGTGTGTGTGTGTGTGTGTGTGTGTGTGTGTGTGTGTGTGTGTGTGTGTGTGTGTGTGTGTGTGTGTGTGTGTGTGTGTGTTCCTGTGCAGTGGGGAGCTGAAGTGTGTATCTAGTGTGTGTGTTCCTGTGCAGTGGGGAGCTCCAGTGTGTATCTATAGTGCGTGTGTGTGTGTTCCTGTGCAGTGGGGAGCTCCAGTGTGTATCTATAGTGTGTGTGTGTGTGTGTTCCTGTGCCGTGGGACGCTCCAGTGTGTATCTATAGTGTGTGTGTGTTCCTGTGCAGTGGGGCGCTCCAGTGTGTATCTATAGTGTGTGTGTGTTCCTGTGCAGTGGGGCGCTCCAGTGTGTATCTATAGTGTGTGTGTGTTCCTGTGCAGTGGGGAGCTCCAGTGTGTATCTATAGTGTGTGTGTGTGTGTGTGTTCCTGTGCAGTGGGGCGCTCCAGTGTGTATCTATAGTGTGTGTGCGTTCCTGTGCAGTGGGGCGCTCCAGTGTGTATCTATAGTGTGTGTGTGTTCCTGTGCAGTGGGGCGCTCCAGTGTGTATCTATAGTGTGTGTGTTCCTGTGCAGTGGGGCGCTCCAGTGTGTATCTATAGTGCGCCAACCAAAGGCCAAGCCTTTCTTCTGTCAGGTTAAGCATGGAGGACAGCTTGGCTGAATGCAGTAGCAGTTCAGCTGACAGATGGCTCCCCCCCCCCCCCTGCAACACAAATACCTTGTTTTCTTTCCCCTTGCCAGCACGTCTTGCATTCCTGCCTTCCTGACACATCTTCTCTCTCTCTTTGTCTACCATTTGCTGCTTGTTGGACATGCACAAACACATGTGCGTGTGCACACACACACACACACACACACACACACACACACACACACACACACACACACACACACAATACCTGTGCACTCGCGCACGCACGCACGTGAACGCGCGCCCACATGCACATGCACATGCACATGCACATGCACATGCACATGCACATGCACATGCACATACAATCCATACATCCACACACTCATTCAGCCTCTTTTAGCCTTTTCACTCATGTCAGCAAATGCTCTCATTATTCATTCTTTTCAAGGACAGAAAACACATTTGCGTGCACGTTTGCGTTGCAGGTTGTCCATCTGTGGTTTGAAGAGTTCGCTTTGGAGGACACCAAGCTCTGCACAGCAGACTTCATCACATTGAAAGATTCGCTGGGAATCATTGGTAAGGCAAACAACACATCTGGTAAAGACACTTCCTTAACCACTTAAAGTCCTGTATTTTTCATTGAAGGGTGAATAGCAAAAATAACAGATGTACAATGGGCTGCGCTGTGAGGTGAGCTAGTAGATGTGCTATTTAAATGTTTATTTAATGTTTTGAAATTCTGTGTAATTAAAAACTAAATATAATGACATGCCCAAACAAACAGACAGACAGACAGACAGACAGACAGACAGCCAGCCAAGCAACAACATGTCAGTAGTAAAAACACAGCAATATGTTGTGAAGGTTGTGGAGCATGTGAATGTGAGCTTGCCAGACCTTCACACCTCAGTCTCCAGAGAGAGGGAGAGAGAAGAGAGACGAGACACCCTTTTATTCAATTCATTCTCTTTCGCACATACTCTCTTTCTCTCTCTCTCTCTCTCTGACACACTGATCCATCCACACACACTCCACTAGTCAGTCTCAAAGCAGGCCTGGTCCACTGCACTGTTCTAGTTCACTCGCACGCACGCACGCACGCACACACACACACACACAGATAGATACAAGAGAGATGTATTCGCTCCACTAATTTTAAGGTCTTGACTGCAGTGTACAAAGTAGCCTCTGAAATGTTTTTGAACTTCTCAAACTTGACTTCATTCTGACTCAGCCATGAACAAACCACGGCCACGTCACTATGACAACATAAGCAAACCACGGCCACGTCACTATGACAACATAACCATAAACAAACCATGAGTCATATATGGGCACAAAATGGACAAGGACTGACAGATACAGAGATCTCCATATATGGGCATAAAGGGACAAGGACTGACAGATACATAGATCTCCATATATGGGCATAAAGGGACAAGGACTGACAGATACAGAGATCTCCATATATGGGCATAAAAGGAACAAGGACTGACAGATACAGATATATCCTTATATGGGCATATCAGCATGCCGATATATGGGCATATACTGATGACATCATGGATCTCCATGGGCAACAAGAACAGACAGAAACTGAGTGACATCTCCATATGGGCACAAAATAGACACAGACAAACAGGTACTCTGACAAAGCCCCCGACCCTATGACTCAGATATATTGGTCGGATTGACAGTGCAACGTAGGTGCGTGAGGCGTAGAGGCTCGAACCTCTAGTGTCAATACAAATTTCAATCAAAATGTATTTATTTGTTTGTTTGCTCTGCATAGGAAGATACTGTGGCTATGATAAGCCTAAACCGGTGGTGTCCCTGGGAAACCGTCTGACGGTATACTTTGACACCAATGACAGAAAGACAGACAAAGGATTCAAGGCCCATTACAAATCTGTCTCTCCGGAAAGCACAGCAGGTAAGACATTTTAAGTGGAGGAAAAAAAAGAACTTTTTCAGAGTAGATTAGTACACTTGACTTGTTCTCAACATGCTATATGCTGAGGATCCAGTTTTCCCAGGTGCCGGTGGTTAACCACATGAACCCTATAGCATCCCTATTCTGGGGCAAATATTTGTGGAATATAGCAGATCTACAAAGTCACAATATCTATTTTTGGCGAAGAGATTTGGTGTAGAGGGCAAAAAAGGAGAAAACTTATAGACCCCTGGGGGACACCTGTCAATAAAGTATATACAGTTGAAATGGTTAATTGATTCTCAGTCCCAATCCTGGGAATCCAGACTATGAAGAAATATGTAAAAAAGGCATTTGGCTTCACTGTCACCGTCATTCCCACTACCCCTGGGTCACACCGTTATTTTTTTGTATTGGAATTCCCATAGGCAAATCTTAGATTGTGTCATATAAGAACTGTGTTCCAAAAATAAACAAACCACCCCATCAATTTTGTCAGGTATGTGACACATGTGTCGTTTATGATATTGAGTTACTGATGACGTCTGTGTTTGGATAAATTCGATTTTTTTTCACCGTCAGTTGATGCTTCATATCCATGTGAGTAAAATCACTGGGGTAGTATTTTTGGAACAGTTCTTATATGACAAGATTTAAGATTCCCCTATGGGGATTCCAATAAAAAGAATAACACCGTGACCAAGAGGGATAGCGCCCTCTAGCGGCAGTGGTGTCAGACTTCGGTGCTCTATGCAACAGAAATTGCCTCTGGACCTCAAGAAATGTCAGATGTCTTGTTCTCTATGCTTATTATGACCTAGAAAATGAGCAGTGTCGTTATGATGTGTGTCGGGTTGAATTGATAAATGGAGGGAATGGAGGATAGAGTGAGGGTAGGTGGGGAAAGAGATGGAATGGGAGGGAGGGAGGGAGGGAGGGAGTCAGAGAGAGAGGGAGGGCAATAGAATGATGGGGAGATGGATACTGACAGAGAGAAGGTGAAAGGGAGGGAGGAGGGTGGCTGGGAAGAGGGGAAAGGGTGGATGGGAGGGAGTAGGAGAGAGTGAAAGAGGAAGTGAGGAAGCGAGGGAGAAAGTGAAGGAGGGGGAGACAGGGGAGTGGGTATCCTTGAGATGTCTGTGGATCTGAGGTGCCCTTCATCCCCTTGTTTCCAGAAATAGCCGGGGCGGGTGGTTCTGTGGAAGGTGACCGCGGGGATCTGCTGACCCCTGGATATCCAGAGCAAAACTACCAGAATGGAGCGCTGTACCAGGTATTGTTATGTACTGTATACACACATAGTGTACACATATATCAGTGAATGCATACTGTATGCATAAGCAAAGATACTCAACACACAAACACACCTAAAAACTGACATGATTAAATTATTAAATTAACCTTGCCAAATAGAATAGAAAGCAATGTTTGTAACATCTGATGAGTTTTTAGCGGCGCTAGCCGCTCTATACCTTTAGGTATAGAGCGGATATTAGCCCTCTATGCCTGGCTTTTGCGTCAACGTTCTGATTGGTCAGGTGCGCCAACGTTCTGATTGGTCAGGTGCGTCAACGTTCTGATTGGTCAGGTGCGTCAACGTTCTGATTGGTCAGGTGCGCCAAAGTTGTGATTGGTCACTATTCATGACATCACTATGATGTCATGAATATAGAATTCGATGTCTATATAAACGATGACAATGACTTCATCTTATTATTCATTTGGCTAAAGTCTCCGTCTAGGTAAGTTATTTAAAGTTAATATGACGAATAGAAAGAGAAAGATACAAGAACAGATGAAGGGTGAATGTATAGAAAGTCTGAGTTCGGGACCCAGTCATCCGTTATGACAGAATGGTTTGATAGAGACGATCGAGAATCCAAGAGTCCGTTAAGGTTCTGATTGGTCAGGCCCGTCAAGGTTCTGATTGGTCAGGCCCGTCAAGGTTCTGATTGGTCAGGCCCGTCAAGGTTGTGATTTGTCAGGCAAGGGGACTATTCATGACATCACTATGATGTCAAGGTTTATTTTTTATTTCCTCATGTTTTTTTTTGTATATATTTTTATTTGGCTAAAGTCTCCTTCTAGGTAAGTTATTTAAAGTTAGATCCTCAATTTAACTTTATCTGTCGTCGACGCTCTGATTGGTCAGACCCGTCAACAAAGTGATTGGTCAAGCTTCACATGACACATGGCTATAAACACATTATAAACACATATCGATGACATAATGTATTCAAAGGCGCCGCTACCTTCACACAGGGTGTGATTTTTCTTTATGGGATTGATGGCTGATATTGACTTTGACCAGGATCAGGTCTAAAGTATTCAATGTCAATTTAATAATTTCTCATCAGGGATCCTTTACTCGGTTTGAACCTGGAGACTTCTGTTGTTATTTGGCTCTAAAGTTATCAGCCTTGGCTCGGCGGCTGGGCTTCTGTCCAAAGAATACAGGGGGGAAAATGAGAAGATTATTTATGAGTTATGTCAAACTGCAGCTCATGCCGCACTCTGCAACCCCACCAGAGACAGAAAGGCTAGTGAGACACAGGGACAAGGCTTGAGGCCAATGCAGAAAGCACTTGCTTTATAGATGAGAGTGCATAATATTGATAAATGGACTGCAGTGCAGCCATCTCCAGGTTGTGCTCTGCTAAATCGACTCCATAGGTTGCAGCCAAGCAAGCACTGTTTGCTGTTTGGCTAAGATGCTAAGATGCGCATACTTATCAAACTATTCTACCTAATACATATAGCTACCAACATAGCGAGCCCACACTGATTCTTCAGGAACAGTATTGTTCTGAAGAGTATTTAGGTTAGACATCCCAGTTCATCAGTTCACCTTACCGTGCGTTCATAGTAAAATCCTCTGTGTTAAATTAACCCAGAGAGTGTACAAATGGATCTATTTATGTTCTTGTTCTATGTATGTTTGACAAGTGGCGGATCACAGTACCGGAGGGGGAGCGGGTTCGACTGACGTTCACCTCCTTTGATCTGGTCCCCGAGGCCTGTGGAGACTTTGTGGAGGTCTTTGATGGACACAAAGCCGGCTCTGAAACCATGGGTAGGACTCAGTTCAGAAAACCTGTGTACAGATGACATCATCGGTAGAGATTAAAAGCTACAGCCTTTTTGATTGATTGAATACTTTATTAACAGTTTGCAAAAACAAGGCACGGTGGCACAGAATTATACAAAATAATGCTAAAAGGATGACCCAGATAAGCTCTCTATAGCGCAGCTCAGAATGTGTAAGCTTGTAAGAATTTACAAAATAAGGAAGCCAGGTTGAAAGTGGTTAAATTAACACTTTTACTTTGCAGCACAGATTTGATCATAGGTCACAGCAGGGGGACCATGTGGTCAGGACAGGACTGTGCAAAGAGCGCAAATAGCAATCATCTGATAAGACTACAATCCATAAGCTATGTGTATGGTAGAGTATGTTAAAACATAACTAACACAACAGTGGTTGGAGATAGTCTCCCTGCTCTTATTGAGCAATGCAGGACAACTACTTTGTTGACAAGAGGTAAGCCTTTTGCATAAATCTCAAAGTGTCATATCTCCCCTTCCCAAACAGACTTTCCATCTTCAAATCTGAATCCCAGGCAGGACATAAATATTTTGGATTTCAGCTTTAAGATCAGAAAGGTTTTAATGATAATATTTTACAGGCAAATTCTGTGGTGGTAAGCTCCCAACACCCCTGGAATCCTCTGGCAACACCATGGTGTTCCGTTTCAAAAGTGACAATACATTGACCTCCAAAGGATTCAGTGCCACCTATACCAAAACCAGCCTTCCTCCTGTCATCGTCCCCACAACACCAAGACCCACAACACCACGTCCCTCTACACCAAGACCCACGACACCTCTTCCCCCTACACCAAGACCCACAACCCCCCAGCCTACAACCACCACACCGGGTCCCACAACAACACCAATAGGTAGGTTTTTTATTTCTGGGGTTCTACTTTTCTGATTTGACTGTACTACCTGTACTGTTAACAAACGTGTGTGTGTGTGTGTGTGTGTGTGTGTGTGTGTGTGTGTGTGTGTGTGTGTGTGTGTGTGTGTGTGTGTGTGTGTGTGTGTGTGTGTGTGTGTGTGTGTGTGTGTGTGTGTGTGTGTGTGTGCGCGTGTGTGTGTGTTGGGGGGTCCTCTATCTTGATTGCAGTTGAATGTGAGCTCTCTATAAAATTGATCTCTTCTCAGCCCAGAGCTACAGAAATATTGACATTATTGAGTCTAATTCATCTTGAGCATTTTTCTACTAACTTCCGACTTCCAGTGATTTAATCCGAGATTTAGACTCATGCCTAAAGTAAATAGATTTTTTTACAACAGGGTGTCCCTCATAGTTTGCGCACAGTAAATCGCATAATCAATGAGCTGCTTGTTCTCACCAAACAAGGGCCTTGTGAAGCAGCTTTCATAAAGGCCATGCTTCCTTGCACAGTTTCTCCTTGCATACAGTAGGCACAGTACCAAGGTGATGGCTCCAAAACAAGAATGAATGCAAGTGGAGACCTTGGTTTGGTCTCTTTGAGTTAACCACATCAACCCTGTAGTCTGTGGTGGTTAAAGCCACTAGTGATATTCTCAGATGTCTTTGTTGCCAATCAGGGTACTGCAACAGATCTGAACGGGTGCCCTTCAACAGTTCATAAAAACATGCACTGTGCCCATTTGACAGATTCTGGCTGTGGTGGTCCAGGAACAATCTACGGGAGAAAGGGAGTGATACAGTCTCTTGGATTTCCAAATGCGTACCCAGCACACCTGCGTTGCTCCTGGAAGATCCGGGTGCCCAAGGGCCTCCTGGTGAAGCTGCAGATCACTGACATGTCCATCACAGGAGAGGCTGGACAGTGTGCAGAAGACAAGCTGATTATCTCAGATATCTACAAGGCACTAGGTGAGCCATGTGTGAAGCTGTTTTTCTCATGGGTCAGTTTGCCATTCACTAACTCAATTATCTGACTAAAATTGTCTGAATGTGTCTTTTGCCTGTTTAGCACATTGGTATTGTACACGTATTGTGTGTGTGTGTGTGTGTGTGTGTGTGTGTGTGTGTGTGTGTGTGTGTGTGTGTGTGTGTGTGTGTGTGTGTGTGTGTGTGTGTGTGTGTGTGTGTGTGTGTGTGTGTGTGTGTGTGTGTGTGTGTGTGTGTGTGTGTGTGTGTGTGTGTGCGCGCGTGTGTATCAGCTACAGAGCTGGTGATTAAGATCTCTCTTTAGTGGAGGTAGTCAGCACACTGTAAATTACCACTCCTTATTATTCACTTCAGAGGCTGCAGAGGAGCTGATATAACTTTATCTGCTGCTGAGCTCGCCAATATGAAGCAATGAGGCAGAGAGACAGAGAGAGAGAGAGAGAGGGACAGAGAGACAGACCGAGAGAGAGAGAGATAGAGAGAGAGAGAGACAGAATGACATGGAGGGACGGAACAAAAGAGAGAGACAGCTAGAGACGGAGAGAGACGGAGACAGAGAGAAGCATTCACTCTCCCTAGAACACAGGGAGATTGGGACATGTTCATATATACATCATTACATCATTACATTATTAATGGTCATTACATTAGTGTGCGCTAGCAATGTACGGAATCAGCCTGGAATGTGGAAAATCGGACGGATCCGTCTTGATCACTTGACTAAAGAGATAACATGTACAGATTTGCGTGATGTTTGTACAACATTTGTAGCAATAATATCAAAAATTGGCCTCCTGGTGGCGCTAGTAGTTGCAATGTTGAAAGGGTGTGCAAAGTTTCGCGGACGCTGCCTTCATGATTTGCGGCATTTTGTTAAAAAATGGGCCACTCCTGCAAACTTTAGATGTCAATCTTAGCCAATCAGGATGGTATATGAAAAATAAAACAATCCGTCTTGATGATCACATGAGATCATGTGTACCGATTTGCGTGAAATTTGGATAAAATATATCTATATATATATAAAAGATATCCCCCCCCCCCCCCCCCCGTAGGTACTCACTGTGGTTACATTCTTCCTCCTGTGGTGGTGAGTTCTACTGACTTGCTGTCGGTCAGTTTCCAGTCGGACAGCCGTCTTGCAGACCGGGGCTTCTATGCCGAATGGGAGGCTGTTTATCCAGAGGACATCGCAGGTACTCACACCTGACACACACGCACACACATGCAGCCACAGGCACGCACGCACACAAACAAACAGGAAAGCACACACACACATCTACAGTAAGTTCCTCTATGTGTGCAAACAGGAAAACAAACATACACGCGCGCACACACACGCGCACACACATAAGCACCCTCACACCTGAGGAAGATGCCGATGAGTCAGCTCAGTGTCGTCTAATAACTGCCCATAAATCATTTCACTCCCCTCGTCTCCATATCTGTTCTGGTCAGGTCAGAAACAGTCGATGTGAGCTCTTAAGCCCAGGTCAGGGTACATGGTGAGATAAAGGACAGATCCTAATCTCCATTATCAGCAAAGAGGAGCACTTCAGGTTCCACTTGGAACGAGAATTGCTGCACCTCGCTGCACCTCACTCTGATAACGCCTGAGATGGCAGGCTGGTGTCATGTTAGCGCATTCACTGCACTGTGTCTCAACGTCTGGTCTAGGGCCCACCATGGGTCCAATTAGTGTTTTGGAACACCAAACTACACTGTAACATTCTCAGTGTTATTTTAACTCTTGAGTGTGTACAAATGGAACCAAATAAACCCGTAAGGATCCATTTCGACCCCTTTGTGGTCCCGGGACCCGACGTTGAGAACCCGGTTGTCAGTGCACATGCACTAACCATAGACCTCGTTGTGAGGTCATGGGTTTGAATGCCACATTCACATGACCTTGGTTGTTTGTCCAGAAATACACTGTTGTGGACAGCTCAGCCACACCATCAAAATAATAGAGGTGTCATTCGATATTTGGATCCCCTCTTTCCTGCTCTGCATACAGTTCATAATCATATACCTTCAAGCAAGCATCGTAACTTTCTGTGTAATAATGCATGTTTTCTACATAATCCCAATTTATGGAGTTGAGGAGTTGTCCTTCACATGAAAGTCAATCTTATATATAAGCTTGAGTGCAGGATCTAATAGTGCATCTTCAAAGGTGTTTTCGTGAAAGCATTTCTAAGCATTTCTAATTCAATTGCAGAATATGGAATGCCAGCAGGTAGCAGATAATTATGTGACGCGTGACACTGGTGCTGCTCATGGGAAAATCAACTCATCCAAAATGTTTAAGCTCTATGAATATGAAGCTAAATGGATCCATTAAAAATACATTTTGCCATTGAGTTATGGAGCCAGCAGTGGTCCTCTCCAGAATCTACTCATGGAGCAAATGGGCCATGAGCTGAACCCGTTGCCTTATGTTCCGCACTTCCACTCACACTTGCTTCTGCATTAAGACACACTAATACCCCCCAACACCCCTTTTGGCAAAGTTTCAGACCCTGCAAGTCATCTGCACTAATATCATAGAGATATACAGTACATTCCTGGACATTAATTTAGGTACGTTTCTGGCATATTTGTTGTG
The DNA here is from genome assembly GCF_963454915.1 of Gymnoscopelus microlampas. Classification (NCBI taxonomy): domain Eukaryota; kingdom Metazoa; phylum Chordata; class Actinopteri; order Myctophiformes; family Myctophidae; genus Gymnoscopelus; species Gymnoscopelus microlampas. The sequence continues at coordinate 40,906,216 of NC_139939.1, forward strand.
ATACTGTGCACACTCACGCAAGCATGCACACCACACACACACACACACACACACACACACACACACACACACACACACACACACACACACACACACACACACACACACACACACACACACACACACACACACACACACACACACACACACAGATAGACTGACATGGACGGAAACACAACTTACGCAGACACTCAAACACACAATGATGTCTCCCTTTCTGTCTCCCTGTCTCTGTATGTCTATATTTGCATGTTTTTACCTGCCTACCTATCAGTTTTTCTCATTTAAATTTCTGTTTGTCTTATCCAGGGCTTCATGCATACTCGTTTACACACATTCACACCCATGAACTTGTCAGTACAACCACAGCCTTTTGTCTAATTTATGCTCCATTGTACGATGGCGTACAGAAAATAGCCGATTTATAAGCTGCACAATGCGTCATGGATGCAACACGTTGTGAGCTTATAGATCTGCTATTTTACAGTCCGCAACACCATTGTATGGTGAAGTATAAATTGAACTTTATACTGCTTGCCAGTTGCCACTGAGCGTCTTCACTAGAGGAGTTTAGTGCCTTGCTCAAGGTCCTTCTCTCTGTCACCATTTCAGAGATCCAGGGCTGTGGCATGTCCACTACTGCAGAAAACGGAGTCATAAAGTCCCAGAACTGGCCAATGAACTACAAGGGCAACGCAGAATGCATGTGGAACATTGCGGTTCCCGTTGGGAAGAACATCACCCTGAACTTCACTCACTTTGACCTGGAAGGAAAAGACATCCTGACCTCCAAATGTTACGATAATGTCATGATCTTTGAAATTCGAACCCAGGATGGCCTGCTCATGAAAAAGCATGGTAAGACGTGGTGCAGAATTACTGTATTGATTAATTATGAAAATGACTTAAATTATTCCTGTCTCTCAATTATTAACCACTTTCAACTTGACATCCCTATTTTGGCCCTGTCATTATTGTCAAGCTATTTCCAAGATTTTTCTAACTTATTTATGTCAAAGACCAATTGTCGTCTAATCGTACAAAGTATATGACTTTAAGTAGTTAAGAAACTTTAAAGATGGAAAAATACATCCACCTATATTTATCCAAATTGAAAACCTGTATTTATTCATCAGCATGTGCCTTCTATTCATTTCACAATCACTAGCCAGGACCCCAAGAAATGAGTCAGGAGAACAACAGGTTCATCTCCTGACACATGATAATTGTTACAATGTGATAAACCATAGTGACAAAGGTATTAACCTTGACATAACAGCAGAAAAGGAAACAGCAGAACAAACTAACCACTGAACAACAGAATAAATCATTCACAGTTTCTGTTGATTCTCTTCCAACACAAATAGTGCTAATGTGGAGAAGAGAAAATATACATAAACTAACAAAATTATACTGTATGAAATTACATCATCTTAGAAAAGCAATTGCGTCGTTTAACTGTACAGTACATCTCTTTTCGTAAATTAAGCACAGTATATTATGCCCTAATATATTATGCCCTAACCATACAGTATTATACTTCTGTTTTTCTTTTAATCTCATCTACAGGTCCATTCTGTGGTACTACTCTTCCTGCACCCATAGAGACCCAGGGCAACAGGCTGGTGATGCGTTTCCATGCAGACTTTTTCACAGAGGCCAAAGGTTTCAGGGCCTACTGGAACACAGACCCTGACCAGCCAGCCCCCACTGAGCCGCCAACCCCACCCAACCCCTGGGACGACATCCCCATAGGTAAGCCTTCTGTGTTAGCAACATTACCTGTGCAATATTTCATATCGCTTGTAGCTTAGCTCACATGGTGGTGATAACCACATATGGGATACTTAGATACATATTTTATTGTGTGTCCAAAATCTGAAATAGGACCTGAAATGTGACTGCAAAGTCATTGGCCACGAGGGCACAAGATTTAGCTTGAAGATGCAGCGTGAAATGAAATCACACAGCGAAACAGAGAGGTCTAGCCTCCTCTCCTTCATCATAGTGTCATCATATCCCCTCTGCTTGCTGTGTGTACAGTAGATGTGTTTGAAACAACAAGTTGATTTGATGTGCTGAGAGCACACCTTCCCTGCTGGCCGACTGTCACCTCAATCCCATTCTTTACCCAGTAATGGGGTCCAGCTGGCCCAGGGGCCCCTGCCAAGAGAATTGGCCAAAATAGTTTTATAGATGAACTCTGCTGCTGCTGAGTGTTTTTATTTTTCAACCCAGCCTTCTGCCCAGAGCAGGGAAGAGATGGATAAAAGAGAAAGAAAGATTGAAGAGATTATAGAGAGGACATGAGCGTAGTGCTGCTGTTGAACACATTGGAAGCATCGCCTCAGCATGGCAGCAGCATCACTGCAACGACAGTGTCTCGCATGCATCTTTTCTGCTACGGTGCTGAACAGCAGGCTTATACAGGAAATACATTTCCACATTGAGTTTGCCTTGGATAATGGCTATTCATTATTCAAATGGTTCAATTGATGTTATTTTTTATATCCATAGAATAACAGTAACAGTCAAAATACATAAATACACATTCAAGTGGGCCATCAAGAACTATCACAGACTAGATGGCCATGAAATCTCGTTTGAATTAGGACCGGTATTCTGGCAAGTTACCAAGATACTTATCCCTGTCATAATGTGTTTCCCTTCCGATATACAGTATAGCACTGCATATGTGTCTAGATGTATGACTCATTTTGTATGTCTGTCAGAATGACTACCTCCTCAATACAATACATTATATAGGAGGGGGAACACATTCTAATAGGGATAAATACCTTGGATACCAGCACAAAGTCTGTATTTGTTGAAGATTAATCCATTTGGCCCTAGAAGAGGGTTTTTCTGTCTGGGAGATGAGCCATAGTTGGCTTGCTGGGTAAAATTTTAAATGGGACCCCAACTTGTTTTTAAAAGTAGTTCTTCTAATCATACAATAGAGCTGCACCATCAGCTGTTTATAATTGAATCATTTGAAATGTAATGCTACATTAATAATCATAGCAGTATTGACATACCAGTAAAATGTTCTTTTAATTATTTCATTTAGAGTGCCCATTGTTGTTGAAAATGTTAAGACACAAAAAATGCAATAACATATTAACACAATATTTGTGTTGCCCAAATCACTGGGACTATTGTACAAATCTAGCGTGTGTGTGTGTGTGTGTGTGTGTGTGTGTGTGTGTGTGTGTGTGTGTGTGTGTGTGTGTGTGTGTGTGTGTGTGTGTGTGTGTGTGTGTGTGTGTGTGTGTGTGTGTGTGTGAGCACGTATTCACCAGCTGTTTGCTATCTTATCTGGCCTACAGTATATCATGCTACCCTAGTAAACTGCCACCTGTTGTCTCTATCTCCTGAGACACACACACACACACACACACACACACACACACACACACACACACACACACACACACACACACACACACACACACACACACACTTAATATACTGTGTTTGCATACACACATGAACGCACACACATGAGCACACACACACTCACAAGCAATGATGATACATAAGTTGCATTCTGCCTTACCTTCTCTAGAGTGGCCCACATGTGGGAGACCAGCTGTTCCTCCAGTCGTTAACACTCGCATCGTGAATGGAGAGCCAGCCAAACCTCACTCTTGGCCCTGGCAGGTGTCCATGCAGGTGAGTTACCCCACTATCAAACCGAACAAACAGAGCTCATACAACTCAAACTCATCATGTAGAAGAACCCAACAACAATGTTGCCAATGATCAAGTCTTGATAAAGTTTAGAGTCAGGAATCTCATTTCTCACAGGATACATTTAATTTTCATCAGGAAGTTTAACTCATTCATTGATACTGTCTAATAATATATCAATACTGTATATCACATTTTATTGAAGAGTGTGGCTTCTGGGCTTTTGGACTTTTTTTTTGTCATAATGTTGGATCAGTGTTCACTGATACCAGTAATTAGGGCCCTGCTAGTTTGTATACTCTTCCAGTTGGAAGAGCATACTTTAACATATGCAATGCTTTCAATGGAATTTGAGCCTGTATATATCACATTTGAGCATGCATATCACATGATATCATATGTATATCCACTTGCATGTACAGTATGTACATTTGTAGCTGAACATGTCATAGTTCCTTTTATTTTTATTTTATTTCCCAGTGTGTGGGTGGTTAAATGTGGGTGGGAGATAACAAATTGTATTCACCCTCCATACACTGCAACCTGGAATCCTTAATGAGGACTAAGACTTGGTCTAGATACTGACTTGGTAAATATATGCTGGACTGGTGAGACCTTTTGGTGATTTCTATGTACTTTCTCATTTGTAAACTGTTGGACTAGAATTGATTTGTGGGATATGTTACATACAGGTACATGCATAGATTATCTGCATTGGGTGTATATGGAACCCTTTTTGGGGATATTTCATGTTATGTGGTATAATAAAGGTCTTTGGGTCAATGTAATTAACTCAACTCACGGAGACCAAATATGTGGTCGAAACGTGTTTTGCACAGTAAGTGGCAGAGCAGCAACTGTTATGCAGACCTTTCGGTTCTGTAATTACAGTACCGACACTCAGTGATAAAATGAAATGAGTTCCTTCAGAGCAAATATATCATCTTTAATGACAATGATCTCCCACTCCCTCATCCTTGCTACAATATGTGGTGTGTGTGTGTGTGTGTGTGTGTGTGTGTGTGTGTGTGTGTGTGTGTGTGTGTGTGTGTGTGTGTGTGTGTGTGTGTGTGTGTGTGTGTGTGTGTGTGTGTGTGTGTGTGTGTGTGTGTGTGTGTGTGTGTGTGTGTGTGTGTGTGCGCGCACGTGCGTTTCAGGTCTGGCCAGCTAGCCGTCCAGAACCCACATTCTTCCATACCTGTGGTGGAACTCTCATACACAAGAACTGGGTCCTTACAGCAGCTCACTGCTTCATAAAGTAAGTTTTCTGTCTTGTCATTTTCACATACCGTGCACATAACAGAAAGTTAAATGAGTTAAGTTTGATGTTCTGTGATGGCATAGTGTTTAAGACCTCTAAAAAAAGTTTTACTGAAGGCTTTCTATGGTAACAGAGGGAAACCATGTTAGAGATGAATCCCCAGACTTGGCTAATGGACCACAGTATGACTAGAGCCATACTGATGCTGTGTAGAGACTGTGTGCACAGTGTCTTATTGGGGGATGCAAGGACCTGGCTTTATCATCTCCACTGGGAAATTTGGATCAATGCATGATCCCGAGAGACGACATTACCAGAAAACAATGGAAATGCAGAACCTATGTATTACATTAGCTTTTGGCCTTTTTGTTGATAGTATTTGATAGGACAGTGTAGCAGAACATGCAGCACAGGTCTGAAAGCCAGATCGAATTTTATATACAGTGAAAATTCATTCAGTATATGCTGTGCCCAGTCTGTGGTGGTCAAATGGGTCTTTCGATGCACATATGCACGTCTCTATCCTTGAAATGAATACTGCCAGAGGCCTCTCTCTTCTGCTATCTCACTCTCAGCCTTCCAGTTGAAAACCTCTCAGGGGAATGAACTGCTCAATCCCCTTTTTAAAAAGAGAAATCTATTTTCCTCACAACACATAATAGTATGCTATGTCAGCTCATATTGACCTTAAAAATCTTTTTTAGAACAGCCCAATAATTGTGTCCATTTGCCGTGCATGGTGCGGTATCAGTATCGATTAACCTATTCCCCCCTGCCCCCCTTCCTTCCCAGCTACGCAGATGAGCTGCAACGCTGGCACATGTGCCTTGGCAAACACAACCTGACCTACACGGAGCCCAGCGAACGCTGCTTCAACGTGACAGGAATCTACCGCCATGAGGGCTTCAAGTACCCCACCATCCCCACCGTGGAGTTTGACATCGCTCTGATCAGGTTGGACGGGGAAGTGACTCCCACCAATGAGATCTCTTTCGCCTGCTTACCTTCCGTGGAGGAGGTCCTACCAGGGGGAAAGAAATGTTACGCCTCGGGATGGGGAGATGAAACTGGTACTTGTTATTTTGTTTTCATTATTTTAATTTAAATAAAATACAATAAAGCATATACATGTGTAATATAACATACCACAAGGTCTTGACAACATGGGTAAGAAATTGTGCAAAAAAAACGAATTGTCTAGAAAGGGAAGCAGCTACATGTTGCAATGCACATTTGACATGATCTCAATCTATTTTTGCTGTTGATCTGCTTCAAATGTCATTGCATTATGTCATTTAAAAAAATACATACTGTACATGTGTAGTATCAGGAGCACACACTTCACAGCCAAATTTGAATAGACCTTTTGGCTTAAAATATTCCTTCAGATTCCACTGGAACAGCTTGCGCGCTCTCTGCTGGAACAAAGGTGTAACTACTTCCAGTGTTGTACTATTTCCTCCAGTACTTGTGCCATGGAGAGCCAACTGTATGCACTGTGTGACGGTTTCATCCCAACCCCATACTAACTAAATTATTTCACCAATTAGTTCCCACATGAGTTGTTGAAGATGTACCAAGTATCCTCTTAAGCCCAACTTTATACTTACCGTAGTCATATGACAGTATCGTGCATTAGTAGTGACAATAGTCGAACTACAAGCTCACACTGTGAAGCTTGTAGATCAGCCATTTTCACAATTGCTTAAAATGTATAGAAAGATTTGAACAATTTTTCCGCATATAATGACATGCCCAAAATAGAGACGCCAGGTTGAAAGTGGTTACTGACCTCACCAGGTGTAGTCCTGAAATGGAATAAACACTACATATGGCCCTCCATGGCACATGACTGGAGTGTCCATACATGAATTCCAAACCCATTCTGTTTGTTTCTTCTCTGCTAACCAGGTGATTCAATGAATGCTAAAGTGGCAGAGGCCCTGAACCAGGTGGCCTTGCCTGTGGTGCCGTATGACACCTGTAAGAGGGCAGACTGGTGGTGGTTCCAGGTTAAAACCTCCATGATTTGCTGTGGCTACACCCTGCCTGATGAGCTCTCGTCAGTCTGCCAGGTAAACACTGGCGTAAACAATGCAACCCAGAGTTACTGTACCCTCAGGCTGATACACGGAGGGGCAGCGTATGAGCCCAGGCCTTAGGGTACAATTAACAAATTGGACACAATTAATGATCACCACTTAAATTTAATAAATAGATTAACATTACTGTCACTGATGAGCTACCCTGGTGAAGGAAATGGTACAGTAGCTGGCATTTCAAAAGATGGCTGAAAACACTACATCATTATCATATTTCATATCAAAAACATGCTGATGACATTGTAACCTTTGCCATTTTGTGAAACAGGGAGACTCAGGTGGCCCTCTGGTGTGTCAGGATACTGCGGGTGGCCCCTGGGAGGTGCACGGCATCACTAGTTTTGGCCCCATCGGCTGCATTATGAACAAGAAACCCTCTGTGTTTACTCGCTCCTCTGCCTACGTCCCCTGGATTGAGAACGTCGTCCGCAGGGACATGTACATTGAACACAGTACGTTTCCAACTTGTTCTTAATCTACTCTACACCGACCTAAACTCACCAGTTGAGGTTGTCTTACAGCGGACATGGGGTTTACCCTCCATGCAGGTGCAGTGCACGCCATGCAGGTGGAGTGCATGCTGCGAGGAAAAATACCACCATCCTATGTTGTCATGCTTCCCCATCTGTCTGTGGTGAATCCATATGAATGAATCTTCATAATATGTACATAATACATGTAATATGTAGACGTGGTAATATTATTACCACGTATATGACACTGTATGTCCTTTCTCCTCCATTCTTCTCTCTCTTTAGCATCTGGCTGTGGTGGGCCAAAAGACTTGACCGGTACAGAGGGCACCCTGTCCTCCATGGGTTACCCTGGCAGCTACAGCAACAAAGCCAACTGCCAGTGGAACATCCAAGCACCCACTGGCAAAGTGGTCCACCTGCAATTCCACAACTTCTCCCTGGAGGAGAGCCAGATGTGCCTCAGCGACAAAGTCACCCTTCATGACACAACAGGCTCTCTAGGTATGAAGCCTTTTGTGAATGTCATTATCTGTGTGAATGTCATTATCTGTGTGTGTGTGTGTGTGTGTGTGTGTGTGTGTGTGTGTGTGTGTGTGCGTGTGCGTGTGCGTGCGTGCGTGCTTACTCGTGCAAACATGTGTGCACATGAGGATGTGCATGGCTACAAATAATCACTTGAGGATGATACTGTACTGTATGTGTGTGTGCACGTGCATGTGAGCAGACGTGTACCACGTGTGCACATGTCTTTATGCAGAGTACAGTATGTGTACATAATGACCTCCATTTTCCTTCTCAGCTGCTGGTTAATTTTCTGGGTCAGTCGATTCAGACATTCTATTCTCATGGCCATATCTCTTCCCCTGCACACTCCACGGTGATTGCAACAGACGCCTATGATTAAGTCTAAATGGCATTCCAGAGTCATTGTCGGGTCAGCGTACTGTGAAGGACATTACAATACAGTACAGTACATACACACTGACAGGCTTAGCTGTGAACCTGTATATCAATGGACCACTGTGATATACAGCATTTTATCCTCAGCCATGATAAATCCTCAGGCATAATAAAGGTAACTGCGGATGCTGAATCGACGCGTTGAGAGCTTTTGGTCTGCTATTTTTGGCACGTGACACCATCGTGCGGCGAAGTTGGAATGAATTGGGCTTAATGCAGATGAATTCCACACTTTATGGTTGTGCTTTACAGCGTGAAACATAAGTTGTTAAAAGTCTTCACAGCAGAAACGCTCCGCCAGGTATTATAACAAGAAGTATCGGCAAGACAGTACGAAAACGAAGACACAAAATAAAACTGCAGTAAAGCTTAAACGATAGACTAAACTGAGATATAGTTTAATGCATTTCAGAGTTTATGCAGCGTGGCTCGAAAATACGCTCTGGTTAACAGGGCAAAATGTACAGGTGATTTCTTGAGAGGCTGAGCAGAATCCTGCATTGCAGTATTCCATGTTTAAACTATCTCCCCTCCAGGCACCTACTGCAGCCACACAACACCCCCAAGGGAGCTGGTGAGCGATGGCGAGATGCTGCACGTCCGCTTTTCCTCCAACGACAGAGTAGTGGACACAGGCTTCATAGCTACCTGGAAGGCAGTGTCACCATCTGAGGGTAAGGTGACCACTTCAGTCCTTAATAAGCACATTAACTCCCTGGTGTCCACATTTTGTTTTAAAATTTTGTTTTGGCAGGGCTGGTATGGTAGACTTTAATGGTTTTAACCCTTATTTTGCGAATGTCATTATAGGCAAACACTTTCACAGTTTTCTGCAAATTATTTTTGAAGATACTACGGTACTTCACAAATCATTGCCAAATATAAATGACCAGACTTGGCTTTCCCGCTTTTGTCTTGTCCACCTGCACAGCACCTTGTGGAGGCAGCTTTAGCACTGAACAAGGAGAGATCATCTCCCCTAACTGGCCCAATGATTACCCAGCCCAGTCTGTGTGCACCTGGCGCATCACCATTCCCGGGGCCAAAAACATCAGTGTAGTTTTCACTCACTTTGAGGTGCAGGCTGTCAACATGCTGGGTAACTGTGTGGATTATGTCGAAATCTTCAATGGAGCTGGCATGGTCTCCCAAGGTTTGTTCTACAGTACATGACATCTTTCTTTGTGATACTTGAGTTGTTTTCATGCAAAGAGAACAACTATTCATTTATTTACTTAAAGACCCAGGCTTTTTGCATCTCATTCGGAGTAAAGCCTGGTTCCCTTTATTTCCGTGTCTTATTGCAGCATTTAATTACAAATGAACCATGTCATCTGCAGATAATGTCATAGCCAATTCACTTGCACAACTGGTAACTTATCCACATTGGCTGCCATTACAGGTAGATTCTGCGGCTTCTCCCCGCCCCCTCAGGTTAACGTTCTGGGCAACACCGCCGTTGTCCGTTTCCTCAGCAACGGAGACAATCAGCAGAAGGGTTTCCGTGGTTACTGGACCACGGATGCCAATGTAGTCCCTACTCTGCCCCCTCTGCCCCCTAACCCCTGGGACAATATCACCATCAGTGAGTATGACACACCCATCTTAGTCATAGGATTTTATCTTTGTTAGGAGGGCTGTTTTGATATGTCATTTCCGTTTCCTAATTGCAGCAGAGTTAGTCATTTTTGCTCTTGTCCACATTTTTGTTTACAATTATACAATTATATGTACAATTAAAAAGCTCATTGCAGCAGAGTTAGTTGCAAGTGTTTTGTTTATTTATTTCTTGCACATTGTACATTGTTTGTTTTTCAGATATGTTTATTAGTGTGGTTGCCCTAACAGGGCAACCAGACTATAGTTATCTTCGCACGCGGTTTGAACTTTATTTCAAACCGCATCTCCTCCCACAGTTTATTTTTCCCAATTTAGTGCCATATGTCAAAATGACCGGCCTCACCGGGAATCGTGCGCTTGTATTTTGCTAAGAGATTGGTTGCATAGTTGTATTGATATTGATTTATTAGTGCATTAAATGTCCCCATCCACTTTAATGGAAAAAAGTATTTTTTTCTCAGAAACCGTAAGAGCTAGAGTTACCAGATTTGGAGGGGAGGTTCATAATTTAGTCCGAAATTATTTAAAAAATAATCACACCATTCGACCTCATGGTGGCGCTATAACAGCCCACTTTACGTTTTGGCCTACAACTCTACAACGGTTTTTTCCCTAGTTACACTGTGTTATTGCCATCTTTTCACTCTTTGCTTCAGAGTTTTTTGCAGAATAAACGGACTAGGAGATGGCATGTCATTCAGAGGAAGTGTTAATGTGAGCTCTCTGTTCACAGGCTGGCCAGAGGACTGTGGCACCCCGGCTATCCCACCTAAAAATGACACTCTCAGGGTTGTGAACGGAGTAGAGGCTGTGCCCCACTCCTGGCCTTGGCAGGTCTCCATGCAGGTATTCCCAGCATGCGTGTGTGTGTGTGTGTGTGTGTGTGTGTGTGTGTGTGCTTGTGTGCTTGTGCGCGCTTGCCTTCCTGCCTGCTTGCATATATGAGCATGATGTTAATGTTGATATTCTTCATGTGTTTAATGCCTACTTGTCTTGCATACAGGTGTGTGTGCATTATTAAGATATGGAAATATGGAAATGGGGAGAGAGATGGGGGGGTGACACGCAGCAAAGGTCGTCGGGAACGGGAGTCGAACCCGCGACACGCTGTCAGGCTGGCATTGCAGCCTAGGGTGCCTGGACCGCCACACTGCGGCCCAGGCCGTGTGTGTGCATTATTGTACATTGATAGTTTTCTCTCCCTCTCCACCAGGCTTCTCCAGGGAGTCCGTTTCCTTACATGCATGGATGTGGAGGTTCCTTGATTCACGAGGAATGGATTCTTACTGCTGCTCACTGCTTTATGGTGTAAGTAAGATGGGATGACATGCTTGGCAGAAAACCAAACAGAGGGAACAGTGAAAGGAAAGGGACAGAGAGAGGGATAGAGAGGGTAGGGAAAGATAGAGAGGGAGGATTGACCATATTCACATGGTGGCCAATTTGCTCTTATGTCATACTCAGGGGGTTGGGAAACCCTAGTTACCCCAGTTTGAGGTTGTGGTCAATTGTCTGACATAGTCTTTCGTTGTGGTTTGAAAATCTAGATGTGAAAGCTGTGTAGTGGCCTGAACATCTAGTTAATACAATTATCCCAGCAGGCACTTGTTCTCCCCGACCTCACCCATAACGCTGCTGGACACGGGAATTGTACCTCAATAATAGCTTGCGCCCTACGCAGTAGTAGCATTATAAATTGCTACATTTAACTGTGCAACAACAACTAGCACAGACACCAAGATCAGTAACGTCTGTGAGCCTGTAATTAGTGATTGATGTTGAATTAACTACCGATGGTCATGGCTGATGATGTTCGTTTTCTTCCGGAAAAGGGTAAGGTGATAGGGACGTGAAAACCAAACAGAGATCTAATGCCTGACAACAAGTCACTGGTTCAATTCCCGGCCGGCCGAACCATTTGCTTCATGTCACTCCCCTGCTCTTGCTCTGTGTTGCCTGTCTCTCTCAGCACTGTACCTATTAAATAAAAGGTCGGAAAATGCGCCCCTGTCAAAACTGAAATGCAATGCCGGAGTTTTCAAAACAACATGGGATCAGCAGTGTTTTGAAAAGTCTCCGCTTCAGGGGTTTGAAGACGCCGGAGTAGTGTGGATAAAGCCCATTCATGGTTGTGTTTGTACTGTAGGCACTCTGGCTAAGAACATCAGCCTTAAAATGTAGGCCTAAATGTCAGTTGTGTTTGTAGTCATCACAAGCATTGGCTAAATGGCTCAAGTGTAAATGGAAAATGTAGGGTGAGAGAGTGCACACCCCTTTAAAATGCAGCCCTCCTCTGAACAGCATTTTTAGGATATTCCTTTTTAACTTGCAGTGGAGAGTAATAGGCTAGGGCACCTGGCTAACTCTGTGTATATCAGCCAATTGACTTGATTGTTTGTTAGTGAAAAACATAAATCATCATGCTAACCCCTAACATGCTAGCCCTAACACTAACGGAGTGTCATCCTCACATTTTACCTCTTTTTCCAATACAGTATCCATTAAAGCAGACAAAATAGCCCTACATCCACCCCCAACCCCACCTCCCTTGGCTTCACAACAACAACACTGGCTACTGGCATGTGTTCTCCACTGTAAAATATTGATATAATAACTTTTAATTTCCACCCTTTTCTGTCCAAGTGTCCCCCGGTGTGTTTGTTTCCCTTGCTTAAATGTGGGCCTGTAAAGCCCTTTGAGACAGCATAGCCTCGCTAGCCAGTCTTTCACTGGAGATTGTAACAGCGCTGTGATACTTTGTTGCATTATAGTGTCGTGTGGTGATAATATGCGTAGCTGATCTACAAGCTCACAACGCATTGTAGCGGGCGCATTGTGAGCTTGTTGATCGGCAGTTTTTCATGTTTTTCAGGGAAAATTTCACCTAAAATAGGGATGCCAGGTTGAAAGTGGTAGGGGCTTTACAAATAAAGTTGAGTTGTTGCTATTGAATCACATAGAGCTACATTCACCAAAAGTGTGCTACAAATCAGGTTTATTATGGTTATTCTACCCCTTCCTCCTAGGCCTCTGAACGACCCCGGATACTGGCGCATGTGCCTGGGTAAGCACCACATGAATTCGTCCATGGACGTTCCCTCTGCAGAGGCCTGCTTCGACGTCGATGGCATCATTCGCCATGAGGGCTTTGTCTATGAGCAGGACAAAACGGACATCACCAACGACATCGCCCTGGTGCACCTGGCCAAGCCGGTCACCATGACCCAGGAGATAAGCCCCGTCTGCCTGCCCACACCTGAGGCCTTGATGCCTGCTGGGACCCCCTGCTATGTCACCGGCTGGGGAGACGAGAAAGGTAGAGAGGGAGACGATCTAGCTCTCTTTTAAGTCCCTGCAATTTTTGCTTTTTTTGGTACTTTATTTAAGTTTCAGGTTATGTAAGGTTCTGGGTTACCCTTTGTAAGCTAAAAGAGCCATGAGTCTACATGACGACTGTCTGGGCTGCATGCTTCAGATTCAGAATGTTATTGCCACATCACAGGTTTACAGGTGTAAAACAGTGGGTGAAATTTGTTTTTGTGCAAGCTCTACTTTATCGTCAATTTTAAAATAAATGGTACCATAATTTACCAAAACGCATATCATGATGATTGAAAGGAGACTTTAAACTCGCGACTGGAAGCATATAGTATTTATGACAATGTTTATTAAGGTAAGAAAATCAAGTCTAAAGTTCGTCAAAAACCCAACCGCTTGCATTAAGATAAATTCTTTCTGACACCAGCAGGGGTAAAACAGCGAAACTACAGGCCATTCATATGAACTGTCACTTGAACTCTCTTCCTATTTTGATTCAATTTCAAAGCAGGAAGCTGTACCCTTGTTCAGGACATCTGTTCTGTTTGCCTTTCGTGTACTGTGTATCACTTTTGTGTCGATATTGGAGTTGCCCGTGTTTCTGAAGCCTGCCTTACATAGCCTGGTTACAAACATGACCACTTCTCTTTCCAATCGCCCCATTTAGGGAGCCTGTTCCCCAAGGTGTCAGAACAGTTAAACCAGGCAGCCCTGCCTGTCGTTGACTTCCAAACCTGCAGTAAGCCTGCCTACTGGTGGGACACCCTCAGGCCCTCTATGATCTGTGCCGGCTATGAATCTCCAGACGAGCTGAAGTCAGCCTGCCAGGTAAGAGGATCCATTCACAAACCCTGTTCAATGGATAGGAGCGGGTAAAGAGCATTGTGGAGAGACTTAGTGGGGCGTGTTTTACTTTTTAATGTAGTAAAAAAAAAAAAAACTGTAATTACTAACAACAATCCGGTAATTACTTTCTAATAACTAATACATAATAATGATAAAGGGTACAAAAGGAGACTGTGATCTCTACCTTTAGAGAGAAACAACATTTCCAGATAGACATATTGCAAGAGAAGTTGGATCAAGTTCACTGCTACTGAAGGAACAGTATTGTTTGTGGGTACGAGAGCACACAAAAGAAAGCACTCTACTTGGTCTGCTAATTGAACCGGGTCTTCCCTGTGGAGGCTTTTGTCGCATGCTATTATATAAGTGTACTGGCATCTACCATTTTGGTTGCCTTTTACGTAATGCCACGAAAAGTGTTTGTTTGTGTGAGGTCAGCTTTGGTAGCCAATGATGGCCAAGCTTGCAGACATAATTGGGCAGGGAACCAAATGCATTTGTTTGATATAATGAGCCAAATTCCAAGTAGAGATTTGTGACGGGGGAAGATCACACTTTTGCACCAAGTCACTTTAACTTAAAATTAAGATTCACTAAATTAAATAAAAAGGCCTCTGCAGTAGGGTTGTGTTATGGCTCTGGAACAAACAATGACATGACAAGTGCAGCTTCTTGAGCAGGTTTCTTTCTACACATACCAACAAGAACATTTTCTTTTACTATTACTAATATTACTATTTCCTAATTGAGCACCAGAAATGACCTGAATGGACTTTGACAAATCAAATCAGATCACAACAGTTCAAACATATTTTCACCACTTTATTTCCTCACTTATAAAGTAAATGTCCCTTCTTCGTCTTTCGCCCGACCTTCCCCTCCTTCAGGGTGACTCTGGTGGGCCGTTTGCCTGCCATTCCCCTGGAAGCAAAACAACCTGGGAGGTCCATGGTATCGTCAGCTTTGGTGCTCAGGGCTGTATCAAAGACAAGAAACCTTCCGTGTTCACCCGTGTATCATCCTTCAGTGATTGGATTGAGAACAACATCAAGAAATTCATGTATAGTATTAATGGCACAATGTACTAAAAACAATGCTTGAAATAAAGACGGAAAACAAAAACAAATCCTGCTGTTTCAGGCTCCAGCAGACACACATCACCCTATTGATCCAATTCATCAGTTCATCATTAAACACACTGAAGGCCTAATCTATGAATTTGAATAATAATCAGTCAGTGTCTATTTTCTTTGTCTGTTTTTGTTTGTTTGTTTGTTTGTTTGTTTGTTTGTTTCTACTTCTTTTTTTTTTACAATAACTTGACTGTAACCTTCCTGACTAATATCAAAGCTAGAAGCAGCCAGTGTAGTTCAGATTGTATGTTAATTGAATCAAACACAGCAACCCTCTGTAAAACTGTAGTTCATGTGACGTAAGCAATTTCAAAGCCGTACCATGGGAAATAATGTTGTAATATTGTAATGTAAAGGTGCTAAAGCTATACATTGTTAAAGCATCATACTGTAAACGTCAAAGCTGCTGTGTTCCAAATCAAAGCCTTCAGAATGGAACGTTTCTATGCAAAACAGACCCTGCTGTTAATGCAAGGGATCTGACAAAGGAATCTGCCTTAGACCAAATCTTAAAAGTTATAGATAATCTTATGCTATGATATTGTTTTTAAGTAAAGTAAGGTGAAATAAAACAGAACGTAAACTTTATTGATACCTTTGAAGATTATTAGGTTAATGTATTTATATTACATAGAGAGAGAATGTACATTCAACTTAACAGAATATTATTTTCATACTTAAATAATAATGTTACAGCCTATGGAAACAGAACGTTGTACAAATTGTAATTATGTTTTATCAGGGCTCATTTTCATTGTTTGATTAAAAATGTCCTTTATTAATTTGTGTTAATGTGTGTGTTACCTAGCTTAGTAGCATCACTGTTTTGGCCTGAGGCTGCAGTCGCAAATTATTATGGTATTATAGTACTTTTTGCATCTCATTTCAACATGCTGATCAATTCTAGCTACCACAGGGAATTTTAAATCGAATGAAATGTTACAATGTTGACAACATAAGAATTCAAGACGCCTCAATCAAATTACACATCTAATTGTGTATCCCATATGTTTCACATCATTCATCTTGCTGCACTCCATTGCTCTCCTTGCCCTCACGGCATGATGAAGCCTGGCCTTCTGGCACTGATTCAAAGTTTTGGGCTTTAACCACCCTCTGCATCACATGACCTGGAAACTTAGCCAATGAGAGAGCTCAGCTCAGATTTCAGCCCAGGAGGAGAGAAGAGGAGGGGAATGGGGAGGGAAGGAGGGAGGCCTCTAATCTGTGTTTCATGGCTTGTGGTGAAGCAGCATAGTCTGGCCGGCCGGTGCTGCTGAGAACTACCTTCTTTTCTGACTTGGATTATCTGTGTTGTGTTTGTTGGATTTTTCTAGGGGGTGTGGAGGGGTTTGTATAGATGGAAGTTTTACGGAGGAAAGTGTTCCCCCACTTTGGGAAATGTTTAAGTGTGTGGCCCAGTACAGAGTGAGAAGAAAGGAGAGGAGGTGGAGAAGGAGGAAGGATAGGAGTTTTTTCCCTTCATCTTTCCCTCTGCAGGAGTTTCTTCTGTGGAAGAATGGGGGCAGGAGCTCTGACCATCTGTGTGAGTACAAGCTGCAAAGCCTTGTGGTCTCAAGCTGGCACTGGGATTAACCATCCCATCTGTGAATAACAACTAAAGAATTCCTGACGGAACTGTCTTTATTCATTTTCATTCCATCCTCTCTCTCTCTCTTTCGCTCTTTCTCTCTTTCTCTCTCTCTCTCTCTCTCCCTCTCTCTCTCTCTCTCTCTCTCTCTCTGGGTCATTTGAGTGAGAGTGTGTGAGCACTGCGTGTGTAACTGTGTCTCTGTGGCACTTGCATCCATCTGGACACAGGAAGTGTTTTCAAAATGTCTTCACTGTCTGGCTGCCAATTCTTCTGTATGCTCCCCCCTTTCTTCTTGAGGCAACCAACTTAAAACTAACATTTCCTCCCCCAAAAGTTTGTATTAACAACTTTGTTAAGTAAACATGCCTACAGCTACGCTTAGTACTCTTATAAAGAGAGAAAGCAATGTCTTCTCTCTTGAGTATTATTGCTGTTCTGCCGGCAGCCTTTTCATACACCACAGCTGGCTGGAGCCTCTGTGACACACTGCAAGTTTTATGTTCCTTGAGTCTGTTCCAGTCTGTAATGTTTTCCTACCAATGCCTACATTTTTTTTCCACCTTCAGTGGCAACCTTTGAAAAATGTTCTCAACGTTTCCAGTTCAAGTTTATGTCAAAGGTGTAATTTCTGATTTCCAGTCAGTATTTATTTTGAAAACAAAGAGGATTATTATCATTACCATTACCACTATCATTATCATTATTATTATTATCATTACTATCATCATCATCCTCAAAATGTGTTTTGTGAGTAGAGGTTTTAACATGAATCATAATCTTCTTGACTGTCATGTCAGCCATAGGCCTAATTGTATTAACTTTACTCATGCTCTTCAAATAGTGGATAGTTTGGAATGGGTTTCTTCAAATGTTAACTTTATAAATATTTAAGTGTTTTAAAACAAAACATATTTTACATGCATGTTTAGCAGTTAGTTGAACAGCTGTTGCTTGCTGTGCTAGCCTGTGCTGACTGGAGTGTCAACCAGCCAGTTGCTTCAAATGGCCACCCACCACTCTGAGAGAGAGAGTGAGAGAGAGAGAGGGAGCAAAGACAGGGGGGTGGGGGTTTAGGCTGCAGAAAGAGAGGGCACATGCTAGGGCTTGTCATCCACATCCATGAGTAAGTTTAAAGCGACAGACTTGCTATGTGAGGTTTACTTTGTGTGAAGAAAAATGTATTGAACATAGCTTTCTACTTAAAGAATATCTGAGCAGTATAAGATACAAAATGACCAAACTACTTCAGTAAACTTGAGCCTGACTCCTCAGTTCACAAGATAGGAGAGAGTGGCTGTCCACACACACGCACACACTCACACTCACACTCACACTCACACTCACAAGCCATAGAGACACTTGACAATGACAATAGCTTTCTCCCATTGTGTCAGAGGTTAACAGTGTTGTGGGGGAGGAGAAAAGGGATATGGGTTATTAGGCTAATCACAGCAGAGTGTCCTGGTAAACCCTCCCTCCAGAAATCTCATTTCCATTTGAATCAAATGGAAATGAGATTTCTGGAGGGAGGGTTTACCAGGCTAATGGTAAACAGCGGAGTAGACGAGACCATCAGCTACAAGTCATCATCGGGCCATCAGTTTAGCTCAATATCAACAATAAGAGATAAAAGACAGCATTTGTGATCAAAGTTAAAATCAGGTCCTGAAACTGGCAACATTTTTTAAAGTGCATTGCAGTTTAGAAAACATCATAGCTATTAGCTACAGGTTCAAGCAGCAAAATGCAATTGTGGTAAGGTCTGCAATACTGTGCTAACACAACATAACAACAATAATAAATATAAACGTAAAGATAAAGATGTACTAATAAGAGATTGAGATAAAAAATAAATAAAAGATAAAGCCATATAGCAGCAATATGGAGGGGATGAGAGGGTACCTTAGTGCAGTGGTTCCCAGACTTTTCAGCTCAAGACCCAAAAAAGAGTTTTCTCAGGACCCAAACTAGTGAAAATAGTAGATCTACAAGCTCCCAACGCGCGAGCTTGTAGATATACAATTTTCACTATTTCTTAATTAATTCATTAATTTTACATTTATGTAATTTCTTTCTTTTCATTTATCCATGAAATTCTTTTGAAAATGAAATACTGTGATTTTTTAAATATTATTCATTTATAAATTCATTTTTAAAGGTAGGAAACAAAAAAAAGGAATATTGACTTGCGACCCATAAAAATGGGTTTGGAAAACAGTGCCTTAGTGTCTGGAGTTATAGTGTGCAAAAAGGCATAACCATATATACAGAATTTGTATACATTGTGCAATATCGCTTTGAGTAATCTCTGCAAGAACTTTTCTGGTTCCAGTGCCAACATAATTTTGTATATTGTCCATGCCCTTGTTTATGAGCTCCTATTGACCCTTGACCCTGAAGAGGCATTGAGACACCTCAAACACTTGCCAGTCTGCATCATAAAATTGTCCAATTCTGGGTTGTTGCCTGTCTTCGTAATCCTTTCATTGAAAGAAGCACAACACAGCCTTTCTTATAAGCAGAACAACAAACAACAAAGTTTAAATAATAACCAGTAACTATGTTATAATTTGGTATTCTTATAAACAATAAATAATGTCACATTTTGGAAATCAGTGTTTGAACAGCTAAATCTGCTCTGCCCCTACCTTAAAATCTGAAAGGAATTAGAAGTTTAGGAACATGAAATAGTTCTGTGTGAACATAATCACCTACATTCCAGTGAAACAGTGATGATAGAGAGGATGGTAATTTGTTTAATAGAGAGAACTATGAATGGGTGAATTCATTATTGGGTGCATTTCAAGACGTGTGTGTGTGTGTGTGTGTGTGTGTGTGTGTGTGTGTGTGTGTGTGTGTGTGTGTGTGTGTGTGTGTGTGTGTGTGTGTGTGTGTGTGTGTGTGTGTGTGTGTGTGTGTGTGTGTGTGTGTGTGTGTGTGCGTGCGTGCGTGCGTGCGTGCGTGCGTGCGTGCGTGCGTGCGTGCGTGCGTGCGTGCGTGCGTGCGTGTGTGCGTGCGCGCACGTGTGTGAAAGACATAAGGCAGTAAGTATATCTCTCAGGCATGCATACGTTTGCCTGTTGAGGAACAATGTCTGTGAGTGTGACTGCAGTGCAAAGGTCAGCTCTAGGGGATATCTGTTTTATGAGGTCTGTCACCAGCGAATCTCTCAAGACAGATTCTGCTAACAGTAATTACTTCAACGAGTGTTATGAAGCATTATAAGTGTTATGAAGCATTCTAATGCATTATGATGCAATTTAATGCATTACAAATGTGGTTATAACACATTATAGGTCCCATCCTCACCAAAATTGGCACAAACACTGTTCAGGGGTCTGCCATCAGAATAGCCACACCAGGGGCTCCATGTGGGCCTAAAGGGGTGCCACCCTGGGGTAACTCATTTGTGCAACATAGGACTAGGTTTGAAGGCCGCACAGCAGCCTAAAAATCGAGTAATATAAAGTCTTACCGAATCGGGCAGTACCACTGCCCTAAACTGTAGTGTTGTTGTTAGCAGGAATAAACACCCAGGAGGAAGTAGACTAAGGAATGGGAGGAGCCAAACCGTGTTCCTGTTTCGACACAAAAAAGGAGGTGGTGCCCCAGAGGCAAAAACAAAGGGAAATATAGCTGCAAGCAGCGATAATACGGGGCCAGGAGAGAGAAAGAGAAATGATAATTCCTTTAACAGGTCAGTTCATGAAAGTCCTTGCGGTCTTGTTTCCAATGAGGGCCTGTGAGCAATTAGGGGTTAAGAGTCTTGCTTGACCTGGCCTGACCATTTGCTGACCTGGCCTGGAATCGAGAGAGAGAGAGAGAGAGAGAGAGAGAGAGAGAGAGAGAGAGAGAGAGAGAGAGAGAGAGAGAGAGAGAGAGAGAGAGAGAGATATGGAAACGGAATAGATTGAAGATAGAAACGGAATAGATTGAAGAGACAGAGAGAGAGACATGGAAACGGAATAGATTGAAGAGAAAGACATGGAAACGGAATAGATTGAAGAGAGAGAGAGAGAGCCATGGAAACGGAATAGATTGAGTCATGTTTTTTGCAATTCAACTTAAATGAGTGTGCATCAAGTGAGGCTTGAACCAGCAACCTTGCGGTCGTGAGGCACTCTTAGGTAGCTGCAACACTACCTATAGTGCTATTATAGCTTTGTCCAGGCTGATGTTGTCTGTTGAGGATCACAAACGCTTGCCTTCTGTCATGACCCAAGCCCCTGTTTCACCAACACTAAGATCACTCGTTCACAAACCATTTACCAATGAAGAAATTGTACATCTCCTCAGAAGCAAAACTAGTGAAAGTAGCCGATCTACAAGCTCACAAACCATTAAAAGTTGTCAGATTGTACATCGGCTATTTTCACAATGAAGTATGTTATACATTGAAAAAACATACTCTCATTGCTATCTGAAAAGTTGTGAGATTGTAGATCAGCTGTATGTAAGAAACACTCAATTAAGTATTTCATGTTATCTTTAACAATTGCAGATGTATTCATTGATAGTCATGTTGTGTGAAATGCAACTTAGATGAAGTCTGCACCAAGTGAGGCTTGAACTGGTGACCTTCAGGTTGTGGGGCACACATTTAAGCGAGAAGCCACCAACAGACAAGAACCTGTGAAAGGAGATCACACAGATGATACAGTTTCACGCAAATAGCTGAAAAATCCTGGGTTTAAGTGTTTTTCAAACTGCTCAAGATTGCGGACAATCTAAGGGCGGTGCTTACTGGTCAACGTGATAGATGTGTTCCTCATTAGTCAAGGCACATGTGTAAGCAGGTCTAATGGCTGTCGGCCAAACGAGGCATGACTTTTGCCTGTTTAAAGTTTGCATTTTCAAAAAATTGCTATAGCGCCCCCGTTTGACCAATTGGAGTAAGATTGGTTTCAGTGATACTTGGAATGGCCCTTTACATTTCTGCAAAGAATGGTAAGTCTGCATGTATGTGTTAGGGGCAGATGAATAATTGTCATAAAACTGCAATATTCATTGGCTCATTAAAGCTTCATTTTTTCACTTATGGAAGATATTTTGCAAACGTTTTTTGGTATAGGTCCAAAGTTCATGTGTAAAAAGTTTCGTGCGGATTACTCAAAAATCCCAGGAGGAGATAGGTTTTAACTGTTTTTCATATAATTCGAAATGGTGGGAGATCTAAGGGTCAGAGGTCAAAAGTCAGAGTGTGAAAGTTGTTCATCATGAGGAGACGCATGTGTGTATTGAAGTTTTATGGCTGTAGGTAAAACAGGGCATGAGTTGTACCTGTTCAAAGTTGGCATTTTCAACTGAGTGCTATAGCGCCACCTTTTGACGAAAGATTGTGAGATTTATTTTTTGATCGTTTTTCATGACCATCTATCATATGGCCGAGTTTCATAAAAAGCGTATGCACGGTTCAGCCAGAACTGGCAAAAACGGCAGAAGAAGAAGAAGAAGAAGAAGAAATGGAATAATGCGAATAACAATACGGGTCCATGCTGGAAGCCTGGCCCCGTAATTATCCCCCCAACTTTTTTTTACCAAATGAGTTCCCAGATTGGTCACCAGCTATAGTTAGCTCACACAGGCTTAGCTCTAGAACACCTGTATGACAGAAGTCTGCTATCGTTTACAGTCATGGCAGCCCTGAATACGAGGTTACTCCAATTATGCTGATATAAGGTCAAATATTAGCTTTTGAAAAATGTTGCTGACAGTCTTGGTCTTGAATTAAAGGAGACACACCATGAATTTAAAAAAAATATTTGATATTTAATATCATATGGTGTATGTCCCTCAAACCATTTTCAAAAGGTTTGAGCCTAAATCAACACTCAGATATACTCATCCCAAGTCAATTCTCTCAGGCTTATAAAGCACTTTCAGCTGCAATACCAAAACGTCCAGTTGGCTAGGGGGGTGCTGTACTGCGGTACTGAGCAATTCTGTCTGTCAAAATACATGGGCAGAAAGTTTGGTGAGGTAAGCAAACTTGCCATTCTGAGATGGCCTGTTCAGACACGCCCATTCTGAAAATCTCTGAAATGAGAATGAATGACTGAATGTTAAAAGAAAATATTTTTTGGGGTACAAGAGACACTGGGGAGCCAAAAAAATACAAAAAAAATTAAAAAAAAAGTGAAATTCATGGTGTGTCTCCTTTAACAAATATTTATTGAGTAGCCCAATCAATAATAAACAATTCGTTGGCTTGTTTGCTATGACATGCCAGAGATGTATCTGTGAATATCTTCTGCCACATGGTGTGCCAGTCATACACAATTCAATGTAAATTGGAGCGTTTTTTTCAACAGCATGTAGGTCTTGGCTTTTAGCCATACTTAATTCTGAGGTAGGTTTTAATTAACCTGCCAACAAACGACACGTGTTGAGGGGAGATCAATAAGAACATGGCCTGCTTCTCCAAATAAAGTCATTAATTCCTCTAACAATTTAAATTTACACATTGATTGGAATCATGACTGCACTACTGAAAAGGCCTGTTGAAATGTGTTGGGTGGTTAGTGGTAGTGTACTGTGCATGTGCTGTTTTATGATTTCAGTTGTTATTTTAGTCACCACTTTGTAAATGAATGATGCAGTAGCATCATCATCATCATTACAGTAGGTTGGTTACTGAGGGAGCATAATGCTTCTGACTATACACTCTAACATGGCCATCTGTATTATGTCTAGAATGATGCTTGCAGTCAGACCAGACAATCCCCAGTTTAAACAGGACAAGACTGTCTCGGAGGTCATTATCATTTTCTACAAGCTCGCATTGTGATCTTGTTTATAGGCTATTTTCAACAAAGTAATTTATATATTGGGTTTAAGTGGTTAATGGAGATTTGTGTCATGTCTACTCTCAGCTTATAACTTCCTAACACAGCAAAGGCATTGTGTCACTCCTGGCCTCATTTAGATACTGGGCCTTTCATTTCACTGTGCATGACCAGCTGCGCTCTCCTTTGAAGTGGTACTCTTTGGCATGCAGTGCCTCAAAGAGACAGAGGACTGAAGCCTGATTTACTCTTCATTTCGCCTCGGTGTCGTGCATCAAAAATAAATACCAGATCTAGAAGCTTGCAACCCGTTGTGAGCTTGTAGATCTGCTATTTTCGGTAATCAGTATACATCCGGCATGTAAAGAAACATTCTTAATGGAGCATGCACTTCACCCATTTTCAACCCTGTCTTCAAATAATTGGTCCTCACTTGAACTTGAATCTTTCAGTATCCTGCTGCAAACCCACTTAGTTGCATCATCTTCTGCTTTGTGAGAATCCTCTTTTGCTCTATGAGAAAAACAGCACCACAAAAACAGGTACACAATATGGCAGTTAATTATTATAGTCTACTTTATCAATGTGTGGGTCTCTCCATATGTTTGCCTGATTAAGGGATCTCTTTTCAGATAGTGTGTACCTGAGTCAGAGGGAGCGAGAGAGATAAAAAGTGTGTGTGTGTGTGTGTGTGTGTGTGTGTGTGTGTGTGTGTGTGTGTGTGTGTGTGTGTGTGTGTGTGTGTGTGTGTGTGTGTGTGTGTGTGTGTGTGTGTGTGTGTGTGTGTGTGTGTGTGTGTGTGTGTGTGTGTGTGTGTGTCTGTCTCTCAGGAGATAGAGACAACAGGTGGCAGTTTACTAGGGTAGCATGACTATAGGCCAGATAAGATAGCAAACAGCTGGTGAATACGTGCTTACACACACACACACACACACACACACACACACACACACACACACACACACACACACACACACACACACACACACACACACACACACACCTTTTTCTCTCTCTCTCTCTCTCTCTCTCTCTCTCTCTCTCTCTCTCTCTCTCTCTCTCCCTCCAAGCGTGGACATACATTATTATGCACGCTATAAACAGTATGTATACAATAAATTCCTGGCTTACAATTTTTACTCACTGAGTGGAAATGAGTACAGTTAGCAATTAGCTCACTCTTGTTTCACAACATTAAGTAAGTGTTGTGCTCTTGGGAAATCTTTCCTGCAGCTTTACTTTACACTTCAAACACATATACAGGCCTAGCCAATGTAGCCAGGACTTTTATGATGCACACACACTGCACCATAAATGCCAGTGTAGCTAAGCTGCATTGTTTGCTCAATGAATGATATTGATAGGTAATACCATGGTGTGAGGGTGCATACTGAAAAAGAAGTGGGAGGCAACAGTTGAGTTTGTCCCCTCTGTGTGTTTGATTACGTGTTCAATTATTATGTGTGCTTGAACAAAATTCTGTGTTCATTTACCTTTAAGAACATAGAAAATGGACCATACCTCCGTTCACTTCAACGGGACAGTCTTCTACAGAGCCTTCTATTGGTGAAAAGTGACAAAGCCCTGACCCGGAAGTTTACGGAATGCACTTGAGTCACTATTTCGAGTTTACATGAACTATGTGACGGGCTCTGTCCCCCCCCCCCCCCCCCCCCGTTTATGTAACTCTCCAATAGAAGGTTCTGGACCATACGGTCCATTTCGGTAAAAAAAAAAAAAGAGTTCTAACACTGATGAGTTTACTGCGCATTTGTGCTTGCCTGTGTATTTATTCAAACATTGTTTCAGATCCTGTCTTTGTGTGCGTATCACATTGGCCCTCCCTCCAAAGGTGTTGCATGGTAACCAGATACAACATAGCAACATATACACAGGACAGCCCGCCCCCACACTCCCCTCTCCACTCTCTGCTGCGTGAGTGTGAGGGGGTCAGAAACCAGATGTGTGCCGGTCAGTGTGAGGATGTAGGTCCCTAAAGTGGAGTCTCCTCCACTGGCACTAAAATCTCCCACTTCCAGAACAGGTGCCCTGGTGGATCTCTCTGCCCAACCATGCCGTTTGTAGCGCTGCCTCTACCGGTGCCCCGAGCAGTGCCAGTGGTTGACTGCTTTTCTCTCCTCTGCTCTGCCCTGCAGCACAACCAGGCAGCTGTGCAGGTCAAGGAGGACATGAAGAAGATGGTGCGCCTGCCCATTCTGAGGCCCAGGGCAACAGCAGCAGCTTCAGCAGCGGAGAGCAAAGGGAGCAGGCTTTTTGGAGTGTCCCTGCTGGAGCTGCGCGAGCTGGGATTGGTGGAGGATGGCGTCCCACTGGTGTTGCGGAGTATGGTGGAGCACCTCCGCCAACATGGTGAGGAAAATGTGTGGGAGTAGGAGTGGTGGAATAGAATAGAATAGGGGTTCAGTACCATGCTCAGGAACACCTGGCTTGTAATGGAAATATCAGACTAGCTACCAGAAGCTACCAGACTCCATTCCATTTGGTAGCTCTGGATATGAGTGTCCCTTAAATATGTTTTGAGTTTATGTCCTTTCTACTGGTTGCTGGTAATGTTGATGATCTGGGAAATGTAGTTCATGATTATATTGCCATTTTATCAAAACCTGGTTGGCTGTTGTAGACACAAGTAGGTCTACTGTGTTATCACATCGTTGGTCAAGGTATAATTAATGACAGAGGCTCAAAATAGATACATCATTTATCTTAACTAGAAATACTTAATAATGTGGATGATACTGTCACAAATTTACTACATTACCTTTTTATTAGCCTGGAAACCAGACGAATCTGCCGGTGCAAAAACGAAAAAAAGACCCAAAAAAGCCAGTGACATTAGTCTGGCCATGCTAGGCTACCCCTTTTCGTACTTCTCCTATTTGGCCACTAGATGTCAGTGCAGGACCATGACGTTTATTTCCTGCATGACGTATGCATTGTTGTTTTGGAAGGCATTCTTGGGATATTAGCTACCCAGGTGCGTAATAATGTCAAGTGAGGAGCAGACCAACTGTTATTGTATGTTAATTTGTGTCAATTATTCGACACTAACCTTCTAAACAACCCAGTATATGGTTTTAGTATTGTATCAGTCTCATTAATATGGCGTTTCCTTGTTATTCGGTTTTCCACGAAAGAGATAGACAGCAGGCTAAGTAATACTGTAAGTGAAAGGTATGGGCGAAGGTACGTGTCAGTGCGTGCGGATGTGTGCGTGCGTGCACGACAACACGCTGGCCTGACAGTCAGTGGTGGAAAAAGTTTTTTTTTTTTTACTCAAGTAGAAGTATCAATACTGCCTGTAGAAACGCTCTGTTACAAGTAAAAGTCCAGAATTCAAAATCTACTTGAGTAAAAGTACAAAAGTATTGGTATCAAAATGTACTAAAAGTAGAAAGTACTCATTATGCAGAATGTTCCATTTCACAAGTTTTCAAATGTATAACAAATCTTTTGAAAATAGCAGATCTACAAGCTCACAGTGCAGCAATGCATTGTGAGCTTGTAGCCCTGAAACATGACTGTCAAGCGTCATGTGAACCATGGCTAGTGAGCTTGTAGACCTGCTATTTTCAAATGGCCGAAATGTATAGAGCTGAAGTGGTTAATGTATGTTTTTTTGTAACAATAATCTAAATCTACCAAAATAACTAAAGTTTTAAAATAATTGTAGTGTAGTTAGCCTCTTGATATGTAGTGGAGTAGAAGTAAAAGTACTGAAAATTGGAAATACTCTAAATTGCGTGACTCTCACTCTCAAAGGGTGAGACTTGGCAGCTCTGCTCTAGTACAGTATAAATACCTCAAAATTGTACTCAAGTTCAGTACTGTGTGAGTAAATGTACTTAGTTACTTTCCACCACTGCTAGCAGTGCCAGTACTAGCAGTACTACTAGTGCAGGGGAAGTTCCAACCAGGCATGTCTGTTTGTCAGCGCCTTGGATTCATGGTCATCTTCCTGGTATTAATTAATCTCCAATTCCCATGAAGGAATGAGAGTAGACAGAGTCACCATCTGCAGAGATGTTTAAAAATACTGTTACAGTAACTCAGTGCACTTATGATATCATAATCGGCCCCCTTCAAGTTAATATGAGCTCAGAACCACTCAAGTCATTATGTAGGGGCTGTGAATGGGTAAGTAGTAGCTCCTCCATTTTTGGAACCAAACATGGTGTATGATTTTAAGCCTTAAACCATCGCTATCAATCCAATAACACAAATGCATATAATAAATATTACACAGTATAATCCCCAGTGTTCATTTATGTTATTGTAACTTACAAAATGTTGGTTACATGTGTACACATTTTTTAAAGACTTTTCACTGTGTATCAGAAATCAGTGGCTTGCTGTACCATCTTGCTGTTCACCAAATGATTGTTTTTAGTCTGAAAGGCTATAAATATATTTGCTTGCTTGCTTGGATGTGCCAATAAATAGATTTGTTTTTTCACCAAATGACAAGACATGCACCAAGCCTGACCTCTGCCCTCTGATCTCTGCCCTCCAGCCCTGCAGCAGGAGGGCCTGTTCAGGGTGAACGGGAATGTACGTGCTGTGGAGAGCCTGAAACAGCGGCTGGAGAGCGGTGAGGACACGGATGTCTTATCCGAGGCCGACGCGTGTACTGTGGCCAGCTTGCTCAAACAGTACCTCAGGAACCTTCCGGGCGGCCTGGTGGACTCCACGGTTCAGCACGCACTGATAAAGCTGCAACAAGGTACTACAAGAGAGAAGATGTACTATGCCATTTTTGTGTACCAGTCACTATCATATGTGCTTCACAAAAAATGTAATGAAAGAATGGATATTTACGTGTCGGTGAGACTAACTAAACATTAGTCTTTCTTAGCCAGACACTGGAGATATTCCACCCAACAATATGTCTGGTGAAATCAAAATTTGGAGATTTAACAAATGATGACTGCATTGTAGAACAATTCAAAGTCTTTATGGCCGTCCTTCATATTGGGATGGTGATATATTATTGTTTTCCAAAGCAGTAGGTGTAGGTTTATTAGCAGACTTTTTCTCATCTGTTCTAGCAACTGCATAGTTGCTGCAGAGATGGGCCATTGAGATGTACAACTACAGTACAGTATGTGTCGGCAGCATCAGAATACGATTGTGTGTCTGTATCATGGTACCACATATTCAGATTTAATATTACAAAGAGCCACAGAGGAAGGCTTGCCTTATAGATATGAGGGCAACCAGTTAAGGACATGTCCAGGTTATTAAGTCTATTAATATAATTACAATGTCATGGTCAACAGTATCAAAGGCCACACTTGGGTCAGTCAGTGGACTTGCTGTTCACGTTTGTAAGTCATTTTCTACCATTGAGTTTGACCATAGTTTTCAGCCCACTCTTTATATTAAAATGCAGTAGCAAAGCTGTGAGAGGTGAGAAAGGTGAGAGATGACAGTTACTCTAGCTCTTGGCACAGCACGCGCATACAAAATAAGTCCCCCCTCGTATTTACTGCAAATTGCAGGATTTGTTTTTCTTTTATTTGTGTCATAGCTGTTCCCATCATAATCATAATAACTGTAAACAAATACATTTACTCAGCTGTTGGCCGTTGAGGTCTGTATGTAGGTCATTGGCTGTGTTTGGCTCGTAAGCAGAGCTATGTTTAGATGCTGATATGCTCGATTACCAGCACCCCCCCATCTGGGGTTCACCACTGGTTGCATACTCACCGACTCATACCGCGCGCGTGTGTGTGTGTGTGTGTGTGTGTGTGTGTGTGTGTGTGTGTGTGTGTGTGTGTGTGTGTGTGTGTGTGTGTGTGTGTGTGTGTGTGTGTGTGTGTGTGTGTGTGTGTGTGTGTGTGTGTGTGTGTGTGTGTGTGTGTGTGTGTGTGTGTGTGTGTGTGTGTGTGCCAGTCAGTCAGTCAGTCAGTCAGTCAGTCAGTCAGTCAGTGGGTGAGAGGGTGTGTGTTTCATTTTTATGTGTGTGAGGTGGTGTGAGTGTGTGTGCATATCAGCAATTGTGGGAGGTGCATAGTGTGTGTTACTGTGTGTGTGTGTGTGTGTGTGTGTGAGAGAGCACCTTTGTATTATATGTTTTTATGTGTGTGGTGGTGGGTGCACGCCATACATACATGGACGGATTATGGATCGGGCCATTGACCAGGGGTCCCTGGGGTGCCTATAGACGAATCCACAGACGCGCTGCCTGTAGCTGCCTGTAGGCGGCCATTGCTGCGGTGTCGCGTCCGCGGAGCGTTGACACCGCAGCAATGGCTGCGCGCAGGGCAGCGCTCCGTGGATTCGTGTATATGGACTAAGATCCTTTATATCCTTTAATGTCCATTTTATGGTAAATCCTTGACCATAAAATGTCTAAAGGAGTTTTCTTAACCCACACATGCTTTACAATCCGAGTAGTGTGTTTGCGTGCCCACCCGATGGCCTGTTCGTGGGGTGGGCCCTAAAAATTAATTGGTCAAGTAGCCTCCTTGAGTCTTAATCCGTCCCTGTATACAGTACATGAATATGGGGTAGCATATCCCTGTGTGTGTACATGTGTTTGTGCCATGCACAGTAAAATCCTCCGTTAATTTCTCTCTAGCGTGAAAATGTACACTTGGAGGCCCCTTTTTCACCAAAAGAATTTTGGTTCTAACACCGGTTTCGTTCTGGATTCTTGGAACCGTGGCGCTTTCTAGTGAACCGGCCAGTGATTCCACCAGTTATAAACAGAACCATTGTAATCATCAAGGATATGTCATCAACGGAGGCCGTTGATTTCTACAGTCTACAGCTCAGGTTCTCAAGGTGGGGCCCGGGGACCCTCAGGGGTCCTTGGGGGTGATGGTAAAGGAACTTGCTCACTCACTCTTTGATCTCCATGTGGGTAGGATAGTCTCCAGTACACACGCTTCCACCCTCCCCCACCCCGTCCTGTGAAGCCCCCACCATACATGTATCTAGTGCTGCACAATTAATCGAAAAAAGATCGTGATCTCGATTCAGACACCTGTGCAATCTCGATTTTAAATGATGGCGATTTTTTTTTTTTTCTTAAAATTTTTAAAATATTTTTATATTTACAAGAGAATCGTGTGAGAATCGTGATCTCAATTCTTATGGAGGAAAATCGTGATTCACATTTGAGCAAGAATCGTGTAGCACTACATGTATCCTAAACAGCCCGACCCGAATAGCCTTAGTCTCTCCATTCATTCACCGTTAATGAAAATATGAAGCCCTAATTTGCGGTAACGGTAGGCAACAACGTCCCAGATTGATAAACCAGATTGTTTACATTCTGTTCATGTAATTTGACAGCACATAAAGTGAAAAGTCATGTTCTATAACAATATTTTGGTTAGTGTGGAGTGGGGGTAAAGTGAGGCACTAACTGTAAAACCTCAAGGACATAAAAGGTAAAGTGAGTTCTTTGGCCACAATAGTGTCTGTGCTTGTTCTCATCATTAGGTTCAATCTGGGTAATGTCTACACAGGCTCCATCTTGACTCATGTTTGTTGCTTTAGTGTCATAGTTAATGTTAATATCAATCAAATGAATAGATTTATCCTTTTTTTAGGGCTTTTGGCCAAAAGATGCATTAGAAGCCTTCTTTGGCACAGCAATTAGCCATGATTTATGAGCAAGAAGATTTGTTATGCTTGTAAGGCTGCATGTATACGTTTTATTTGTTCGGTGAGAACATTTTCTTGTTTATTTCACTTACACAAATTAGTAATTGTTTTCTTATTCAGTTTTCTTCCCTTTTTATCATTGTTCAAATAAAGTTCATCTAGAAATCACCAACTTTGGTGCTTTTTAAAATGAATGTATTCATGGATGGATAGATGCATGGATGGATAAATAGGTCAAATACATTGGTGGATAGATTAATGGCTTCACCTTTTGCCAGACAAACGTTTTATATAACGGCAAATAAATACTTTGTGCACCATGTGCTCGCCCTGGGTGCCAACTGGTGCAATAATGAGAGCCAGTTCAGGCAGATAAACTTGAGTGGATCACACATTGCGCTATATTGGTTATGTAACTGTGATGTTTCAAGCAGCTGACCAATTTGGCGGCTTATTTAACCACATTAACCCTGGAATCCCTGTTTTTTTGGGCATGTCATTATAGGCAGAAATGTTCCAAAAATAGCTAAAATAGCAGCTCTACAAGCTCACGACGCGTAAGTATATAGAGCTTAAGCTCACCGCATTCCACTGCTGTTCTCTCGCTATCACATTCTGCAGGTTGGTATGCAGTGGTGGAAAGTAACTAAGTATATTTACTCTGTACTGTACTTAAGTAAGGTACTACTACTTTTTGATCCTATACTTCTACTCCACTACACCTCAGAGGCAAATATTGTACTTTTTACTCCACTACAATAATTTGACAGATTTAGTTACAAGTTACAAGGTACTGAATGCCAAGATCAAATATAATTACCTGCATTCACAAACCTCTTTCCCAGTCTGTACGTGAGTTATATGGTTGAAGTATGTCAATAAATGTATAATCCAGTGCTCTCCAGGGTCACATTATACTGTATATAAATCTATATGCAGTAGTTAAATTAAATTAATTAAAAGAACCATGGACAACAATACCCTTGAGGATAGTTGGGTGGCATGAGTATGGCTAAAACTATAATTATGAACACTTAATATTGCAGCTATTAAAATCTTCAAAACGGTTATGATTAGCTTACAGATTACATACATACTGTACAAGAGAATCAGCCTGCTACTCTCCTTTATATTGCTATATATATCTGGGAAATACCTAGGGGGTCTCCTTTCCCCTCTGTGTGATTAAAATAGAAAATGACTATTTTATATGTACGTATTAGCCGTAGTATGAATGGCATGTGAATATCTAACAACAGAGCTGTTCTCAATGCAAAGATCACGCCATGCACCAAGGCTGCCTTGGAAAACCGTATTAATGAAGGGCTTGCTTCTACTGGCTGACAGTTTGCTGTCAAGGCAAGATATTGCCTTTTAAAAAATTGTCAGTGATGGCCTTGCAATGTCCAAAACGCTCACGTGAGAATTGCACACGCAAGGGATCATTCTGCTGATTAACTACACACTAAAGACGGAGATGTTTTGAAAATTTAAAAGCAATAATGTTTTACTTCACCTGGAATTGACTTCAAAGTTCAAGAAGAATCAAGCAGAATCAAGAGGTCATTTTCTCATACAGGTACAGGTGAAATGTTGGTGGGACATGTTCCGCAGATACAGGGCTAAGAAATTATAGATAAATGTACAGCTAAATATATAATAAATGAAATAAAGCTACAGATAAAACGGCAGGTATGGTAAACCACTTAAGACAGGTATGACATCTTTAGCAGCTGTGTCAAAAGATGACATACCTATATCAATCTGTTTTAAATTGTAGATTAATTTGTGTATTTAGTTAAATGTTTGATGCAGCTAGTTTTATGTTCCATCTGACACACACACACACACACACACACACACACACACACACACACACACACACACACACACACACACACACACACACACACACACACACACACACACACACGCGCACACACAGTCGCTCAGACACAGTCACATGCACAGACTGACACAGATACACAGTGTGGTTGAGTCAGGATCAGTAACCAAGTCTCTGACCCAACAGTGAATGGTGGCATCAACATGTTTTCAAGATGTGTGTGCTTTGCTTACCACAACTCCTGTTCCTGGATACATGAGTCATCATGCCATTGACAAAATAAGTTGACTGCAACACTGATCTTTCATCTACTCACTAGTTCAAGCACCTGACTGATCACTTCGTCTCCACATTGACCCACATACAGTACAGTATGTCTACTACATTGACCTGTGCTGCCCCATGGGCAGGTCAATGTACACTGGGCATAATGTTGATGTAATGCTGAATGCATATATTGTTATTGACCAAAACGGTTAATTTTCAGGAAATGGAAAAAATAAATGAAAGAAATAAAATGTTCCAATGGATCCAATGTAGTTATTTAGTCACAAGCATATTTTGGGCATGTCAATATAGACGAAGATCATCACGACACTGTCATACAAACAAATTAAATAGGGTGATACAACGGCGACGATGTATAGACAGGCCGCATTGCTTTCCTTTCCTTTGTCTTCTTGTCATTTCTGAAAGTGTTGGTGATGATATTTGTTGAACTAAAATAATTAATTGTCAACCAAGTAGTCACGCTGACCACTCATCTTGTGTGTGTGTGTGTGTGTGTGTGTGTGTGTGTGTGTGTGTGTGTGTGTGTGTGTGTGTGTGTGTGTGTGTGTGTGTGTGTGTGTGTGTGTGTGTGTGTGTGTGTGTGTGTGTGTGTGTGTGTGTGTGTGTGTGTGTGTGTGTGTGTGTGTGTGAGAGAGAGAGAGTGTGTCTGTGTGTGAGACTGGGGTGGTGTTGATGGCTATAAAATATGTAGAATTTCTGTAATCGTAGTAGCACTTGTGTCCATCTAATCTACTCCCTTGTGTTGGTGTATTCCTCCAGAGTATGGTGATGATGGTTCCTGGGCGGACATGAGAGAACTGCTGCAGCAGCTTCCAGATGTACACTACAGCCTCCTGCACTTCCTGTGTCACTTCCTCACCCAGGTGGAGAGCCACCACAAGGACAACCGAATGACCGTACATAATCTGGCTACCGTCTTTGGACCCAACGTCTTCCAGTGAGTCTTTCTTTTAATTATTATTATTTTGTTTTTTCCAATGGAGAGAAATGAAGGCAACGAACAGAAACAAGCATTACTTTGAATTAACATGAATTACTAATGAACTACTCTGTGAATTACTTAATACACATCAGTCTAATATGGCACCGGTGCAGAAAAATTCTGTAGTTCACATTAAGAGGCACGAAAATACAGAAAAACAAAGTCTACGCTCAAATTAGAGATGCTGTGTTGCAATTAAGTGTGGTTGCTTATCTGCTTACACTAAGTCAGTTCAGGGCAGTCTCCAGTCAGGAGATCACAGTCAGATCTGGAGTGTAGTTCTAACAAACACCTTGGTGCAACTTAGACACCAGTGATGTATCCTGAAGTCATCGGGTGTTTCAACATCAGGCCCTGGCTTGTGTCTTAAGTACTGTTGCTTGTGTGGTCCACGGATCCCCTGCTTGATCTCCACAGCCATCTTGACACCTTTTCTGCAGTGTCTGTGATGTTTTTGATGGCTCCTCTATTGTGCAGTCCCTTCACTCCCAGCATCTTGAATGCCCTGATGGTCAACTTATCCTCTGCACATGGCCTCGATGGATTTGCATCAGGTCCTCCATCCCTTGCTTCGGCATTTGCCTGCCAGCTCCTCATACTTGGACCTCTTCCTCTCAAAGGCCTCCTCCATCCGGTCTTACCAGGGAACAGTCAACTCCAGCAGGACCACTTCCCTTGTTGTTTCTGACACCAGGACCATGCATGTCTGGCCTGATGTGGTCGCTGCAATGTTCTCCGCAAATTTGACCACTTAAAATGGTAAAACTGGATCAGTAAAGGATTTAACTGTGTAGTGGCAGGCATAGGAAGGAGAGAGAAGACTCTGGTGGGATTTGATCCCAGATCAGCAGCAGCATGTGTTGGTACATATGGTTGTGGTTTTTGTGTCACAACCCTGTGAAGGCTTTTCATGAAGAAATAACACTCCGAAGTGTTATCTTGATTATAATTAACAGGCAACGTTACAGACCTGTTTAGATGTTTACCTGTTATTGCATGACATAGCTAACACTCCTGAAAAAGGATTCGCTAGTAGGTTAGCAATCCTGCCCATGACCTTTCTAGAGTGTTTGTAACAGGGGTTTTAATAGCTGACAGAGAAAGACAACTTGTCTGACTCGGCTAAAGATAGCCACAAGGAGTCATAACGACTTATCTGGTGGATGCTGTATCCTCTCACCCCCATAATAACCCATCTACCCAATTCCCTATGTGTGACAAGGCAGGTTTCATGTCAGTAAACATTTTGGGAAAGTAAAACGTAGCCACTTTAACCTTATATTCCTCATTGTACGTCAAAGTGAAAATAGCAGATCTAATCGTGTTGTGAGCTGGTAGATCTGCTATTTTCCCTGAATGTCTGCCTATTTTTGTCAAAGTTCACATATTGTCGCGGAGTGTTCGCCCAGAATAAGGGCACTATGGTTCATATTTTAGTTACAGTATTCATGAGATAATAAAAAATGCAATCTGGTACCATTTATCGCATGCCATTAAGACTTTATCTCTCAAATCGTTCCTGCGAAAACTGCGAACTAATGACAGAAGAAAATCATATAGGCACTCCATTGATGTTTGGACTTGGTAAAAGTGTGATATATACGTACATCTGTATCTACATATACAAATCTACATAGTTTTCTTATTTGTTCTTTCTGTTTGTGTCGTGTATCCACACCTGTGTGCCACTGCCCAGCATTACTTTTCTCCACCTTTTATCACCTTTTTATTGTGTGTATGTGCTACTTATCACTATAAGCCTAACCCTTGTGATAGTTTACAATTTCTTATCACAATCACAATTGGTTTTATAGGCCAGTACATTTGCACATTCGAGGAATTTGACTTGTGTAATGTGTATTGCTTGTGACTCTCCACAAGCAATACAACGCAAAAAGAAGCTAGAGACATTTAAGTCTAGAAATATAATAAGATTATGTAACAAGTTATGCACACG
Organism: Gymnoscopelus microlampas; assembly: GCF_963454915.1. NCBI lineage: Eukaryota > Metazoa > Chordata > Actinopteri > Myctophiformes > Myctophidae > Gymnoscopelus > Gymnoscopelus microlampas. The sequence continues at coordinate 40,942,715 of NC_139939.1, forward strand.
TTCAATGTGAGGACCTTTCTAAATACTCTGATTGGCAAGCATGGCTGCCAGAGTATTTTCACTTGCGTGACTCACTGTCAGTAGTATTCAGTTTCAATTTCCCCTGTCTGTTTCTCTCTGTATGTCTGTCTGCATTTCCCTCCCTCTTTCTGACAGACACTCTCTCTCACTCTCTCTCTCACCTTTCTCCCTCGTGAAATATCAGTCAACAGGTGGCGCTGCAGTTCACTTAGTAAGACTGGAAGCATTACCGAGCATGGCTCAGTAATTTTCAGGCTTTTCAGACATTACCACTGGAATCCCTTGTAAATGTCCCTTCAGACTGAAATCTTCTATTGTTTAAACATTACCAGAGAAATTTGGCACAATTTGTACATGGGTGCAATTCTACAGCAGTGACCCTTGCTTCACCCTCATTTGGTTATATTCCTACTGTGGAGCTCAACTGGCCAGTACAAACACTGACTGTCTTCCGTAGTTGTTGTTGTGCACTGAGATACTCCATTCTGAACCAGGGTCAAGTCCCTTGCTTTTGTGTCCATGTGTGTCTGATGTGTGTGCCTGTTTGTGGTTAGGATTGTATATGTGTTTTGTGTATCGTTTTTTGTATTGTCTTGTATATATTTATTTTATATCATGCTGCTGTAACCTTAAATTCCCTTCAGGCATTATTAAAGTGTATCTCATCTCATTTCAATGATGAAGTGCACCAGCCTAACAGATACATGTTATGTGCAAACATAGCTGGCCATAAAAATAATTTCTTATTAGTAGTTGTTGAGTGAGGTGAGATTTTCCTAACCAATTGAAGGATTCAAACTTGCAGAAGATTGAGATATTCAATTCTTAAAAATTAGCACAAAAAGAAAACCTAAACAAAAACCCATAATCAATTAACCATAAAATCCCAGCATACTGGTCATACATATTGGTCATTACTCATATCATTATAGGCCTATTGCAGCCCTCACCATGTTGTCCATGATGTTGTGATCAGTGGGCCATGGGTCATTTTTCCTGTCATATTTGTACGTTCTTTGGCCACTGTCCTCTTTGCTGCTTGTGCACTTGGCACTGCACTGGCATTTCCAGTAATAAACCTTGGTCTTTGTGCCAGGACAGCTGGGCTCTGCTGGGCAGTAGTAAGACAAGGCCATAGATAACCATGTACAGTATGTTCTCTTTATAAGTGTGTGCGTGCGTGCGTGCGTGCGCGAGCGGCACGCGCAGTGTATGTACATGAGAGATGGGATATTTTAGCAGTTATTTTTAGGGTTAAAGGGCACGTACACACTATACAACGTTTAAAGTGGTCGTTAATCGAGAAGGAAGATAATTTAAGGAAAGGACTCGCTGGACACCGGGTATGCGCCATGGCGCTCATGGTTGGCAAATTCGCACCGGAAGTTCGATGACATAACATTGGAGTCTATGAGAGCCGGCTGGACCAGCTATGAACAAACACTATTTCTGAACGATCTGTGACCTTTGTCATATAATCGGTTCAGGAATGGAAAAGAAGACATCTCACTGGTTGTTTTCTAATCACTTGTTTTTCGATGTGCACGGTACATAATTGCATTGAGGCACCTAAACAGTGGCAGGTATCGTTTCTGGCTTGTGGGTATTGCGAGATTTGGTTGCCAGGCAGGAAGTCTTGTGATACTTTGGCACATTCAGAAACGTACTTTGTACTCTTTAGATACCTCTATAAAATGATACAGTGTACACATTGAAAAGCAACACAGCAGAAAACAATGTGTGATATGTTTTCTTTTCTTTTCCTGAACCGAGTATTTTACAAAGGTCTCAATCGTTCAGAAATAGTGATTATTTATAAGCTGGTCCACCTGGCTCTCATTGACTCTTGCACGTATTGCTGAGAACTGTGATTGAGGGGACAGACATACATTCATATACAGACTGAGAAATGCTGGTGTAAAAAGGTGCCAATGCGTTGCTGCATTGAGGCCTTCCTCTCAGTATGCAGTAGCCACATACAATAAAGGCCTTTTCACTTTTAAATTGTCTACAGTTTTTTACAGTACTGCATATCATCACCACTCAATTTCTCCTTACAGAGCACCTCTCTACACTACACTTGACTGAGAGTAGAGTACCGTAGCATTCCTTTATTTTGTATTTCAGTCATGTAATTTCTTATTTCAACTCGAATGTAGAACAGGAGACAGACCCCACACGCTACCTTTGGTTTTATCTTATTAGAGGTGCTTTGACCTTCTCATAAAATGAGAAGGTCCATACTCAAAATAGCAAGTAAAAGTCTGATTTATTGAACAATATGGAATGATGTTCAATGAATTCTTTATTTTAATTTGAATACATACATTTTCTGTTTTTCTATCTCCTATTATCAGTGTGCCTCCGGGTTTTGAAGCAATGAGGGACCAGAACATCTGTAACAAGATCATGGCCAAATTTATTCAGAACTACAGCAGTATCTTTGAGAACCACACAGACAAAGAGCTGCCAACTCTCATCATTGTTAAGGTACGTACACCGACAATTATCCATATTGGTCAATCATTTTGGTTTATCTCGAAATACTTGTACACCACGAAAAAGATTATTGTGTTTTTCCTATTAAATAATTCGTTTTTTTGTGGTCAGGTTTCAAAACTTAACTAAGTCATGCCTGCACTTCCGTTCAGAAGAATGTTGTACAAAACTAGAAAGGGGTGCTCTGTGGAGGGCGTATCTCAACCAGGCTGGGCTGCCTACCCAGCGAGAGATCAGCAGATGTTGACTTTTACTAGCCTCTCGAAGCACTTCATGACTACTGATGTCAGCGGAACAGGGCGATAGTCGTTCAGGCCGGCTGGGGAGGCGTTCGTGTGTATGGGGATAGTGGTGGCCCTCTTGAAACACGTGGGTACCACAGACTGGTCAAGAGAGAGGTAGAATATGATCATGAACACTGGCGCCAGGATGTCAGCACCGGTATCGCAGGTCCCTGTCATCAGAAATGCTGTATCTGTCCACGTGTCTTCAAGTCACGTTTCATGCCAGCCGGACCAGAAGGGATATCCAGGGCGGGTCATTGATACCGTATCGATGACCCGCCCTGGATATCCCTTCTGGTCCGGCTGGCATGAAACGTGACTTGAAGACACGTGGATAGATACAGCATTTCCGATGACAGGGACCTGTGCAACTGTAACGAGATGACCAGGGGGAAATTTGGAGGGAGGTTGAACCTTGAACCTTGAACCTTCAGAGGTTTGGAGGGTGGTGGGCCCTTAAAGAGCTGGACCTGGTCCTGCCACGGGATCGCCCCCCTCTCGCGCCGTTTTTTTTTACAACATCAGATCAGACACGGGGTGGGGGCAAGTGTCTGGTTACCCTGCATGACACCGTGCTTGCCAGGCAAAAATTTCACTCCCGAATTTTGCATTAGTGAGCAGTTACTGTAAAGTGAGCACATGCACACTATACTATATACACTATATTTCTGGGATGATACAGATACCTGAGACCTCTGCTGACCTATGGGAAACTATTCAATCAAAGTAGCTGTCTTCTTCAGATCATCTTACACACAAACAAACCCTGCACACGTGCATGTACAGTATACACACACATACATACACACACACATGCACGGTCAAATGCATGGGACTTCTGTCTATCTCTGCGTTTCACACACATAAAGTATGTGCAGTGGTGGACATTAAAGAAGTACATTTAGTATCTTTTTTAGTATCTGTATCTTGAGAAACGGGGATAGACTCCTGCTCTCTGGCTCATACCGACAATAATCCTCTCCGACCTACTTACTTACTTACTTACTTGAGTATCTGTACTTTACTTGAGTATTTGTATTTTTGGATACTTACGACTATGACCCCATTACATTTCAAAGGCACATTTAGAGTAAGCCCTATCTCAAATATATAGTGACACACTTTTTGTACTTTGTAGTTTTAAAAGCATTTACTTTTGAATACTTTTTAAATATATTTTTTTAAGCAAGTACTCCAGTACTTTAACTCAAGTACAAATTTGAATGTTTGACCAGGAGTAGCAATACTTTGACTCAAGTACTGATGTTGAGTACTACTGCATACTCTTCCAGAAAATGCATGCGCGTGCACTAAACTGACCTGGGAAGGCCTCCATCTTGCAGGGCATGCCTGTCAGCACATAGCGTATGACCACTGCTGCTACTGTAATAAAAATCTGTTTTGGACTGGGGGAGGAGGTCAGGCTTGTCCTGTGTGAATGTGTTTATGTCTTTTCATGTGTTTGACCGCAGGTGGAGGGGAGTATAACGATAGTGGAGGTCATCTGTTCCACAGCTGGTTGTTGTAAGGGTTCAAGTGCATGTAGTTAACCCATTCAATCCGAGAACGCATGTACAGTAGCTGTGTCATTATTTTATACTTTGGGCTATTCAAAAATGGCAGATATACAAGCTCATAGCGCAACACTCGGTTCCACGCTACGAGCTTGTAGATCTGCTATTTATTTTGTTGAAAAATCGTGACATTTTTCACTAAAATCTTTGCTTTTGTGGGTTCTACAAATGTCTTCTAAATCATAACAGTTTTATTTATTTTTATTTGGGGTTTTTACGTTGAACAGTATGTTAAGATTTCTGTACGCAGCATTGGCCTGGGTATTTCATGGGTGAAGTAGGATCTCTCTCCCTGTCTTCCTCCCATACTCTCTCCCTCCCCCTTCCTCCCTCTTCGCGACGCATCGATCAGCTTTCTGAGGTTCGGTACCCAGCATTGCTCTCTCTCTCTCTCTCCCCCTCCCTCCCCACTCCCTCTCCATCTCTTTCCCTCCCAAACTGTAGTACAGATCGAAGAAAGACGGTAGAAAGAACAAAAGCACTAGACCTGCTTTGAGGTCCTGCCCTCGGGTAGGAGATACTGTATGCTGCCCTTCTATTTAAGAAGGCAAAGGGCAGTGCCAGTTTCATCCTCTCTGCCATTAGGCTCCTTAATAAACACAAACCCCCTAATACCTGATCTACCTCACCTGGTTGAACTGGACTTGCTTGCTAATGCCCCCCATGAATATGCGCACACAGCCACACACACACACACGCGCACACGCACGAAGACAGGCGCCTGGATGAGCTGGACTCCATGGACATACATACATGCACACACACATGAAAGCATACACAAACACATTATGGGCGTTCCACGTGTCCAAGTGTGGAGAGGACAGTGCTTTCTTTTAAAGACCCTTTTAAATTTAGAATTGGGTAATAGGCATACCTTTTTATAGAATTTAAGTACTTTGCTAGGTGTTCTAATTGTGGTGTATATTTATGTATTGTCTTGTCTTTAATGTATGCATTGACCCGAGCAAAATGATTTTCCCTTGTGGATAATAAAGGATATCTAATCTAATCTAGTGTTTTTTCTTAGTTATAACAAGACTGAACTAACAGTAAAAAAAAAATTGCGATGTGTGGTGTTTAGTCCGTATTGGGAAAGCAAAACACAATGTCACACAATGGTTGTACATGTGATCTTTTTTTTTTTTTACCTATTAATGCTTGTACATGCAATCTTTTTTCCAACTGGTCGGGAAAAAAAGCTGCATTTGCTTTACCATGGAAATGCTTTGATTGATATTTGCGTTTGTGTCAATGGTTGAGTGATACAGTATTTACAGCGATGAGGCATGTCTCATATGGCTGAGGTGTGCGTTATTGTGATTTGAGCATGGCTAGAAAGAAACTGACTACAGTTCTGCTGAACCTATTTTAAATAACCTCACCTTAAAACTGAAGCTCCAATTGCAGGAGCTGCAACCAGGTAACAGAGGGGACCCTGGCCTATATAACAGAGCTTGTTGCTCCTTAGGGCTGCAGCATGAGAGATTATATATACAATAGATGAACCGCCTGTGTGAATAACATACTTGTCCTATCTCTATTCCCAGGAAGCAAACGTGACAGAGATGGACACAAAGAACTCATCAGGCGGCACACCTTCAATGACACCGACACCAGTTCCCAGGAAGAAGAAGGTGCGTGTGGGTTTTATCACGCACGTATGTCTCTGTGCGCATGTGTATCTGTGTGTACGTGTGGAAGTGAGTGTGAATCTGTGTGTGTGTGTGTGTGTGTGTGTGCGCGTGTGTGTGTCCACAATGCGTGTGTGTCTGTGTGTGTGTGTGTGTGTGTGTGTGCACGTGTGTGCGTGTGGATCATGTGAGTTTGTGTCTGGGTGACTGTGTGTGGATGTGCGCAGATGCCCTTGACTTTGTGTTACTCTGCATGCATACATAAGTGTTCCTGTCCAAACGCACCTGTTATAGAACCCTCTTATGCCCAGGTTTGTATGTGCCTGGTGTGAAATGCACACACATTCCCTTATGCACAGTATAGACCTGCATGAACCCTACAAATTCCCTTACATAGTCCATTTAACACCAACCATGTGACCTGTGTTGTTGACGCGATTAACATACGTGGGTATGTTTTGGAAAAAAAGCTGTTTTTGTACGCAGTGGGACAATTTCTTCTTGTTCTTTGTGTGTGTGTGTGTGTGTGTGTGTGTGTGTGTGTGTGTGTGTGTGTGTGTGTGTGTGTGTGTGTGTGTGTGTGTGTGTGTGTGTGTGTGTGTGTCTCTCTCTCTCGCTCTCTCTCTGTGTGTGTGTGTGTGTGTGTGTGTGTGTGAGAGAGAGATTTGTAAGATATTATTGCTTTCAGCTGACCTCAGCATATGGTATTTCATGTCCTTCTGCCATGTGATGTGAACAGAAAATGTCTCTTTAGTGGACTTCATATTTGCCAATGACGTTACTGATAAGTTATCTTGGCTTGATAATCACATGGTTTCCAATACTGTTCAAATGGCAATTTTCCAGCAAGTGTCTTACTATTACACTTACTATTACATCGAATGGCTATTGTGTCTAGATTCCGTTATTTAGATAATATGCTGTCATGCTATAAATGTATATACTCTACAGCAATAAAATACACAAATCAGTCACACGTTGGTGTATTTAACATGCTGTGTTAAGTATAAGCTTAGAATGCTAGTTCAATTCAGTTCAGTTCAAATACATTCAGTTCAATCCAGTTCTTTGCAGATGGTTTCAGTCAAAACAACATTAAAAGGGAAAAGGAATAAAAAGGCATTACACACAACAAATCACATCCAACGGACATTTATCATGGTCAGACCAGGACCTGACAGCTCCATAATCTAAGACTCATCACTGATGTTTCTATAATGTAATTGCTATTATTATTCTCAGGCGAAATGTAGTATCCCACCAGACGTCAATGACGTTTTGAGTGACACCTCCATCAAAACCCCAACAGCCACGCCAAGGAAAAAGAAGGTACAGTATACATATGTTTCTGTTGTATACAATGCAGTACCTCAACTTCAAGGGGTTTATTTATTTTTTCAGGTTTATTTTTTTTAAGGGTGCCAGAAAAAAAGGTCGGTGAATTCGTTTTTTAAATGGGTGAAACGTTTTTTGGGGTCATGTAGATTTTTATTTTTATTACGTTTATCTCGTTAAACTTTAGAAAAATATATTTTTTGACGATATCCCCTTGTCCCAAACAGGAAATTCTGTTTGATGTAAAACAAGTCCTTCCTGGGTTTCTCATACTTTACCCTGCCTACAGTACTGCACGTCTCGAATGGCGTGAGGCCAGTGTCGTCATGACAGTCTGATGGCACCAGCGCCCTCGCGACTCACAGTCACATGACTTAATTTGATAAAGAGTGATCGGCAGGAGGAAACCTCCACAACACAGTAATCATAGTGACAGACAAACAGGAGCTTTGCCATAGTCTCCCTCTATGCTCTGAGTTGTTGCTATACAAGAACACTGTTACAAATAGGTCAATATGTGTAGAATCGGATTATGACGTTGGATCATTTGTTTGTGTTGTATTACCCTCACATGTTTTTTTCTTTTCAGAACTGTGTTATGTTAGCATTGTCATCCAAAACTGTCGGGCCAGGCAAAACAGTCTATTTTGAACTTATTTCCCAATGGCATATACTTTTTTTTTTAAGTCCACATTTCCTATGTTTATAGTAAAGATTGAGTGGTGGAATTAATTAAAGACGTCTGTGAAACAAGCTTTTAAAGTTTGTTTATTGGATTTTGACAGAAGCATTCATTGCACACTTACTACAATACATATATTATTGCATTGCCTCATATAGATCCTAATTAAGAAAAAAATGTTACATGGCAAATTTGTTTTAGTCCCTCCCCCCCCAAATGAAAAGCACAAAGGGCAAGGGTCTTACAAGAGTACAGAAACTCGGTTTAAGCGGTTGTTTCACTGACATTAAAAAAAATATCACTCTGTCTTACAACTCTGGATGACAATGCCATGTGATAGAGTCCCAGAGCTACAGTGAAAGGGGTGGTCACAGATGGGGCTAGTGTACTGAGTAACACTCTTCACAGCGGTAGGGTTTCTCTGCAACAATAAAGTGCTGATGAGTCTAACCATTCATTTTAAGCAATAATTTATACTTAGTTGCATCACGGTGTTGTGTGGAATGCTTTGTGAGCTCGTACATGACAGTCATTAAGTAGTCATATCTTTTAAAACTCTGCATTCAAACTGTTACCACCACAGGCCACTGAAATGTATGTTTCCCTGGCTGTTATAAGCACAGGCATGGGCCAAGTCTAATGTCACGTGGAGCGCCAGAGAGAAGATAATAGAAGTGCTGAACTGCACTGATGCCAGATTTTGCGAGAGAAATAAGCAACCAGGTCTATATGAAAACAAGCCCAAAAGAAGCGACTAGGCCACATGATCACTTTAAACCTATCCATAGGCTATTTGAAAATAGCCGATCTACAAGCTCACAGTGCGTCGCAATGCGACGCTCTATGAGCTTGTAGATCTGCTATTTTCATTTTGTATTTGAAAAAGTATGAATCATTTTGAAACAATTGAACAACACAAATCTTGTATGGCGGTCCCTGGCCTCAAAATATTTTTCAGATGGGGTCTGCGGACAAATACATATTAATTTGGGGGTCCTTGACATGGAAATGGCTTGAGAACCACATTTAGGAAGTAAGCCCAAATAAGCAACTACACTTTAGAAACAAGCCCCAAAAAACGCACAACTACCAATATTTTACAGAAAAACATGCCCAAAGTCGCTTATAATAAGCAGACCTGGCAACACTGCTGAACTAGCTGACAATGGGATTAAGCTTGGTGGAGTGGAAAAATAAGGCCTTGTTGATGGAGGATGTTTTGTCTTCTTCTGGAAGTCAATGACATTTACCATTGCTTATTTTTATCTCTCTGCCAGGCCCAAGGTCAGGAACGGAGATTATGTTTTCAGTAGATCCAATTGAAATTTCTTTCACCATTTTGCATATATTCAAAATGTTTTGCTGCTACTCCTACTAATTTTGTCCACAACCCACAAATCGCTACTCATTGTCTCTAGATTCATGTGATAAACATGTCTCAATGATGAAATTTCTTAATGACAAATGTTGATTTTTTTGGAAGGTCTTTTGAAAGAATAATTCAAAACAAAATGTAGGAAACAAAAAATAAGGGAATATTTACTCACAACGTATAAAAATGGGCCTATGGGTAAAAGACCACAAAACACTACACAATTGGATTTCACAGTGCACCCACAAATCGACAAACATTTGTGAAACATCCACACTGTTCAGCAGAGTACTATTTCTTATAATAGACACAATTCACTTTCCGAATCATACTTGGTGTGCGACGGTTCCTTCTTCTTCTCAACAGCCGATCACTGTTATCAACATTCGTTCGCTCCTTTGGCACTCGTAAAACACTCCACTCCCACAATTCCCTGTTGATAAACTAGATGGCTGCTTCATTGCTCTAACAGCGTTATTAATCACAGCTGTTAATATTAACCTTTATGACTGCACATAGCTGACGAATAAAAGCCATCCTTTCCCATTACGCAGCGTATGGATTACCACCAAAACTCCTCCCTGCTGGCTGTATTTCAGACTTTATCTTAATGATATGGCTGCCTGGCCTGACATTGTTAATAACCTGTGTCACTGGCTGGGAGCGATGTGGACCGGAACTGAATCATGTAGCTTGACTGATGAGTATTAAAATATATTGTCTCTACTGTGATCTGACCATTTGTGGTGGCAGTTGAAAGCCTCTGATTTCTTTGTAAAAAGAAAACTTTGGAGACACCTAAAATGACAGATGGCATATCAGTATGTTATTGGCACATTAACAACACTTAGTTCTGCACGCATGCACCGTGAGAATAATGTGCAGCTCATTATGTTCTGCACTATGACGACAAAGTATGAATTATTAGTAGATTAGCATAATCATCTTTGTGCATTTTATTGCTCTGTTAGGCTGTAAATTAACCTAGTCTGTCAGGAAAAAGGAGACGTGTGTTTGCTGTACGCCCCAGAGCAGAGTACGCCCCAGAGCTGGAGGGCCTGGCACATGAAAATGCTGTCTCTCTCGGTTGTGAAACCTGTCAATAAAATGTGTGCAATCTTGCCAGAAAGGAAACCTGCCCTACATTTTTCAAAGCTTCAGCTTTAGTCTGTCTCAGGCAATCTTATTATCTATTTAAAAAGTGACATACACGTGTCAATCATAGCATTGCCTTTAACGTAAATGTCCTGTATTGTGGCTTGTTGTTCACCAGGTAAGCAACACGTTCAAAGGTATTTCTAAACAGTGCAATAATGCAAAGAGAGTGCAGAGTCTGCAGAACTCCACCAAGGCCTACAAATGTAAAAAGGTGGTGGGGTCACCAAAATCTTTAGGTCCCTTCCTCTTGGGAGCATGGTTGTGCACATCAAATTTTGTGTCTGTATATCTAAGGGGTCAAGAGAATTCTCATTTGAAAATTAAAAGTTTGGCCTGATGGTGGTGCTAGAGAAAAGGTCAGGGGGTCAGCAAAATCAACAGGTTTCTTCTTCATGGGAGCATGCAAATCCACAGCAAATGTAATGGCATTGGCAACTGGCCATTAGTTTTGAGGTGTGTTGACAGGTAGATAAACATACAGAAACAGAAACTGCAGTAAGCCTGAAGATGCAGGTACAGCAGTGTACTTACCTAGGGGGGAAAAGCATAATAATTGGGTCAAATGATGACTATTTAACTACTTTAAACCTGGTGTCCCTATATTGTAGGGCATGTATGGGCACATTTCTTGTGCTTTTTTTCTCCTCTTCTTTATGTTGCCGTGTTGAGTTTCATCACATCAATATTATTAGCTAATCCTTGATTTAGAAACCAGCTCACTTCCTCATTTTTGCTAAAAGAGGTCAATCTGGCCCTTATTCCATCAACTTCCTTCTTCAATGTTGTACACTTTCTGTTTTGTTTGAATTTAGTTTGAACCTTGTATGGGTGAAGCAGGAAATGTATGCACACAATGTCCCATTTTTCACAAACTTGATGCACACAATGTTTCATTTATACAACAAAATACATTTGTGTTTTATCTCATTATAATTAAAGATAGTATTTTTTTTTTGTGTGAAACATTAAAGCTCTATATTCATATCTATAGAGTACTCATTGCTATATAGTGTTCAATAACAGGGGTCTCCCTGTCTCTCCAACTCTTTAATAAACAGAAATGTCATTTTCTGGTGCGTTGCCAGTTTTATCCAATCAGCATAGAGTACCCATTTATTAACTTAAAGTTCATAATGTTCCAGATCAAATTTTGTGTCATCACCTCCAGTTACACTTGTTTATCCTGTGTCCTGTTTGAGTTCTCTCTCTCCTGGTTGTATACAATTGGTATCCTGACCAGTCTATCAGCAGAATATATGGCTATTTAACACTTATTTGAACAAAAATCACTTAATAGACAAATGTGGGCCTGGGACCTAACTATGGATTGTTGCAAAAGGTTTCTCCCTACGGCATGCTGTGGAGGACAAATTTAGCTCAATCAAATAACAAGTACTGAGGGGAAAAATCCATACCAGAGCTAAAGAGAACTTTGGGGGCTATTTCCACCATCACCCCCATTAACTTGGTCAACCCCTGACTAGATGGAGGCATCATTCATAGAGTGTAGGCAAAACAATTAGTTTAGACTCCAAATAGAAATGTTCCCCTGATCATTGTAAAACAAAAATAAGCAGAGCCTCTTAACCAGTTAAATCCTAAATACTTTGTTGACCAGGGTCCCACAGGAGTCTGTACTTGGCCCTTTCCTTTGCCGATCTGCCAGCTCACAATACGTCACAAAATGATGTGATGTGAGCTTGTACAGAAGATCTGCTATTTCACAGAATGTTCGCCTATTATGAAATGTCCAGAATAGGGATGCCATGTGGGTACTTCAGTGTTTAAGCTACAGACTGCTATTTATAGCCAAGCTTTTATTCAAAATCATCTGTTTTTCGTGTTATCAATACTTCAAACCCATTTTAGAGCCAGTCTGCTGCCGGGTAGGAGAGATAGAATTCTCATGTAGGTCATTTTGCCAGACAGGCACATGACTACAACATGCACACCAAGAGACCAGGCAGCTCATTATAAATGTTATGCATTCTCTGTCTCCATACAACTATCACTCTTGTAAAAGTGTAACTTGGTTTACTTGCAATGTAAAAAGAAAAAAATAAGTAGTCTGTCATTAGGTTGAGGTTCTTCTAATGCATGGCAGCAGACGGCTCATGTAATTTATACACAGTCTGGGTCAGCAAGGTAAGACAAACATGATTGTAACCCTTCAGTTTTACAGGTTGGGAGCTCATTTGCTTCCATGCTTTTATTGGTCTTTTATTACCCCCACTCTGCCTCACCACAGCACATCCTCAAATGCAATGGTTCATAGTAACCTGAGCAAAGGTTGATAGTTATGATAGCACTAATGATGAGCTGTATGGGTGTACACACCCATGTATTTGAATGCATATGCTAAAACTGAAATACTATCCGGTACGTATCGCTTACCTCATAACTTCTCAGATTTCCCCCGTCACGAGACTCACCTGTTGTTCACCTCTATGTCTGTTCCACAGGTGAGGAAGGGGAATACTGAGAATACATTACAGCCCATAGTACCCCATCCCAGCCCCTCTATTGGCCTGCCCCATGTGAGGCCCCTGCCTGTGCCGCTGTCTCTCACCCTGACCCCAGAATTGAATAGCCCAATGGAGATGATGGAGACGACTGCCTCACACCCAGGTCACCACCGAGGCACGCCGGACAATGGAACTCCCTGGACCCCCTCTGACATCACCCCCTCTGGGAGTCTAGAGGCCCTTAATAGGTCAGTACTTATGATCATCATGCCTTATTTGATGTCTGAGCTCAGTCTTCACATTGCTTACTGTCTTCTTCTTGGACAATTCAAAATCAAGGTCCCAGTGCCAAGTCAGCTGAGAACCACTTCTCTACATACTGTAGCAATTTATTTTCAGCAAGAAACCAGCCAGAAAGAAACTAAACTACACAATGCATTCATTGTGTAGTTTAGTATCAACTCCAAGCCAGAACAGCTGAGGGTGGGGATTATGTTTTCGCCCCTGTCCGTGTGTCTGTCTATCTGTCACCGCTGGACCGATCAGCATGAAACTTTGCACGCGCACTCGCAGTAGGCCAATTAACACATCGGGTGCCAGAATTTTATAATAACAGATTACGTTCGGTGCCAGAAATCTCACCGTCTGCAACGCTGCGCTGTTTAGAGCTGTGGAATCCACGGCGAGCACACGCACGTAAACAATGCATGCGTACACAGCAATGGATGGTCCTGGCTAAAGCCTGGAACAACATGTCTCATGCGAGTCACCATTGCGGAGCGATCGTGCATCGTTTTGCCCACTGTAAAAAGTTAAGGAGATACAGAGGTTTTTAGCAAGGAGATAGAATGGAAGCGGATGGGAGCCAGATTTTTTGGCACGGTGATCCATCTGTCCCTTACTTCTTAGTGTGTTCATGGGTGATTCCATTGGTGCTCCAGCACCCCCCACCCCCCCACCCCCCCGTGTGGAAAAAAAAAAGAAGAAAAAAAAAGACTGAAAACACGGCTTGAGCCATGTTCGGCACCAAAGCGCTACTCTGTGAAAACACGGTTTGAACCGTGTTTGGCAGCCAATGTGTTAAGAACGTCCACCCCAAATTCAAATTGGACTCTTGGTGTCGCTACAGCAGGCCATTTCACCTTTTGGGCTATAACTGTTGAACTGTAGGTTGTACAATCACCCTGCTTTCCTTAGAATATGACGCAACTCCCCATATAGAGTCATGTGATCAAAATTGTTCAGTCAGATTTGTCATATTCCATTCTGATTGTCTATGATTGGCTTCCAACTTTGCGGGAGGGGCCCATTTTGCAGAAAATGTCTCGAAGTGGCCTGCGAACAGGCAACCCACATTTAACCTGTTAACACAGTACCAGCACAGCATTCCCATCTGGAATCCTAGGTAAGGCATAAACCTAAGTATGGTAAATAGGTTATGGCCACTGTTTGCGTAGATGACATGTCATATCACCCTTGGGGTGTGGGTGAAGAATCCGGAGCATCCGGCTGCCATCTCACATCTGAGGGGCTAAAGCTGTGTTGCAATGAGCTGCTGTCATGTCAAAAAGCTTATTCTAAGTACCTGAAACCAGAGCCATTCAGTCTCAAGTGTCTCCAGCCCTGGGAATAGCAAGGCTACAGCTGTGTCTCTCTGTTGTTGGGGAGGATGCAGCTTGGATCCACACCTGGACCTGATTGAATCAGAATTATGGCCTTAAAAATAAGCATATAAGAGAGAAGTAAGTATAAAATATAACCAGTAAGACTCCCTAATCGGGAGATAAGCGACCGTAGGTCACATGTATACAGAAGAGGGCTGTAACGGCGATTGGTTCCTAGTTGTGTGGGCAATGTATAGTTTTGTTTGGTGGTCTAAGAAATGTGGTGGCAGGCATGTTGATGACATGAGTGTAGACATACTGTGTAGTGTGTAGCAATTTGCGTGTTTTTAGGGGCAAAACTGTAGGAGTAGTGGGCAAAAATGTGTTGTGAAAAGCGGCCTGAAGGTGGCGCTAGAAGAGGGCCATGTGAGAAATTAGGGGTGGGGTGTCCGCGTTGCCTTGGCGGACGAATAGGTACCGGCCGCGGCTCTCCCGGACGCTCCTAGCCCGAGTTACGGCATTTTATGTGAGCTGCAGTGGCAGGGGGTCCTCCACTGGGGGCGCCACCACTTTTGCATCCGTTCTGGAGCACCAGGAGTGGGTGGTCCCCGGGAATGCCCCGTGAGCAGCCCCGTTGGGGTGGTCATTTGGTAATTTGTCCACATGTGCTCATTTTTTACACTTGGGGGTCCCCGAGGCAGCTGGGGGTCCCTGGAGCTCCGGGGGTCCTTGGAGGGTGTAGTTTGGCAGGTAAGGAGTGTGTGTGCAAAATCTGGCATGGATCGGGGCAACGGGTGCAGAGATATGAGCAGGGCAAAAGTGTGACGTGCTGATTTTTTACACTTGGGGGTCCCCGAGGCAGCTGGGGGTCCCTGGAGCTCCGGGGGTCCTTGGAGGGTGTAGTTTGGCAGGTAAGGAGTGTGTGTGCAAAATCTGGCATGGATCGGGGCAACGGGTGCGGAGATATGAGCAGGGCAAAAGTGTGACGTGTGTGACGGAGGGACGCACGGACACCTGGAGCAGGTTTCTATAGTAAATGCGACCTACGGTCGCAATAAAATAAAATCTAGTCTCGTGAACAGTATTTGATGTATTATACCTAATGCGACAAGACAAGTCCATGTATCATCTTCTACTGTATTGCACAGACCAACTATAAATATAAATGTTTTTCCAACACACTAAATTGAGAACTAATGAGGCTATTATACTATCATTGCAGCTTATCCAATATACCAGTGACATTTCATAAGATACTAATGAGTGATCAAATAATGTCAGCACCAGATACAGTGTGATATAACACAGTAGTTCACTCAGCAGACACGTAGTTGAGATTTATCTTGGTGCCACCCCCTGTGAGCTTGTAGTTCTGCTATTTTCAGCAAACAGAGTATAAATTAAGCATACTTTTGCAGACAGACAGACAGACAGGATGGATTACAGTACCCTGCCACACACATTGCTGTGCAAAGGTTTCTATATAGTGGGTCAATGAGTAACTGGAGCTGGAACTGTGTATCATCAACATTGCTATTTAAATTGCCTGTATAATTTCCAACAGCATCAGGCTACTAAAAAAGAAAAAGCTATTTAGTTCTTGTATTACTGTAACTATCGCATCTTTCATAGCTTCTGCATCACCAAAGACAACCTCATTTGACATTTCAACATTCTCTAGAGTCTTAACCAGTGGTTCCCAAACTTTTTAGCTGAAGACCCGAAAGAGAAATTAGACATTTTTCCGGGACCCAAACTAGTGAAAATAGCAGATCTACAAGCTCACAACGTGTCGTTTTACGCCGCGTTGTGAGCTTGTAGATCTGCTGTTTTCACTACTTCTTAAACTTTTAAAATGTTTTATTTATGGAAATAATTGGATTTTTTAATTGTATTTATGATTTTTTTTTTTAAATGTTGGAATTGTTTTTAATTGGTGAAAAGTTGTGATTTTTTAATTTGAACTTTTTTTTAAAATATTTTTATATATATATATTTATTTGTTTAAATGTAGGAAACGGAAAGAAGGAGATATTTACTCACGGCCCATAAAAATTGCTACTACCAAAGATGGGTCCAACCCACTGTTTGGGAAACGGTGGTCTATACTGTACAGTACCTGGCAAATGAAACAGATTTCTTTCATGTGCCAGGCTGATCACTACTGTACAGCTCTTTTAATAGTTTGGGTGTCTGCATGTCTCCATTAAGTGGCAACAGCTTTCCACACCACTGCAGGGTGGCTGTAAATCTCTGGGGCAGTGGGGGGCTAGTGGCCACACCCTAAAAATCGACTCATCAGGTCGTATTGGGTGACTGATCCAGTGACAGTATGACAGGGTACCTCCAGCAATGTGCGTACTCAGTCTGGCTTTGCTGGCATACACTCTGGCTCTCTCCTTGTGCGAGCAATGCAACACAAGCTGACTATTGCATGGCAGCTACAGTGGAGCACATAACTCTGAGGAGTGCCCCATGTTTATGGATGCTAGTAGTCACACATCTAAAGTGCTTGACTTATCAAGGAGGCAAAACACTTTTAAACTTAAAGTGACCTAGGCTAAAGCACCGTTCAGATCAAAGATTCTCGAGCCTTGTTTAAACTTGCAACCACCTGCAACAGAATCCCCCAAACATTCTATAACTGGATAGTCCACATCAAGGTGATAATGCGTGCGTACACGCACATCTCACAGTATTTCCCGACAAGATATCAATGTGTATTCTTCTTGTGGTGTTTCCTAAACACTAAATGAATTGAATGTGTTATGATTTTATTTTATGACTTTGTAAAGGCATTCCTGAGGGATATGGGAACATAATAGTTGCGAGGGTAGTTGACAGTCACATACAAACAAGACATGGCCGCACGTGTGTGCGCGCACACACACACACACACACACACACACACACACACACACACACACACACACACACACACACACAGTGAAAGATCATCGCCTCATTGAAGCATGCGAAAGTAAAATAAGCAAAAATGTTGAGAATTGGAGAAAGCATGCATAACAACCAGATTTTAGGTGAAATGCAAACATTAGGAGTTGGCAATTGCCATACCCGTGGACCCTAAATGACGCCCCTGCTATGCTCTTTTTGGATGGAATGCACTACATTTCAGTGATAATCTTCTATGTGTGATTGAAAACAAAGAGAATGCAAGTCAAAATGTGGATTAACCACATGAAAAATAGAGTCCCTATTCTGGGCATGTCATAATAGGCTAAAATAGGCGGTCTGCAAGCTCACAACGTGGCGCAACGTGTTGTAGATTGGCTATTTTCATCAAAGAGATTTGGTGTAGAAAGAAAAAAGGAGGAGACCACCCCTGGGTGACTGCGGCCAATGTAAATAAATTATAAAATAAATAAATAAGTAACTAAAGTATATAGGGTATAAGTGGTTAACATAACACTAGTATCAGTATTAAAAGTGGCTGTGATGTGGAAACACAGCAAATTGGAGATCATGCTCTATGGCTGAGGTTGTGAGGTTAGATATATGGAAAATAAATCGTATGGCTACTTGTCAGCTTGCTCTTACTTTCCATAGGTATGTGTCAGACATACTGTGTCAGCATACTGTAACACCGAGAGGCCCAAACTGGCACAAACTGGATTTACCAGAGCCCAGCGTAGAATACCAGAAATTCATATTTTTTTCTGTCTTATTTTACTGCAATAAAGTTTTGTGATGCCAAAATAAGTTTACAAAAAGTCAGTTTTGGGAGATTATGGAATGGAGGTGTCAATTAGGGTATAATTTATAACTTGTGCAGAAGTCACACACTGTCGTCCAAGTCATAACAATCTGCTTTGCTTGCCCACATGAGCCTCCTATTTGGCTTTGTGCCAGTGTCTTGTGCAGAAAATAGCAGATTTACAAGCTCACAGCGTGTCCTGCCTGCGATGCATTGTGATTTGTACATCTGCTGTTTTTGACATGTAACATGATGCGCTCAGGCTTTGTGCTCCTGAATTACATGTTTACCGTAATAAACATCTGCCCCCTTCATTCCTCCTGCTTCTGGGTGTCCCTGCTGTCTCTGGGGTCATGGTCAGGTCCCGCTTGGTCTCTCTCCCACCAGTTCAAATCACCCATCTCAGAGTCTGTGTTTGGGTGAGATGCTTTTCTCCATATTGAACCTCTCGCTGAAAATGCAATAGCTTGATGGTGGAATTCTATGGAAAATTCATTCCCTGCTAAACGTTTACCCAATTCACTCTGGCTTATATACAGTATATCAGAGTATTGCTACAATGTGCTTTTATGATTTATAGTGGTGCAAATAAATTTAGGTAAAGCACATTATTGGCATGTACACCATGAACAGATATATTCTTATTATGATGAACGTAGTAATATCCCTCAGCTACAGTATACTGTAACTAATACTATACTGTACTGTACTGTACCTTACAAGCCAGGGCCCACCAGCCCTGCAGAACCAACATAGTGGTGTCTTGTGAACGTATAGGCTTTTGGGGGCGTTGCATAGTCACCACACAGGGGATGCATGCAGGCTTTTGTACGCAGCTGTCACGGTTCACTGAATTATGTGATGTAACCCTGTGGTTTCTCAGAAGCCCATTGTAAGCAGGTGGGAGTGAGGAACGTTGCGGTGTGGTGTGAGCGATGGGCATTGTGGGCCATCTGTGAGGAAGTGTCATCCATCAGAATGATAGCTTGACTAACCAGCCTGGAGTTTACTTAACCATTATAGCTGGCTCAAACCAGTTCTCATGCAACTTGGTAGAAATATACGTATGGCAACGCACTTTTCATTAACCCATTAAGACCGGGAAAGTATCTGTGTAATTTTTAAGATTTCTTTGGCTATTCAAAAATAGCAGATATACAAGCATACATGTAGATCTACTATATTTTGAAAAATTGTGGAAAATGTGTGCAAGTCTTTGAATATATGCTTTTTAACTCAAATCTTTGCTTTTGCGGGTCCGTGGAACAAAATATTTACGAATGTTCGCTTAAACAAATATTCAAAGATTTGCACAAAATGTCACAATTTTTCAAAAATAGCAGATCTACAAGCTCATAGCACTCTGTGCCATGCTATGAGCTTGTATATCTGCTATTTTTGAATAGCCAAAGAAATCACATTGCATTCCCGGTGATGGGTTCATAAAAGCTCAATCTTAAACAAAAGCAGCCTCTGCATTATGGCA
Source organism: Gymnoscopelus microlampas (assembly GCF_963454915.1). NCBI lineage: Eukaryota > Metazoa > Chordata > Actinopteri > Myctophiformes > Myctophidae > Gymnoscopelus > Gymnoscopelus microlampas. The sequence continues at coordinate 40,962,541 of NC_139939.1, forward strand.
GCATGTATGTAGAATATACAACTAAGACACCGTATTAGTTATAATTTAATTGATCTTTTGTTGCCTTGAATCTTTCATCTATCTTGTTTGCTCTTGATCCTCTTAGTAAGACGATAAATCCTAGCAGGTCTAAAGGTAATTGTGATAACATTTTCGTCAACACTTTACTTAAAGGTTGGGTCTATAATGCATTATTATGCGCTTATAAGGCATTATAACACTCGTTATAAATGTTTATAGTCATGCGTGACAACTTATAGCAACGTTTATAACGCATTTTAAGTGCTTGTCATAATCCATTATAAGCTCAGTGGAACAGCACATTATAACTACCATAGTTATAAAGCGTCCTTGTTATAAGTTGTTATGCATAATTATAAACATTTATATCACATGTTATGAAGCATTATAATGCATTATAATGCATATAAATGTGATTATAATGTAGTATAGACCCAACCTTTAAGTAAAGTGTTACCAGGTAGTTATAATGCATTATGACCAGCACTTATAAATTATAGTATTATAAGTTATAATACTTCATAAACCTTGTTATAAGTTGTTATGCATAATTATAAACATTTATAACAAGTGTGATAATGCCTTAGAAGTGCACTATAAATGTGGTTATAACGCATAATATAGACCCGGCCTTAATATAAAGTCTTACCACGTTTTCTATTGACTAGACAAAACAACAACAACACAGACATTAACGAGTACTGAAGGCACTTCTATAGTAATAGTCTCCTCAGAAGGCCTTCTACACCCCTGGTTGGCTCAGCATAAGCCCTGAACCATGATGCTATTGTGCTCCTTTAACACCCATGTATATGATGGAATGTACACTTCAGGCAAGGTATAGTAGAGAATGGCTCAAGCAGGATTATCAGCCAAGTGCTTTAGGTATGGCACAGGCTAACCCTATGCCCCAAGGAATGCTAAGAATGCCCAGCAGCCATGATGATCATCCTTATAAAAGCTGATGTTTTTGGGGGGAGGGGAATTGAGTGTGGGGAGGACATCCCCAGAGACTCTGTCATGGTGGATTTAACAGCCGCTAAGACAGTTTTTAGACCAAACCTAATCAAGGTTGATTTTCTTGCCAGTCCTAGGGGCAGGTACTTATGTCCGCAAGGGGCAACAGCCAACAGCTCAATTCTCGCTGAAGAACAATCAACCCACAGGTATGGAGGGTTCCACAGCCCCCACAAGCCAAACCTTGATGCTGTGTGCCAAGCAGAGACGCTGGGGATTGAACCCCAGACCTCCCAAACTCAGGGTGGACACTCTAACCACAAAGACATTGGTCTAGGTCCTGTATTTGTTATTGATTGATTGATTGATTAATTCATTGAATCATTGATTGATTGATTGATTGATTCATTCTCCATCTTTCATTCACCATGATGCATCATTGATTCATTCATAAACTCATAAACCCGTAGAAAAGAAAATGGCCTTGTTCTACTGTTCTGTCGGTAGTTTTCCGTTTCCTCTGGAGGGGGATCAGGGCTATTCCAAGTCCCCCTGGCACAGCCTGCTCTTTATCCCCTTCAGTAAGGTAGTGGGTAAGCAGGATATCCGCTTTTGCAATTCACGACATCAGTGACGGCACACATTATTTTAATACGCTTGCCAGACTGTATAACACCAGCTAAGAGCATTGGAGTGTGTGTGTGTGTGTGTGTGTGTGTGTGTGTGTGTGTGTGTGTGTGTGTGTGTGTGTGTGTGTGTGTGTGTGTGTGTGTGTGTGTGTGTGTGTGTGTGTGTGTGTGTGTGCGTGTGCACGCGCGCAAAAATATTTGCAGCCAAGTTCCCGCTAGGTATTTACAAATTTGATGTATTAAGTTTCAAATGCAGCTTGTATCATAAGGTGATTTTGTACGTGCGAAAAACCTTGCACTAGAGAACACCCGCACGTATACATAAACGCAAGCACACACAATTCTTCTAGATAGTGTCATGTGAGAAGACTTTGGAAGGTGAGTGAACTTTGGTCCATTTTGATTCCTGACTGACTTGAAACCCAAATCCTTTGTTTTGGATGTGTGACTGCTGACTGGCTGAAATGCCGTGTTTTTTTCCCCTCCTACCCACCTTCCTGACACGTCCAGCCCCCTCTTACCGTAAACCACACTGCAGATCGTCACGTACCACAAAACGCCACCGTGCCAAATATTTACTGAGCAGTCCCCCTCAATAACACCTCATTCTTCTCCTGTGTGCTAGAGAGTGCCCATTGTTTAGTCTTGAGAATTAAAAACACACCTACTGTACAACACATGATTAGTCTTAGTGATTGTTTGTGAGTGTTTATTTATTTCCCAGAGCTAATAGACTGTCAAATCCTCAGTGTTAATTTCCCTTCCGAACAGCGTACGGATGGAATTTGCTCCATTTCTACAGTCTTTACATCATGAAGTAAACATATATCCGTGTCAAGTAAACACAGTCAACACAGGATCATTGAACAGCTCATTAAACACAACAGCAGTTGAACATCCCACCTGGCCACCTCCTATTTATTTGTTAACCCATTCAATCCAGAAACGCATCTACAAATGTCCCCCCCCATTCAAAGATTTGCACAACTTTCACAAATAAAATCAAAAATAGCAGATCTACAAGCTCATATGAGCTTGTAGATCCGCAATTTTATAGCCAAAGTATAAAATAATGGTTATAGCTAAAAATCTAAAATGACTCGGATGCGTTCCCGGATTGAATGGGTTAGTCCAGGAGAACAGTCAAGTCAGAGCACATTGGGGGGGGGGGGGGGGTGGAACATCAATATCCATTTTTTCTTTTTCAAAATCGTTGTGTAAATTCATAATGCGGCGTTGGCTTGTGTCCCAGTGGTAGGCCACTAGCCTACATTCATAGAGCATCAGCGGCGGTGCTCCCCACTTCTCCATAGTTCATAATAATTACCAGAGACAGGCTGAACAAAAGCAGCTGATGTGTAGCACCACGTTGGGTATTGTTGTGCACACAAAAGGCTTTATGGCCGTGTTCAGCCTATACTCTCTCCCAATAACACCAATAGTGATCCAGGAAGGAGAGGTGGGGCATTTATCTGGTTTTTAGTAATCTGTAAATACATTCTATTAATTCTCCTTAATTCTCTTTTGTTTTCCCAGATCCCCAGATGAGAGGGAGAGACCAATATCTCCATTCTACGTGAGGTAAGACCATACCGTTACGTAGCGTATGCAACAGGACAACCGTGAGACAGCATGTTGTTTTGGAGTCCTTGATAATAAAGGGGTGTGTGTGTGTGTGTGTGTGTGTGTGTGTGTGTGTGTGTGTGTGTGTGTGTGTGTGTGTGTGTGTGTGTGTGTGTGTGTGTGTGTGTGTGTGTGTGTGTGTGTGTGAGTAAGAGAGAGGGGGCGTTACATTAGCGTGTAAAACAATAGAAGCTTCAGTTATAGAGGAGGGAGTGAACACACACGCAACAGATTGCATTACTATTTTGTTATTGTGGCAGTGCTGGTTGCACACCACAGCACGTGGTCAGGAGAGGACATGAAAACTTCCTGTTAAAATCTAATATCCTCTGGTTGTACAATACAGAGAGGGACTGGGTTTGTTTCGGTGTCATGTTATCCAGTATTTTATGTTGTATAACTGGATTTTGTTTAACTATTTACTGGGTGACACTTTGCAATGGAGTGGTGCTATTCAGTGTATTAACCAGTATATATAATCCATGGAAAAGCGTTGTAAGGACACAGTGAATATGTTTTGGTACGTAATGGAACTTTCTCTAATACACTACTGTATTGTGAATACAATGTAAACTAGAAAAAGTGCTCCTCGGAGCACAGGTCACCGCCAGATCAGGTAGTTTATTGTGGGCCAGCAATGTTCGGAATTCGTCAATCAGGATGGAATATGAAAAATTGGACAGATCCGTCTTGATCACATGACTATAGAGATAATGGGCCTGATTCACTAAGCTGTTTACGCCCATATTTTGAACGTAAAGGAATTTACGCAACTTCCCACGTTAGTAGTCTGATTCATTCATCTTTTTCTGTCTGTGAATTTTGCGGGAGGTCCGCTATTTCTCAAGTCTGCTCTGAGGCTGATTTACATGGGATCAAAGCTTGCGTATGCTTTATTCTTCATGCAAAATTAATTACAATAGTGCCAAACCTCAAACTAAATATTTATGTGCCCAACATTTGTCAACACATATAAAAAAGAAAGAAAAGAGATGTCAACGATCTATTGCTTCTATCTATGCATATAGACATGACATGATGCAAATTCAACCGTTTTTTTTCCCTTTTCTTTGACGCATTTAGAGCTGAATTATTAGTTCCCTCGGCGTGTTTACCGTTTCTGCAACTGTGGCCACAGTTTTGCTATTAGGCTTTAAGTTTCATGCCAACTCCATCACGCTATTAATTTATAATATTGACCACATCAGTGATCACATGAACGCAGTCTTACCTTGATGAGGATACAGTATGGGTGAAATCTTGCCGTGTCCATTAGCCTACTCCATTTCCAATACAGTGGAGGGTTTGTCCAAAGGACACATTCCCCTCAGTAATCAACAAAGCTCTGATAAAAATGATCGGATATCTGCAGATTCCAGAATCATCTTTTTACCTCTGCAAAGGTGAGTGGGCAATTGTTCAGTAGAAAGGGCTTAAGGCTATCAAATTTCAACTTTTTTGCATCATTTTGTCACCTGTGTGACTTGACTCAAAGGTGTTCAGCGCGTGCATCATATTCTTGCACTAAAATGACAAGAATTGTATGACCTCACTGTTTTTTTCATGATTTTGATGATGTCTTTATTTTGATCAGAACATTGTAGATTGGAAATGGGGAGAGAGTCGGGGAATGACACACAGCAAAGGTTCGCCCCGGGAATCGAACCGAGGACTCGCTGTCAGGCTAGAGCCTTTATTATGTGGTATGCGCCTTAACCACTCGGCCATCGGCGGCCCACGCAGGAGCTCTTTTGACACAATACAGAATAAAGCCCCTGCATTTCCTAAACCCAACGTGTGTTTACACATGCTGCTAATAAACGTAACCTGATTCACACCTCTTTGACACCTGAGACCCATGACTCATCCTGCAGCCACCTCTGAACCGTATCCACCATCATTTCCTGTGAAATTACATTACTTAAACTCAAGGTTTGGTAATGGATTTGGGTCAGTAAAATTGGCAGTGTACATTTAACTTTCTGTGTTTTAAATAGTAAATCTTTACAGTAGCTATTGCATATTCTCTCTCTTTCTCTCTCTCTCGTGCACACACACACACACACACACACACACACACACACACACACACACACACACACACACACACACACACACACACACACACACACACACACACACAGACACGCACACAGTCACCTTTACCTTTGTCTCACCTTAAGAGAATGCTGTTAGTTTTTACACTAACTTTAGAGAAGCACAGAATAATGTTTTAGATTTCCCCCTTTCCATGTTGAGAAATAGTATTTATATGGTCAGGGTTAATGTCTTACTGTGAATTAGTGCTGGATCACCTGAGGACAGGACACACAGTATTTAGTTTCCTGTGTGAGTGCTTTGCATTGTTTTGTTTTTTCTCCCTCTCCGTTGATGCTGTGGAGAGATTTCTCAATGCAATCTTGACTTCTTGTTTCATAAAACAGACAAATAAAGGCACACTCTGGCAAAGGCACACAAACAAGCATGATCACACTTGCACGTATACAGTTCAAACACAAGCACACATGCTTGAGCACGCACTCTTGTACTCGTGCACATACATCCGGACACACAAGCAATCATACATGAGTGTATTCCAGTCTGGCGAATGATATCATTGGGATCACTTTCAGAGAGATATCATTTGAATGATAGAACCACTGACAGCCAATCAAAAATCTATCCGAATTTACAGGGCATCATGTACACATTATGTTCAACTCAACACAGCACTCAAATTCAACATGGCTCATCATTTTGTTTGGTCCTTACTGATGTCCTCTTTGACGATCGGCAGGATACTATCAAATGGATGTTGACTCATATGAAAGTATGAATACGATTCGTCTACTGTATATAAGACAACAACACTTGTAACGGTGTTGGATTATGCAAGTATGCAATTATTACTGTAACTCTATGCTACATGAACCCCATGCCCTTCTGCTTTTCTTGTTCTTTCTCTGCACAATGTACATCAGTAACAGTAACACAGCTAGAGCATGTAACGTGTGCTTGGTACCATAGTTTACAGAATGTTATCGCCCATCACTGTGGATGTTCACAGTTATCATACTATAATTCTAGTAACCTCTGTAGTGGTGGTGAGTACGTGAGTGAAGATACCCGGTTCTCCTCACTGGCTGGACCAATTGCTCTGATTTTGCACACAGCCATTGACCATTACCATCTGAACGCAACTGTGAAGCCCGTTTTTCAATTTCATCAAATCTTAGCTTCTTATTAGCGTTTTTGTGTCAAACACTGTCGCCATGGTTACGGGGCTGCCCAGCTATGGGACGAACTGCCTCCCGGGTTGCCAGATCATGTGCGCATATCCCCCCACGGATGCGCTGCGCCGACCGGGTATGGTCTAGTCATTATAATTATCATTCTTAGTGTGGATGGCCCGTAACTGCCAAATGGAATTCAAAAGGTCAAGTGATTCTGCTGACAACGACTCGCTCAGCAAAGATCAGAGTCTATAATGGACTTCTATAAAAACAATACGGCTGTGACATAATTAGGTGAGGTTATAATGTGAGGTAAATGATCAGTGGTATGATTTTGGTTTTGGCATTTAGATTGTGAGCTTGTGGATCTGCTATTTTTGCTGTTTTAAAAAAATGTTTGAAATGATAAGTTCTGAGTTCTAGGTTCCCAGAACTCAGGGTATTTCCACCTCCTGAGCAGGGTCCAAATTAGGTTCTCAGGGCCTTATCTGAAACCGAGGCATAGCTTATGGAGACAAATCCAGAACCTGTGAAATATGTTACATAGCCTAATTCAGACATGCCGATTCACTGTTTGGTAACCTTGCATAGGTAACTCGTATATCCTGTCACCATGGCTACAGTTTCATAAGCCAGGTCCCCAGTGATGGCCACTTTCTATTATTGTATGTGTGTGTAGAGGTGGGGGGGTATGACTCATAATGACCACAGAATTACCAACCCCCACCATCTCTCTGTCTCTCTCGCTCTCTCTCTCCCTCTCTCACTCACTCATTCTCACTCTCACACACGCACACGCACACGCACACGCACTACAGTATTTTAATTTAGTAATGGACAGCCCAAGGTGTTCTATTATTGTAAGCCCTCCCGTAGTGTGATTTCACAATGTTCTTGATTATTCAGTTGATTATTTTGTCAGCAATAATCAACGGCAGGGTCAAGCAATAAAGAATTTGAGGCAAATGATTAATGTCCAGTTAACATTGTGATAATGCTCCATGTCTCCCGTACAATAATAATAATAATAATATTGATTGATTGATTGATTGATTTTATTTGGTGACATAAAAGCACAAGAGCACTTTCGCATCACAGAGGATGAAAACACAATAAAGCCAGAGGGCTTATTTCCATTGTGGTCCTCCAACGAGAAACACTCAACATGACGAATGACATCACAACAACAATACATAACAATACATAATAAACAAATCACATGCTGAAAAAATAATGGAATCACATAATGTAAAATAAATGTATAATGTATTCATACATTTAGTCTATCTGATGGATAATGTTTTTTTTTAAATATGGGTATTACTACAAATGGTTTCTGAAATGATGCTATTATTTTCAGCAGTGCCCTGCTTCACACAGCTTTTTAATCACTTTCATTAAGACATTCAGACTTTCCCAACGGAATTTGAACCACAGACTTTCCGGTAATGAGCCTACTCCAGTAACCCCAAAATAAGATTACCAGCAAAGTCGTTGTTTCTGCTGTAGTGCTCCTGTGATCTCTTTTAGCCATTAGCTCACTTTCATCAGTTCCTTCCTGACTCACAGTCACAAGCCAGTCTCATAACAAAGAGCTTACACACTGTTACATCTCCAGGTTGTACATCTCCAAGTAACTCAGTGATATCATAAGCCAGTAGTATCACTGCTGTCAGTGGCATTAAATCATGAAATAATGTTACATAATCATTTCACTTCTTCCATTGGGTTTCTTAAGCGTCCAAATTCCTTCTGCAGTGCCCAACCAAAAACACACCAGATTGAATTTGAAAATCCCTTTTATTTCAGTTGCTCACACATTTCCTTATTGTGTTTCCTACACTGAGATGTTGAAGTTATGCTCTTCAATTGATTCACACGCCACAATTTCAACAATCTAAAAACAAAAAATGTTTACAATGCTGAATCCCTGCTCCATGAGCGCATTGCAAAGAATCACAGATACAGTACAAGACGATCTCTGCAGGTCATTGTTGAGCTGGACCCAAGGTTGACGTGTCTAGACTGGTTGATGCGTTGGCAAAGACTCGACTTACAACCTTCTTCCCCTGGTGCATAGTATTTGTGGGCAGGCTGCGGTTACATACTGTAAGTGAATAAATGCAATAGACTGCCTATAGCCTGGAGGAAGGTTGTTCTCTAGAATGTCCTGTCAATTGGCATTACGCCATCCAAGAGGTGTTAATGATTCTTACCCCTTGACATTTCTTGAGGGTTATGGTTATAATGGCTTATTGGAAGTCACTAAGTTAACCCACTTTTCTGTTGTTTTAACCTGTATCGTTATGGTGCCATATGTATTTTTGGAAGTATGGAGTTAATGTTTCGCAGAGGTGTCCCTTTGGACATGATTTCTTTTTTTTTAGGTTGAGCCAACAGCTCGGAACAACAAAAGGTCACCGGGCATTTACTTTTTTTTTTTATAACACTTTTTTATTGGGGATAATTCAGTAGTGTTACAGTAATCATTGCATACACAATCATTGCGTATAGTCACCCCCATTGTTTTTCTTTTTTTTTTAACACATAACAAGACAAGCCAAAAGACAACATGCAATCCCCCCCAAACAAAAAACAACAAATAAGCAACAAAAAAAACAAAACAACGACGTAACTGAGATTAAGTACTAAAAAAAAAAAAAAGTACAAGCAAGGTCATGGGTCACATCATGGGTCACAGCCATTGTCATTGTGTCACATACACCCAACGGAGATACACCGAAATCCACTGACCGCTATACTTGCTGCCTACGGAGCTTTCTACTCTCGAGAGGTCTGATTATTAAAGTATTCAATGAAAGGTCTCCATGATTCATAGAAGCCTTCAGTGGTTCCTCTAAGAGAGAATTTAATTTTTTCTAGGCTTAAAAAGTACATCACATCGTTTAGCCAAATTGAGTGAGAGGGTGGCTTTGGAGATTTCCAAGCTAGTAGTATTCTTCTTCTTGCCAAGAGAGTTGCAAAGGCAATAATATCTAACTTTCGATTCGAAAATTGTAAGGAATTTGCTGGTGTGCCAAATATAGCTAGCAGTGGACAGGGTTGCAGTGCAGTTTCTAAGACCTCCGAAAGGGTGTCAAACACAAGTGACCAGAACAGTTGTAAGTGTGGGCAGGACCAGTACATGTGTGTAAGGTGTGCTTGTGTCTGAGCACAGCGGTCACATTTTGAGTCAGCATCAGGGTACATTTCAGCCACCCTGGCTTTACTAAGATGAGATCTATGTACTACTTTCAGTTGGATTAGGCTGAGCCGTGCACAGGAGGTAGTTGCGTTCACTCTATACAACGCATCAGCCCACCACTTATTTGTCAGCTCCATCCTCAATTCTCTCTCCCATTTGTTTTTTAATCGTTGTGTATTAACTTCAGTTAACGATGAAATAAATGTATAGCTCTCTGAGATGAATCCACTCTCCGTTGGTGAGATCAGGAGCAGTTTTTCCCACTTCTGATTATTAGGAAGGTGTGGGAATGAACCAAATGTGTCTTTTACAAATTGACGGATCTGCAAAAATCTAAAGAAGTTATCACGGGACAGATTGAATTCAGAACATAGAGACGGAAAGCTATGAAATATATTATCCATGTACAGATCCTTAAAGCACCTAAGTCCAGCATCATACCACCTATTAAATGACGAGTCTATGGTAGAAGGAGTAAATAAGTGGTTCATTTTAATGGGAGCCTGTATAGATGGTAAGGTAAATTTAAAGTGACGTCGAAATTGTATCCAAATTTTTAGGGTTGACAAAACTATAGGGTTAAGTGAGTAACGGGAGGGAGATAAAGGAAGAGATGAGTAAACTAGGGCTGGTAGTGAGGCTACCTGACACGATTGAAGTTCCAGGGAGCACCAGTCTATGTCCGGTGCATGTAGCCAGTAATTTATTTTATGAGTATTAGCTCCCCAGTAGTAGTTTAAAAAGTTAGGAAGGGCTAAACCTCCGTCAATCTTCCTTCTTTGTAAGATTTTTTTACTAATTCTAGGGGTTTTATTGTTCCAGATGAAGCTAGTTATGAGTTGGTCTATAGTTTTAAAGAAGGATTTGGGCAGAAATATTGGAAGACACTGGACTAGGTACAGAAACTTAGGAAAGGTAGTCATCTTTACGCATTGCACTCTTCCCGCCAGTGATAGAGGCAGGTTGTTCCAACGTTGAAAGTCAGATTTTATATTTGCTATCAATGGTACAAAATTGGCTTCATGAAGAAGTGATAATTTTGGTGTGATGTTAATTCCTAGGTAATTGAAACCAGCGTGTGATAGTTGGAAGGTGGTATCTTTTTGTTGAATTTGTTGATCCGAGGTGTTAATGGGGAAGCATATACTCTTCTTCAGATTTAATTTGTAGCCGGAAAACGAGCCAAATTCCTTTAGTATAGCTTCAGCGGCCGGGATTGATTGTATTGGGTTTTTAATGTAAAGTAAAAGATCATCTGCGTACAAGGAGGTCTTGTATTCTTTCCCGTATCGAGTAATACCTTGGATCATTTGAGAATCTTTTAGCGCAATGGCTAGTGGTTGGATTGCAACAGCGAAGAGTAACCCTGATAGCGGGCAACCTTGGCGTGTGCCTCTAGCTAGGCGGAAGAAGGAAGAGTGCGATGCGTTTGTGTTTACACTTGCGAGTGGATTTGAATATAACAGCTGGATCCGTGACACAAATGTTTCACCAAAGCCAAATCTACGTAAAACAGAGAAAAGGTAAGGCCATTCTACACGATCGAACGCTTTCTCTGCGTCCAGTGATATAACGACCTCTGGAGGGAGAAGCGCGTTCGATGTGTAGATGATGTTCAACAGCTTTCTAATGTTAAAGAACAGGTGGCGGCCTTTAATAAAGCCTGTTTGGTCTGGTGTGACTATCTGGGCGATGACAGACTCTAAGCGTTGGGCTAAAACCTTCGCCAATATTTTTTGTTCCTGGTTTAGAAGTGAGATAGGGCGATATGAGCCACATTCAGTGGGTTCTTTGTCTTTTTTTAGCAAAAGAGTTATAGTAGCTTGTGTGAGTGTTAGCGGTAGAGACTTATTTTTGAGTGATTCATTAAAAACGTTTAGCAGAATGGGGGCCAACTTGTCAATGAATGTTTTGTAAAAGTCAGTTGTAAAGCCGTCTGGGCCTGGAGCCTTGCCATTAGACAATGATTTAATTGCTGTAACAATCTCTTTAAGCTCTATAGGTTTCTCCAGATTGTTTTTACCCTCCACGTTAATAGTTGGAAAATTAAGATCGTCTAAAAAAGACTTCATATTTGTTTCATTAACTTCTTGTGCTGTATATAGGGTCGAGTAATAGGATTTGAACACATCATTTATTTTTTGGGGGTCCGAAATAGTTTGATTAGACTCATCGTTAATTTGGTGGATTAATCGTGAGGCTGCTTGTCGTTTAAGCTGATGTGCAAGTAGCCTGCTGGCTTTGTCTCCATATTCATATGTTAAGCCGTGAGATTGTAATAGCATTCTCTCTGCATTCGTGGTAGAGAGAATGTTAAACTCTGATTGAAGACTAATCCTTTTATTAAAAAGTTGTTGAGATGGGTCTATAGCACATTGTCTGTCAATTGTTGATATTGCTTCTGTGAGTTCTTTAAAACGTTTATTTTTTCTTTTCTTTTCATGGGATGAATAAGAAATTATTTCACCGCGTAAAACCACCTTTAACGTCTCCCACAGAAGTGATTCAGAGACCGAATCAGATTTATTTTCAGCCAGAAAGTTGTCAATAGAACTAGATATTTTTTTACAGAAATCCTCATTTCTAAGCAGCAAAGCATCCAGGCGCCAGGGAGGGCGTGTTTTAATGTTTAGAGGAAATGAGATGTCTAGCTGAAGTGGTGCATGATCGGAGATTGTTATCGCCAGATAGTCTACTGATGTCACATAATTAAGAAAATATTTGTCTATAAAAAAGTAGTCAATACGGGAGAAAGCTTGATGGACATTTGAAAAAAATGAAAAGCTTTTAGTCTGAGGGTTTAGTGACCTCCAGGGGTCAACACATCCACTGTCTTCCATAAATGTTGATAGGGATTTGGACATTTTTAAAACAGAAAGGCTTTTAGGGTTTGAACGGTCCAGCAAGGGGTTGATCGTTAGGTTCAGATCTCCTCCAAAGATGAGTTTGTGAGTGTTTAAATCTGGAAGGCTAGATAAAAGTCTATTCATAAAGTCTAAGTCATCCCAGTTAGGGGCGTAGACATTAACTAGCAGGACTGGAGTATGGAACAGTATTCCTGACACAATTATGTATCTTCCATTTACATCTGCTTTTATTTCTGAAACTGTGAATTGGATTTGATTATTTATTAAAATCGCCACTCCTCTGGCTCTTGAATCGAATTTTGAATGGAAGATTTGGTTACTCCATTTGTTTTTAAGTCTTTTATGATCTTCATTTTTTAAATGGGTTTCTTGTAGGAATATAATATCTGCTTTTAAGGTTTTGATATGATTAAGCACTCTACATCGTTTTACTGGACTGTTCAAACCCCTTACATTCCAGCTAAGCATCCTCACAGAACAGTCAGGACTGTTCATCTGGTTGTTTTTCTTATGAGCCATAGATTATGTTGAAAAAGGGATATAAGAACAAGAAAGTAAGCAGCCATGATATTGTACCTGACACTGTATAAGATTCAATGAATATGATTATTGAGAAAACTGGACCCATGATGTGACCCACGCACAAAGAAACAAAACAAAAACCCCTAATGACAAAAAAGACAAAAACGAACTGAAATACTAAGTTCCCTTGAAAAACAAAAATGGGGAACTGCAGCTTGCAATTGTTATACCACCGGTGCATTATCCTAACTCTGACTAGGACGGTGGATCTCTCATTAAATGAGTTATAATAACTGTTTTCAAGCTCGGATACACTCATTTCACATAAAAGTGAGTAGAAATAAATGCAACTATTTGTGGGCACGCTGAGGCACAGGCAAATAGGGGGGGGGGGGGGGGTGAGTGAAATCAATACATTTAAATTATAGTATTTAAGAAAAAAACGATCAACCGCTCACAGAGACTCTAAGTCAAATTTACATTGCTTAACTTTAACCCGTGTAATGAGAAAAGTAAGTAATGTCTATATCGAATGGATGGGTAAAGTTTACCTTATAATGCCAAACTACTGTCTGTATGCATCTTTGCTTTCGTTTCGCAGTGCACCAACAAATAGAAATAAAGTAAAAATAATCATCTGAAATTTGCTATCTTTCTTGTCTAATAGGCAGGTGCGCTATACACTCATTACCCAACTCTTGAATTATAATACACATAGCATCGGGTACTATGGGTTTGGCAAGGGAGTTTCAGAACTCTTGAAATAATATAGATAATGACTCGGTCAACATTTCGACTATAATGCACATTAGATTTAGCATTGGTTTCCTTTAATGCAAAAGAAAAAAAGATGTCCATGTCAGATGGATGGGTACAGTTTGCCTTATAATGCCAAGCTGCTGTCTGTGTGCATTTTTGCTTCCATTTCGCAGTGTAATAAGAAATAAGAGTAAAGTAAAAATAATAATCTATAGTTTGCTGTCTTTCTTATCTAATAGGCAGCTGTCTTGTACACTCTTACCCAACTCTTAAATTGTAATACACATAGCATCGGATTCAATGAGTTTGGCACCTGAAATATTATAGAAAATGTCTCAGTCAGCATTTTGATCATAATACAATTTAGATTTAACATTTATTCCCTTTAATGCAAAAAAAAAGAAAAAGAAAAGGGAGAAGAAGTCACCGGGCATTTACATCACCTGTTTAAGATTTAGATACACATCATGTATCAGTGAGTGTCATCCAAACCATCACTTGATTATAATAATAATAATACAACTTTATTTGTATAGCACTTTTTTAAACAATGTTACAAAGTGCTTGAACAATCATGACAGCAACAACAACAACAACAATGCAATAATGCTATAACAGTATTATATTAAGTTTACAATAGAACAACAGAGCAATAATGAACAAGATTTATCTCATTATGAGATAACACATAATGATTGCGTATAACTTTGGTGTTGCACACATATTCGTAGCAACACTACAAAAGTCACCTTAATACTGTGCCATCATTGCATCAGTATCTCTCCCTCATATCTTTACGCTGGCCATGGCCTCCTGCAAGCTGTGCTGTTAGTGTCAACAGTCAACACCACTGTTTATGGAAGCATTTTAAGATCATCACCGTTGATGTTGCTACAGTCACTTGAACAAGCTGGTACACTACAGTGTTTCATGTACCAGGACGTACAGTATTGAGGTAGAGGGTATGAGTATGACCGTTAACCAGAGTGTTGCAGGGTAATATCAGGAGACTGTGAGCTGGCCACTGTCACGTGGCAGGTGTTTCATCTACAGTGCCCACAATGCTGTTGAAGTGCCCTTGAGCAAGGCACGGAATCCCCATAACTGCTGCACAACGAGAGCCCCCCAATTTTATTACCGGACCGATGAAGTGTAGAAAGCTGTGTGTATACAGACTCATTTTAGTGACCATTACAGATGTAGCAGCAAAAACTAACTTGGTTGTTTCTGTTCGATGTAAATTGCAGAGTTCCACCTTAGTGAGTTGGCTGTGGCACAGGGCATGTCACCATCACACACACACACACACACACACGCACACACGCACACGCGCACACACACCACACAGCCTTTTTGCCTCCTTTTTGGGAATCCCAAAACAAACAGTCTGTGGGTATGTCCAGGGCTGCCACACACAGAGTGCTCTTTTAATATGCGCATGTCTGTCTGTGTTTCTGAGAGAGAAAGGGAGAGACTTATGGTAGCCATGGAAGCCAGCAGCGCAGTGCTCTCAGAGGACCTGTGTGTGGTGTTAATATTGCTGAAGTATGCATGCACACACACACACACACACACACACACACACACACACACACACACACACACACACACACACACACACACACACCATTGTGATCACCTCAGGTCAGCTACAGTCTGGGGTTTTAAGTGTTGCTTGTGACCACCTGTTTTTGTGGTATTAACATGACTTACCTCTCTCTCCCTCTCTCTCCCTCTCTCTCTCACTCTTAACCTCTATTTCATGCTGGCTCTTTCTTGCCCTTTGTTCTCTTTAAACCTCTTCTCTGTCATCTCTCTCATCCTCTCTCTGTTCTTCCTCCGTCTCTGCCTCCCTCATCTCATTCACCTCTCATTCACTGTCTCTCCTTCCTCTCTGTCACTCTGTCTCTTTGTCCAGTAATCATCTCCCGCCTGTCTTCTGCAGACCAGATGTGACACAGTAAGTGGATTGCCCTCAAAATTGCCATTGTAACCCAGTACACAGTTAAATGATATAATATTTCGTTGCTAATGTTCTGTTCCGTGCAATTTATTACATTACAGTACATCTTGAGTGACAATCCATAATACACACAAGGCCCTGCTGTGCGTTCTACAGTTAATACAGCATAACCTATTGTATTTCTCACCTCTGTGCTTGTTCCCCTGTCCTTTAAGCGTCCTGGGCAGGACAATACGATCCACCGTGGAGCAGCACCTGTTCGAGGTGGACATTTCGGGAGGTCAGGGTTCAGAGTGCCGCACGGTGTCCCCGCGCGCTGCGCCTCCAGGAGCGACACCAACACCGACACCCACAGCGCGCCAGAGACGTCGACAGCAGAGAGAGCAGCAGGAGGAAGGATCGAGGCTCCGAGGCAGGAGCAGGTATGGCGAGGTTGTGCCAGGTTCTGTTCAGTGGTACATACAGTAGATACCAGAACACCATTCAGCTGCTAGTCTTATGCTGTCATCATCACGCTTAATTAGTAATAGTGGTGTGAAAAATAATCTAGAAAAAAAAAGACTAGCCATGTTGTGCAGTAAAATTGAAAAGTGTGATGCATCACGATGCATCGCCGAATCGAATCGAATTATTACAAGGTTAATCGTAATCGAATCGAATCGTTACCTGGTGAATCATAATCGAATTGAATCGTGAGGGCAGTGCCAATGCACACCGCTAATTATTAAGGCATCAACATTAGAGTTAGAGTTTTAATGGGTATATATTGTACTATAAAAGAAACAATCAAAGAAATAAGAAATAGATATAGAATATAAAGATTAACAAAGGATATGAAACATACAGTATTGAGTTATATATACACGCTAGTAACAAGAACCAGGGAGAAAGAGTGGATTGATCATCCTCCAATTATGGCAGGTTTCTGTCTGGGTTTTGGTATGTCTCCCTACAGGTCCAGTCCACTGAGGCATAATAGAACCACAACAACTGGCGTCATACTTAGCATCACCAAGCTAATCCTTGTTGATAGAGTACTAGTGGAGCCTGCAAGGACAGTGACAGCATGGATTACAGGAGCTACATTAGTTCACTCCAGAAAGCCAAACATCAATACAAGCAGGGTATTCACCGTAAATAGATTAGTGTCAAAGCTAAACAGTGAGAAGGTAGAGTATAAGTAAATGAGATATCTGGATGACCTTGCCATAAGGATACCCCTTGGGCGTTTCATCTGATGCCATGTCAACAGAGGGAAAACGTGTAAGAGAGAGGAAATCAAGAGAGAGAGAGAGAGAGAGAGAGAGAGTCGAATCTGATCTCCTTGTTTCCTTTCTTCTTCCCCACTCTGAGAGCAGAGCCGTGTCCCTAAGGGTGGACGTCAACAAGGAGAACATTCCGGCGAGTGGCAGAGCTAGCCTGAGTGCCATCGGCGGGGAGGACGGGACGACCGCGGCCTCGCAGGGAGCCCAGGACCCCGACCGCAGACCCAGGAGGTCCATGCAAAGCCCTAGGCTGGCACAGCTCGCCAACAACCAGAGGGACCAAACAGTGAGTCTCTCGCAATGCATCTCGTCTTCAGCTTCATCTGTGTGTTGATGTGTCTTCTTCTGTGTCCTGGAGTCTTTGCCCTACAATGCTGTCGAGCAGTGACTGCGTGATTAGTGTTGAATCCTTGACTCTGGTTGGTCAATCAAGGCATTCTGCAGTCTGTTTATCTCTGAACAACAGACCGCTGTTCTGCCTCTGTTATGTTGCTATGGAAGCAGAAGTGCCTTAGCCTGGAAACCAGACAAATCTGTCAGTGCAAAAAAAAATCGCCCTCAGCAGATTTAGTCTGGCCCCACTAGGTTGTGATTGGATTTCGCTGCCCCCGAAGTTGTGGGGCACCAATCAGGAACCTGTATGCAAATACGGGGCAGGTTTATCACCAGAGGCATTTTTTTTAAATCCGCCCGTTGGAAATGCAGGTTCCACACAGAGGTTCCAGACTAATATCTACACAGTAATATTAGTCTGGCCATGCCAGGCTATAAGTGCCTAGCTCACTGTACATGATCCCTTACTTACCATGGCCACAGAGAATACTTGATTGTGATTTGTCGGAGACTGGTCTTTATTTTTAGTTAACCTTTGACCCAGCGGCCTCACCACCTTTCCAAGTGAATATAAATAATCAAAATTGTACTCCATTAACAGTTATTTAACATTTTCTGCAAGCTATTGAAGCTAACAACTTTCATTTAAATATAACTCAAGTTTTTGGGGGAACATAAAAGTGTGTGTGTGTGTGTGTGTGTGTGTGTGTGTGTGTGTGTGTGTGTGTGTGTGTGTGTGTGTGTGTGTGTGTGTGTGTGTGTGTGTGTGTGTGTGTGTGTGTGTGTGTGTGTGTGTGCGTGCGTGCGTGCGTGCGTGCGTGCGTGCGTGCGTGCGTGCGTGCGTGCGTGCGTGCGTGCGTGCGTGTGAAAGACGTGACTATTGTCAGCTGACTAACTCAGCTGGTACTTGTTTCTAGGTCATTACTGACAGTCCCTGGTTTGCCTCCCTGTAAAGCTATCACGATTACAAAATTTAAAGCAGCACTATGTATCTTTCCTCTTCTACCCGGTTTCCAGCCCAAGTGCAGATCTTGTTTTACAATTGAGCCAATAGAGCCTTCCGGCTTGCTCAGGGGATCCTGTCTGGTCCTGTGTCTAGGTGAGACTTTACCTTTGACACGATCCAACTGTCTCAATTGAAGAGCAGGGAGACTAAAATACAACCACCCTAACTGTAGATGTTATATTGTATTAAACTACTCTGCCATACAGATTGGTCAAAATTACATTTTATTCATTCAAAAAAGTTACATATTGCTGCTTTAAGTTGATGATTAATTATCAAACAAATAATTGCGATTAATGATTCAATTGTGTTTTTGGCATTGAACATTGGAACATATGAATACAAATTTAATTTATTTTTGCCTTTTAGGCTACATAATGAAAGATTGCACGGGGCAGATATGACAAATAACTTATACAAAAAGTTGTATACTTAATTTTTTTTAAATAGCGGAAATAGCTGATCTACAAGCTTACAACGCCTCACAAAGTGACACGTTGTAAGCTTGTAGATCTGCTATTTCTGCAATTTTTTTGAAAAATGTTTGAAAATGAATTTTCTACATGGAAATTATTATGATGATTAATGCAAAAATAATTATGATTATCTCCAATAGTTGCGATTAGGTGATTATGTAATAATTGTGACAGGCCTACTATACCTCCCTGCCCCAGTCTGTGTCGAAGTGACCCTGAGCAAGCCACTTAACCCTAACTACTCCCTCCGTGCTGTATTATTAACGCCCACTCGTAATAGTTGGGTTCTGCAGAGGACAAATATCCCCGCTCCCCGGTGCAAAGTGGAGGGGGGTTTGCCTCCGCAGTGATTATCCCTTGCTGTACTTATCATCATGTACCATTCTCCACACCAGTGGTGTAAAGCAACTAAGTACATTTACTCATGTACTGTACTTAAGTACAATTTTGAGATATTTTTACTTTATTGGAGTATTTCCAATTTTCAATACTTTTACTTCTACTCCGTTACATCTCAGAGGCAAATGTAGTACTTTTACTCCGCTACAATTATTGGACAGCTTTAGTTACTAGTTACTTTGTAGATTTTAAATATTATTACAAAACATACATTAAGCACTTCAGTCCTATATAGACTTTTGAAAGTCTATATATATAGTCTATATATTTGGAAATAGCCGATCTACGAAGTACAGAATCTGAGTACTTTTTTCACCACTGCTCCACACAAAGTGTTGTTGGTGTAGATGTGGATAATATATTGTCTAGTAGGATTCAATAGTATTATACATTAGGAATTATGGACAGGGGGGGGGCAACATTTCCCAGAATTTAGCTCCTCATCCACAGCCACTCAAGCACCACCACCCACCGACCCTTAGTCTTGTAATGACACATAATAGTCTCTAGCAACCAGTGTTATAGACCCATCCAGGCCAAGTCAGAAAGACAAAAGTCAAATCAAACATTGATTTCAGAAATGACTCTCAGGCATTAAATCGTAATTTAAGATATTTTGTTATTTAGTAGTCATTGCTATAGAGTGTTTTTCTTTCCGTAACAGGGGAATCACTTTCTCTCCAGCTAAGATTCATTTTCAGGTAGTAATACCAATTTCATTCAATCAGGAGAGTCTCATACATGAGAAACAAAGAAAAACATTGAGTAGACAGAATTTATGATTTTCTGTTTACTAAAGAGCGGTGAGACCCCTGTTACTGAACTAATACTCTATAGCAATTACTATGCAATTACAATGACTTACTTACTATTATAGAATATAGAGTTAAACGTTTTTACCAAAACCCTTTCTGTTTTAACCAAAAACTATTGCTCAGTGCAGATGTTTTTTTTTCTTCTAGTGGCTACACAAGACTAGGTGTAGATTATCATGTGCCTCCTCTGATACACATGGAGTAACTTCTTTTTTCACCTGAGTTACACCAGGAGAGCATAACAAGTAGAGAGGTTCACACCCTATATCCCATATACATTGGAACAGAATACAAATTTAATTTCTGTTTGTTTTTATGTACTTCATAATCAAAAATTGCACGGGGCAGAAATGACAAATAACTTAAATATGCAGATTACTGACACATTTAATACATTTATACTTTCCAAAATAATTTCTGCTATTTTTGGAAAATGTTTGAAAATGACGATTATGTAATAATTGTGACAGGCCTAAGAGCAGTGACAAGGACTCAATTACAATTGTCTCTTTGAAGCCAGAGGCACCTCTGCTGCGATGGTGGGTTATTGCTTTCCCTCTGTGACCCCCACAAGGCCATAGGTTTGATACTCACAATAGTCGACGTGTCAAACAATAGCCATGTCTTGTTAAAATAATCTTTCAGAACGGTTCAACCAT
Source organism: Gymnoscopelus microlampas (assembly GCF_963454915.1). NCBI lineage: Eukaryota > Metazoa > Chordata > Actinopteri > Myctophiformes > Myctophidae > Gymnoscopelus > Gymnoscopelus microlampas. The sequence goes on from NC_139939.1 coordinate 40,983,273, forward strand.
TCCCTGAACCTGCTTGCCCTTTGTGAAATGTGAGATGGAATTAACTAAATACTAGATGTATGTACACATCTTTCAGCACAACATCTCTATGTATATAATATACCTGGTTTAACTTACTCGAGGAGAATTGACTATACTAACACATTCATGTTACTCGTGGGTTGGCGCTGATATTTTTGCCATGGTGGACTTCCATTTTAATGTTGCAAACTTTGCTTACAGGTTTCATAGCCCTCATTAGTGGCTTTGTTTAGCTACTAATGAGGGCTTTGTTTACTCTGAGCCGGATTTGAACCTGTGACATTGCAAGTAGGTCCGTGCCTCCTGGCCTATGGTATGCTTGCCAACTGTATGAACCAACAGGATTATAATGATAGAAAATTATGGTTATAAATGTGTGTTATTATTATTTTTCATAAGATTTGCATGCTACAGTACATCAAAGGAATCCATTTATTGCAACAAATGGAATACAGTTATACTTGGCGTTGCTCTTAAGATGTTCCCCAATTTTAGTTAAGCAGCTTGCTAAGCAAAATCAGGGAACGCAATTCAAAATCCCCATGGATATACAAGAGCGTGGCCATAGCAAGACATTTAATCAGTTTAACTTGAGTCATGCCATCTTGAATTGCAGTTTAATCTTAGAGCCATACAACATTGAATTTCAGTTAAACTTAGAGCCATGCAAACATTGAATTTCAGTTTACTTGTTTAGAGAGCCATGCACACATGAATTTCAGTTTAAAGGGCAAGACCACTTTGGTAGAGGTTTGGGTTGTGTAGTTACCTTGCCATGATGTAATTCCAAAGATGGGCAAGAAATAAAAAATAATTGCTCCATTGATTAGAAATTGATAATTCAAAATATGCTCCTCATTGACTTGCATTGTACGGTAAAACAGCTCTCAAAGTCACTCTTTTAGCACAAAAACGAACGCAAACAAAGTTGATTCAGACAATATAGAACATCACTAAACCCAGTACTGTTTTTTTTTTTAAATAAAAATGTCAACTCCCTGTTGATTTTGCCATTTTTAATAAGTAGAAAACCCGGACTGGATCCGCGGATCCGGATCCGGATCTTCAAACAGTAAAATCAACAGGAAGTTGACATTTTTATTAAAAAAACAAACAGTACTGGGTTTGGTGATGCTCTATATTGTCTGAATCAACTTTGTTTGGGTTCATTTACGTGCTAAAAGAGTGACTTTGAGAGCTGTTTTACCGTACAATGTAAGTCAATGAGGAGCATATTTTGAATTATCAATTTCTAATCAATGGAGCAATTATTTTTGATTTCTTGCCCACCTTTGGAGTTACATCATGGCAAGATAACTACACAACCCAAACCTCTACCAAAGTGGTCTTACCCTTTAACATTCAGTTTAACTTTTGAGCCATGCAAGACTCTGAACTAGAAGGTGGAGGCTGTGGTGGTGGACGCAAGCTTTTCCAGCAGCAGCAGCGTGTGTGGCAGCAATTGAAAGCAGAGATCTAGTGTATTAGGGAGCCATATTTAAATGGACTGCCTTATATTGTGGGAATGAGCTGTGATTGGAGTGTAGAAAAGCGTGGCTGATTGAAAAGAATCAGCAGACAGCTGATCCCGACGACCTTTGCTGCGTGTCACTCCCCGCGTCTATCTCCCCATTTCCTGTCAATCTACTATCAATAAAGGCAGAAAAAGACCCAAAAATATATTTGGCTCTCGATGTAATTTCACCAAACTTTCGTTTCCAGTTTTGCCTCCCATGCGCGTCAATGGGGCCTGCCCAGCCCATGGACTGTCTGTACCTTCTTCTATCATAGCCTTGGGGTCCTGAAGGCTGCAACGTACGGGAACTTGACTTGCACAGCCCTGGAAATTCCACCAGTCTGGGCGAGATATGCGCTCTGCAGAGCTCCCCCTTCTATTTCGTCCACCATCAACCTTCCTTTATTATAGCCTGCCTACGTTAATGTGCACCTGTGTTTGAAGGTGCACAGGAATTTAATTTATACTTTAAACCATACCAGCTGGGCGACTTGGCTTGCTGAGGTAGAATCTGGCAGGTGTCTATCTTTTGCAAGTGCATCCGCATACCAGATAAGGAAAAAAGAAAAGAAAAAAACACTTAGTCAGCAGCCAACAACCTTAAAATGTAAAAGGTTATACAATAATGCTTAAAGGATTAAAAAGAAAACCCAGAGGGCTTGTTTGTATTTGATTAATCAAGATATAGACATACAATACTATTCAAGAAATCATCAATATTAGGAGCAATAAAAGTGTAATTACAGAAAATCAGTGGGGGGGGGGGGGGGTCATTTCTTTTGGCAAGATAGAAGACCTGTTTAGGCTCAGGTGCAAATTGTTTGCGTAGGCAAGTCGGTGATTTATTTGCACAAACGCACTTGGCTTGTAAGTCACACTCGCACAATATAAAAGCTTACTTGCTGTATGGCATAACCAACACACTGGTTGCCAAGATGGAAATTGGTACCGGTATTTGGATTAGCTCCAAGTAAAAAAAACTACTCCGCTAGACCTTCACTGTGTGTTGCCCACTCCTCTTATGTAAGCGTGAAGGTGACACAGGACACCCTGACACACATATAATTGTAATTGCCACTGGCAGGGGAGGAGGTATTCTAAGGGAATGACTGACTGTAAAGATATGGCATGCGCTGTTATACTGTATGTATGGTAAATAAGGGCCAGAAAGCCCCCAGTGGGGTTAGAATGTACACTACACAAAGTAGCAGGGTACACTATATTCTGTTCCTTATGGTTCATTGTGACCAACTGTGTCACCTAGACATCTGTGTTTTTCGTTTTTGCTGTTTGAGACACACATCATAAAGAATTTCACTTCCCTCAGCTTTAAAGGTGCTGTAAGTGGTATTTGTTGGTTAAAAAAAAAAAAAAAACTTATTAAAACACTTCTCTGCTTCAAGTTTGTATTGTTCCAATTCCAAATTTGTCTGCTCATCTCTTTGTTTCATCACTTCCAATTTCACTTGTATATCCTGTATCCTGTACGAGTTCTCTCACCTGATTGGATGAAATTGGTATCCCGATTTTTTTTCCTGGAGAAAGAGGGGAGACCCCTGTTACTGAACGCCCTAACCCAACTATTTCTATTGGAATATAGAGCTATTTAACAAGAAAATATCACTTACACCCCCTAATTTGATCCTATATTTACACGAGAATCTCTATGCCATCTGTCCAGGTGGCATAGAGGTAAAGCTCTCGCCACACCCACAGATTGGTTTTATTGTTTTTTTTTTTTTTATAAAACCAACTGTTTACTTGAGTGATGTTGTGTCTATTTCCATTTTAAGGAGAGTGTTTGTGGGGCAAGAGCAGATGAAACGCCTGGAGAGGACGTCATGGAGTCTAGCGAGAATGGGTGAGTTTGGCAATATTTTGGCCCTACAGTAGTAGTACAGACTCACCTTTTCATGATCACACAACTGTAAACGCTGATTTTCACTTGGTTGAACGCCCGTGTCGTGCTCCGAAAATAACTGTTCGACAAGCTCACAACACGTTGCAGTGTGACGTGTTGTGAGCTTGCAGATCAGTTATTTTTGGGGCGCCAGACCGCGTGTAGCCAAGTATAAATCAAGGGTTTACATCATTACTCTTATTGCTATGATACTAGCTTATACAGTACCACCAGCAGCCAATTTGAGATTTAAGGGGATCAGCTTTACTGTATGTACTTTGACCTTTATTCAAGCCGTTTAGTCTGCAAAAGACTGCTGAAAGTTTGGAGTGAGAGCCAGATCAAAACATTGTTTGCTTTCTGCAAACGTGCCTGTGATGAAGGTTAAGTTCGATCGAATGTGACATATGGAGTCAGTGTTTTATTCCTGAAGCTCTAGGCCAATAATCTAAGTGTACTACATCATATTTTTCTAGGAATGATAGTCCAAGGATGAACGGCCTTCCTCCTGCAAAGGTAAGTTATGATTTCTCAATCTGTCATTTCTCCCTCTTTCCGTTCTACATCTCTCTATTTGTGATATATTGTCTATGCACTCAGAGTGCATGTCTAGTCACTGAGTACAGGCTGCTGGAGAGAGATAAGACCAAAGGCTCAGATAGCAGGAGGGATGGATGGATGGATGGATGAGTGGGGGGTGAGAGAGAGAGAGAGAGAGAGAGAGAGAGAGAGAGAGAGAGAGAGAGAGAGAGAGAGAGAGAGAGAGAGAGAGAGAGAGAGAGAGAGAGAGAGAGAGAGAGAGAGAGAGAGAGAGAGAGAGAGAGAGAGAGAGAGAGAGAGAGAGAGAGAGAGAGAGAGAGAGAGAGAGAGAGAATTAGTAGGTAGTGGGCAAGGTGTTCAAGAAGATAAACAACGTGGGTGTAATTGGTGACATCACGTCACTCCCTTTTATTTAGAATAATAATAAATTAGATTTTACCTTTATTCAAAACACATTTGCAAAGTGCTTTGCCAAAACATTAATTACAATACAATGAAAAACATGAAATGCTTTAATAAAGCCGAAGAAATGCTTTAATAAAGCCGAAGATCACTCTTAACACTTTTGCTCATCATGTAGCACCTCCACATTGATGTTTTTGAGAATATTATTGCAGCACAGCAACCACTGTAACTACTAGTAGTCAAAGATTAGGATTTTTGTCAGAGATATACTACAATATTTACACGTTCAACATTTTATTTATTCAGCTACAGCTCTTATCTACAGCGACATACAGTGAGTCAACAGGTATGGATGTCTTGGTCAAGGACACCACCCTGGCACACGGTTAGAGCAGGCGTTGACCAGGGAGATTTTGATCTTGTCATATTCATGTTTGTAACAAAGTACTGGGAGTGAAATGCATGTGTAGATTATGTCAAGAATGCCATCATACAGATAATAATTTACACTTAATCAGTTGTTGGCAACCCATACCTCTAAATGTTTTAGCATACCTTCATAATTATTATTTTGCTAGACATTTTGACAACATTTACTAATCAAAATAGCAGGATGCAAACTAATAATAATAATCTTAATGATTTGAGCAACACAGATACTGATCATTATGTCTTCATTATACAATTATTTTGAAAACTAAAATTAAGAGTTGGCTGCTTTACAGAAGTCATGGCTTATAATCAGTACCCCACTCTAATGGAGTGATAATCAGTTTGAACAGAGATACATCAGAACTTATAAGAAGTAATGACAGTCTACATGGCTGATTCTGCCAGTAGCAGATGCTTGTCTCAAAGATTAAACTATGGACATCTAAGTATTAGTTAGAGTATTATTACTAGTAATGTTAGAATGACTCTGTGCACCATGCTATTAATACTGCAACATACTGTGTACTTACATGTGATTAACTGTGCAATCTTTGGTGTTGGCAGATGGGAGAAAAAAAAGGCAATGTACATTCTCCATCTGCTGACTTTGTAATCTGAACCAGTAAAAGAACAAGGTTATAGTGCTGCACAAATCTGGTGGAATCCTATTCTACACAGTACAGATGGATTTTCAGTGATGCGTGTGCCACACCTCTGCCACCACCAGCAGCAAACTGTACCCACTGAGATGCCATCTGGGGCCTTGGCACGGTCATCTTGCTGATTGACGGGCCACTGCGGTGAACAGCCGTTCATTTGGTTATCTCTGCCAAGGGTCACAACACTGGCATCATACAGAGACATTAGTGTTACCATCAGGCTGGTCAGGTCTTTGACTATGTCTGAGTTAAATTAACACTCTGGATTTTACTGTGTACACAGAGTCATTGAATTAAAATACAAAGTCAGCCTAGTGCTTCTGGGGGTTTAGTGATTGCTCAAGGGCAGTGTTTGAATATTGTCCCGATCGTATTGGCCAATATGGTATTATTAACCTTATTATTTACCTGACGTCCATCATATTTTTGCTTACGGGCCGAAACCTTCTGTCCAAAAACAGTTGCCTTTGAGGAAATGGAAAAAAATAACCTGTGCTCCAATGGATCCAATGTAGTTATTATTTACCGGTAGTCACAAGCTTTTCACAAATTTTCATTGGTTAAATGTTAATAAAACTCCCAGACGGACTTAACCACTTTAAGCCTGGTGTCCTTATTTTGGGCATGTTATTTCTAAGTGAAAAAATGCAAGGATTTAAAAAATAATAATTTAATAATGAAAATAGCATATCTCTGGGCGTTGCGAGCTTGTAGACTGGCTATTTTCTGCTACTTTTGTGCGACACTATCAAATGACAAAGTATCATGAAATAATATGGAGATAGAAGTTTCTGACCGACAGCGGTTTCTGACCCCCCCCCCCCCCCCCCCCCCCCCCCCCCCACACACACACACACACACACACACACACACACACACACACACACACACACACACACACACACACACACACACACACACAGACACAGACACGCACAGTATCACTTTTTCACATCATAATTTCTCTGTTACACTAACTTACACACATACAGCAAGCAGACGCACATGCACAAGCTGTGCCTACTGTATCAGTGTTTCAGTGTCTGGTTGGCCTGAGCCCCCCTTGTAACTTGATAGCTGTGCTGCCAGTAACTGCCAGTCAGAACACAGTGCACAGCACCTATACCATATGGGGGTGGGGGGGGGGGTAGCAGTGATCTTGACTCAGCCCATCCATACAGTAAGTAGTAAGTACACACAAAAGCAGATGTACTGGACACAAACACACTCATCCAAACAGACAGATGCACACACGCGCATACACACACACACACACACACACACACACACACACACACACACACACACACACACACACACACACACACACACACACACACACACACACACACACACACACACACACACATGCACGTGTGTATAGTATATGCACCAGCAGTGAGGCCAATTGGCTGCCTTAAAAGATTACTTCACCACCCATATGTCAATTACAGGCCACTTACGGGCACACAGAATCAATGGGACGTGGAAAATTACAATGGAAAGCTTCTGCTGACAGACTAAGCCTGTTACTTGGCACTGAAGCGTTCCATATGCTGCCCATACATTGACTGCATGATCACTGGCTTCTTAAAGGTCCTCTATTGGCGGCTGCAACTTCTTCAACATATTTGTCTTGTTTTTCTTTCCACTCAAATTCACTGATAATTTTACGATTTATTATGTAGGCCTAGGCTGTGCTTTGTATATGTTATTGTTACACTGTAATGTCTGAAGATGTCTAAGGAACACAGACTTGCGTGTGTGTGTGTGTGTGTGTGTGTGTGTGTGTGTGTGTGTGTGTGTGTGTGGGGAGAGAAATAGAGAGAGAGACTGACACTCAAAATCACTCAAAATCCTGAGTATTGTTTTAACTCTGGATTTTGGTTATATAATACAAGTGACTTTGTGTGCCAGCGTGCCATCTCAGCATTATCCTCCTCATGTTCCCCTCGTGTGTGCATGTGTGACTTACCCTGTCTGTAAGCCCTGCAAACACAACAAAATCATCATCTGTTTTCCTGTACTTGTAATGTGTACACGGTCTGTCTCTATATCATGCCCCCCACCCCAAGGGGCTCTCTTCTGATGATGTAATCACAGCATCAGTGATTTGAACACAGTGGATTATGTCATTGGGAATTATGCACATAGTGAAAGCACTGAACCGTGTGTGTGTGTGTGTGTGTGTGTGTGTGTGTGTGTGTGTGTGTGTGTGTGTGTGTGTGTGTGTGTGTGTGTGTGTGTGTGTGTGTGTGTGTGTGTGTGCGTGTGCGCGTGCGCGTGCGCCCACAAATCGTCACTGCAGGAAAAAGAGCATCTGTGCTCATGTGAATGTATGTTCATATTGGTGATTATGTTACATAGAGGTCTGGCCCCTCTCAATAGAGATTTTATTTCTCTCCCTCCGAAGTTGTGAGGGACCAATCAGAGCCCAGTATACAGATATGGGGTGGGTTTATCACCAGAGGGATTTTTTTTATTTGCCCCTCGGAAATGCAAGTTCCACACAGAGATTCCAGACTAATATCTATGCAGTGATATTAGTCTGGCCATGCCAGGCTATGAATAGCCACATGCCTGTTTACTTTCATTATGACTGTTACCTGTAAGTCTTTCAGTGATTCTGCTGTTGATTAATTAATTGTTCTATTGGCAATTATTATGATTGGATTGGAATTAAACCAACAAACTAAACTAATCAGCAGGTTAATGTGACTTGGCCAGGTACATTATCAAAACCACCGTTAATCAATCTGCTTTGAGAGGCATTGATCTGGATGGCCTCATTTGCATATAAATGACTAGATAAAAAGGTGGTCAATCAAGATCATTCAAGAAACCTTTTCAATGTAAAACTAAAAATAGATTAGGACAAGGGTTCCCAAACTTTTCAGGCTAATTTGAACTGGAGACTCCCCACCCTAGCCAGGTAAACCATCCCAGTTGCATGAATTCACATTTTCATGTGTCTTCTACAGACCATTCTGGCCCCTGGATGGCGACCGGGATATTTTACCAGGCTACCCCCACCCTGACAAGAATTGGAATTGTAGGAGTTCAGGCATTACATTTTGTTTGACTAAGTTCCACAGATAAATATATCTTTCTCAGGTAATATTTGACAAATTCTTTATAGTATTGTTTGTTTTTTGCTTCTTTTTTTTATTATTTTATTTTATAAGTATTAAAAAAGTCTTGAAAGTCCTTAAATTGTCACTTTAGAAATGTGCAGATCCCCTTTAAAACACTACAATTGTATGTTGGTTTGTTTACTGTTGAGTGAGAAAACAATGTTGCACATTAAGCTAATCATCTGGGGACCCCCCAAAATAATTTGGGGACCCCCAGTTTGGGAACCACTGGATTAGGACAGCACAATGTTGACAGAAGACACAGCGGTTGGTGATTTGAAACATTTATTTTTACATGATGTAGCTTCACTTGCATGCCAGGGATTCTGCAAGCCAACAAAATGTTTTGGTCAAGGGAGACTTCTGGAATGCCCTTCATTCTGACGTAAGGAAAACAATGCAACCTCTTTGAAGGTGGAAATTGTAGTAGTTAGTATTTGAATTCAGAGACCCTCAGTAGCAATATGTGTATGCACACTGTGGCCTTAACCACTCATGAACTGTAATGAGGACATGAACAAGTAAAGTCACTAACATTAAATGTCTGGTATTCAGTAGGTCACCCCTTCCCTTCGTGCTTCTTCTAGCTGAGGTTGTTGTTTTTTTGCTGGTGTTATGCAGCCCTAATCACCAACATACCAGGGAACAACAACAAATGTTCAGAAGCCAGTACGTCAATATGGCCCTAATGAGTTGCTAATGCGTTTCATGCTGTACTGACATGGCAGTCATAAGCTGCGTTGCCATTGATATTATCTGTTGTTTCCGTGTTTGTTCAGTGGTTTCCCTGTGCCCACTCTGCAATGCAATGTGTTCTTGCCAAGCGGGCATAAAGATTGGGTGCGTGGGTAGTGGGGCTGTCCCGATCCAATGTTTTCAGTTCTGGTACCGATAATTACCGATACGATACAGCAGCCTTGAGTATCGTCCGATACCAGTGCGTATTTATGTATTTATAACCAATTAACAATTAAAATGTGAACAGTAGCATTAAATAAAATACATAACAAATAATGAAATGGAATGGAGTGCCTGTATTAGATTATTTGATCTGATCCAATCCACTTTTTTTGCCGATTGGGACAGCCCTAGTGGGTAGAGTTTGTCAGCAGTGGCGCTTGTCATACTTAGCTACATGAGTATTTAATAGTGTGCACATGGCACTACACCATGCATGTCTTGTGTTTGTGGATCGGGGCCAAGTGCGTTACAGGAAGGGGTTTCAGCAGAATTCCATGTAATAGTAATTTGTCACTTGCTAGGTTAAGGGTGTATTGAGTTACGTGTGCATGTGATGCATGTGTGCATATCAGTCTGATGGACAAACAGTCGTTAGGGGGTCTTGAGTGCGGGGGGGGTGTTGGGGTGCTTTGGGTCAGCTTGGGCTAGGGGCTGGACCTTTTTGAGATGCATCGAGGTGTGTGTGTGTGTGTGTGTGTGTGTGTGTGTGTGTGTGTGTGTGTGTGTGTGTGTGTGTGTGTGTGTGTGTGTGTGTGTGTGTGTGTGTGTGTGCGTGCGTGCGCGCGTTGGAGTGTGTTGTGAGATGGTGCCGTGGGAGGTGGGGGTGTCCTTCATGTAATTGATGTGATTACATTTTACCATTCCTTCCTTTTAAAGAAACTAGAGTCCCGGCCACTATGCGGCCCCTCACACCTATGTTGCACCACCGATCCGACCGATATGCCCATATATGGTGATCTCTGTATCCTTGTCCCTTTTATTCCCATATGGAGATCCCTGATGTTATCAGTATATGCCCATATATGGGTATGTAACAGGGTTATGTCTGAGTCATAGTGACGGTCCGTCAGCTAAAATAAAATGTAAAGATGTTTTAAAATATATTTTTGTGAACGGAAATGACGAATAGATGACAGCTTCCGTTCTCGGATTTTGGGAGGTGTAGTTCCAGACTCTATATAGCATTTGGAGATTTTGGAATAGTTGTCAGGCTACGCGAGACTAGGGGGGGCAGAGGATAGATTTTCAACCTGTCATCAGTTCTTTACACAAGATGAAATTCTAAAACATTTGATACAACTTCTTGCAGCACTGGTACTCCTGGCAGATGTAATTAACATTAAATGTATCATCCCTGCCTTTAGAAGTGTTATTGCGTTTTCTGCGTATGTACTTTATATTTTGAGTGTGTGTGCGTGCGCGAGCGTGCGTGTGTGGCAGTGAGTGTACTGTGTGTGTGTGTGTGTGTGTGTGTGTGTGTGTGTGTGTGTGTGTGTGTGTGTGTGTGTGTGTGTGTGCGAGTACGTGTGCGTGTGTGCGCGTGTGCGTGTGTGTGTCAGCTTAAGTTAACAAGTGTTTGGAGTTTTGGATGGGAAGGTGTCAATAAATAAGATGTCTTCTTGATTACATTGGTGTCCATGCTCACTAGGCGCTCGTGTGTTTGTGTGTGTGTGTGTGTGTGTGTGTGTGTGTGTGTGTGTGTGTGGGTGTGGGGCTGGGGGGGTGGGGGTTGTTAGTGGGTTTTTTCCACATAAATGGTGACAGAAAATGTTTTCCTTGAAAGGACATATGGGGTAAATTTCCGCTGTTGACTCTCTTTCTGTCTCTGCTGAAACCTGTCGGGGTCTATTGCTACCAGTACCAATGTTTCACGACACACATTTTTTCCCCACTCAACAGTTGAAAGATAACTATTACTGCTACTGCTTGGCAGGATGCACACATCACCCCACCACTCCTGCTCCCTCTCTCATTCACCTCCCCAGTGGTGGACAGTAACAAAGTACATTAACTTGAATACGGTACTTAAGTAGTTTTTTTAGTATCTCTAACTAAAAAAAATCAGTAGTTTTGACTCTACAGCATTTCTAACCACTTAAGCCAGGGGTATTCAACTAGATTAGGCAGGGGGCCACAACTGTAAAATAATTTGGAGTTGGGGGCCATACAGTGCGCGCGTGCATGTGCGCACACAATTTGCACGTGTGCACGCGCGCGAATTTTTTCGGGTCTAATTCAGGCTAATTCGGTTCTATTTAAGGTTCTAAGTTAAGTTCCAATGAAAGATGGCCTTTCAAGAACTAATGAAGGATAAATAATTTGTACTGTTTTAACTTTGATAACATAAAAACGAACATATATTTACATAAATAATAATTATGAAAATATGAAAATAAAAAAAATATATTAAAAAAATATTTGGAATATGGCCAGGGGCCACAAGGAAGCTCCTCGCGGGCCGCACGTGGCCCGCGGGCCGCCAGTTGAATATCTATGACTTAAGCCCTATTTCAAATGGTGAAAATAGCAGATCTCGACACGCTTGTTGATCAGCAATTTTAACTATTGATATTTTCGTAAATTGATGGATAATTTACTTAGAAAATGTCAAAACTTTAATACAGCAATGTATTGATATTAAAAGGAAAATGTACTTTATAATTTGCACCTTTGAATTCAAACTAAGTACTCCCAGCACTTTTAACTCAAGTACCAATTTGACTGAGCAAATTTCACTTGTAGTTGAGTAATATTTGACCAGGAGTATCTATACTTTGAAGTACTGGGGCTGAGTACACTGTACCTCCCACACCACCTCCTCTGTCATCTCTCCTCACTCCTCATTCCTGTTAATCAATATACTATACTGATTTCTTATGCTCTCTAATCTTGCAGGAGTAGTTAGTGGCAGCCCCCCCTAAAATTAGCACTGAGTCCCACACCCAGAGGAACAGAGGAAATGGGAGCCTATGGGGCTTTAGAAGGGCCAAGCAGCTCACATGCACACTGAGACTACATGACCAGCAGGCAACCGTCCACTTGTACCACACACACACACACACACACACACACACACACACACACACACACACAGGCAGACACACACGCAGCCAAACATGCATGCATGCACGCACGCACGTACGCACGCACAAACACACACACACACACACAGATAATTGTGCTAGAGAACATGATAGCCTTGGCACGGTATGTGTACAGTCCTTGCCACAAAGTTGCACCTGACGGTTCACCATGGAGGAGTTGCCAAAGTTGCAGAATGACCCACCACATACATCACATAATACCATCCATTCTGCATTAGTCGTCGCTCTGTTATCTGATGGCTGATAGATCCAAGCAATGGTCCAAACAAGATGGAAAGAAACCTGTGCGTGGCCCTATCTGGATGTAGAAAAAACACAAGTTGGGTATTGCCAGAAAAGGCTGCGCAATGTACGTAGGCAGCGGCTCAGATCACATAGCACAATGGTGTGAGAGCGAGAGAGACAGAGAGAGAGCAAAAATATAAGAAATAAATATACGTATTTCTGTGACAATTTCTTTTTTACAAGCCCCTGGTCACGGCTAGTAATCTACTATTTTGGGCGCCCGATTCACTCTTACGATGGCACATAAATTAAGCCAGAACTTTACTTTGCCGATTGACGTGTCGCACACCGAACATGGCCAATCTACACGCTGCGTCATAGATGCAACGCTTTTTGGGCTTGTAGATTAGATTGCTAAATTTGGGGCAAGACACCTTTGTACATCGAAGCATAGATTATGCCTTAGGCAACGGGAGAGTTGCTGTAGTTGAAGTACATTAAGGTTAAGATTTATGGCTCTTCCTTAACTAGGCTACACAGTTAGGCTGATGAGGCATAGCTTACTGCCTCCACAACAACCTGTTGCATTCTGCTATACTTTGTCTGCTTTGTTGAAAGTAAGAAGAAAGCAACCCTAGTATACAGTAGCTGGTATTTGCAGCCAGCCGTGAGAAAAGACCTTGACATAAAAAATGTTGTGTTTTTCATACATATAGAAACACTAGCCAAACACGTAGATGGAAAAGTTCACAATATGCTGTACTATATGTTGTTTGTCTACAGAGAGACAGAAATCACCCTGCCAACCTTCATGTACTGGCTAATAATCTGCCTGCTTTTCTTCTCCAGAACACACACACACAACTCCCTCACCCCCCTCCCCTTCTGCTCCTGCTACTGTGAAACAAACAACTCAAGTCCAGCATTGGGCTGGGGAGTATGTGCATGACGTACGTGTGTGTGTGTGTGTGTGTGTGTGTGTGTGTGTGTGTGTGTGTGTGTGTGTGTGTGTGTGTGTGTGTGTGTGTGTGTGTGTGTGTGTGTGTGTGTGTGTGTGTGTGTGTGTGTGTGTGTGTGTGTGAGTGAGTGTGAGTGGGAGAGAGGGGGGGGGGGGGTGATCCAGTCTGTAAAAAAAGAGGAGGAGTTCTCTCTCTCTCTCACTCACTACTCACTCTCTCTGTCTCTCCCCCACTCTTCTCACACACATGCACACACACACACACACACACACACACACACACACACACACACACACACAGAGAGAGGGAGACAGATGGGCGGATGTTTTGGCCAGCCAGCTCGTCCAATCAGGGGCCAGCCCCCCTCCTGTCAGGGCAGGGCTTGTCTGAAGGGAGCGTGTGCCTGAACTTAAAGAGTGTGTGCTTGGCTGGCGCTGCCCCACATCTATTGAGTGCTCTCCCATCTTGTTTCTCTCATGGTTGTACAGACGCTAAGGATGAAGATCCAGGAGCCACCCTTCACTTGCGACGCGGGGAGATTAGGAGGCAGCGGAGGCGTGCGCGGCTCAGACTCGGAGAGCTGCGAGGACCATGTCCCCAGGCTGGACCTGACAGCTCTGACCGAAGACGGCGGTGGCTGGGGAGGTGAGTCCGCTGTCGCCCCCTGGCTGTGCTGAGGAGCTTTCGCTCAAAACAGAAATACAGTACTGTACATACGTAAATATAAACATGAGCTTTGAAATTTTACCCAATGGAAAAATGTACACAGAGGATTTCTGATGTGCACATACAGTACATACAGGAAAAGAAAATTTGTTTTTGTTTTTTTGCCAACTTGCTTAATGCACAATGTTGTGATAGGAGCATGTATTTACATGCATGTAAATACATAGACATGCCTTGTTTTTCCTATACACTCAAATGTTTTATTGTGATTGTGCTTCTATGTGGAATGGGCTTGATACAGGGTCTGACACGCACGCGTGAGCGCACACACACACACACACACACACACACACACACACACACACACACACTCTCACACGCACATACACAAACACGCACATACACAAACACGCACGTACACAAACACGCATGCACGCGCACTCACACAGCCCACTCACTATTCCCCACCCTATAATCTTGCCCTACGCACATGAGTGTCTGGAAAGCAGCTGTACACCTCCTTCTCTCCCTCTCTCTGTTTCTTCTCTTCCTCTTCCCTTTTTGTGGCTCTCGTCTCGCGTCTCCTGCAGGAGGTGAGATCCTCTTTAAGTTAATACACTATTATGTGGAGAAGAGAAAGACCCGTTTGTCCTCTCGGGCTGGGCAACGCAGCAGCTCAGCATTGTACTGTGTAACCACAGTGTGTAAACACGATCTGCTTCTTCTGCCACGTGTGTCTGTTGCTTTTAAACGCACATGGGCTGAACTAGATCGGTTTTGTTTGTTGTTCTGTGGTTTGTCTGTTTTGACCTTGGACGTGATAAGAAGACATGCAGCTGTTTTGTCTGTCTGTGCTAATGTATTTGAGGTGAATAGTGAGTACTATTTAATTTGCATTGCATTGCACTGGTCTAGACTTCCTGTCCAGTACTCCTCCCGTATTAGTAGTCTGAGGATAATAGTAAACAACATGCATGGAGAATGTTTGCTCTATTTATAGTGTTCCATGGCAGTAATTGTTTACTCATTGACGATCATGGTCTGTGTGTGGGGTCCTGCTCTCTTTGTGGGGTTGTGGAATAATCAGTATTTGCTGCACTTGTACTGTACCTGCATGCCCTCATCATGTTTCTCCTACTCCCCCCTGCGGTGGGTTTGCTGGTCACTTTGTGGCTTTGAAGGGCGTCCGGCCTCAGCTGTGAGTGACAGCTTCTCTGTTCACTAGTACATACAAGTGATCATTAGAGAGGAGGATGGATGACGACCGTGTACTGAGCACTAGGAGCAGCCCGAGTCTTGACAAAGGGGATTGATTTAAATGATGGCCTCCATTTCCACTTAGAGGCATTTCAGTAAGAACTTGTGTCTAGTTGATTAGATCTTTCTGCAGGGAGTGTGTGTGTGTGTGTGTGTGTGTGTGTGTGTGTGTGTGTGTGTGTGTGTGTGTGTGTGTGTGTGTGTGTGTGTGTGTGTGTGTGCGTGTGTGTGTGTGTGCGCACGCTCGTGCTGTATTACTATATTTGTGACTCCGGCCAAATGTCCCCCAAAATAGTCGAATGTGAGACACATGTTCTTACTGAAATGCCTATAAGTGGAAATGGAGGCCATCATTTATATCAATCCCCTTTGTCAGCTATGCTATCTCAGTTATGGTTGGGGTTAGGTCTAGACATTGAGGGGTTGGGTCGATTAGAGTTATGCCTGATTTATTCTTAGTTGTATGCTGGTGTCACGCATCGGAAGTAGCAGATCTACAAGCTCACGAAGCATCACAGCATGACACGTTGTGAGCTTGTAGATCATCTATTTTTTGCTTTAGGTTTAGGGATAACAATAGGCAAAAATAAATGCCATTCATAAAATTGTCGTCCTACAATGTTGATGTCCTCAAAAGTATAGTAATACAAATACACGTGTACACGTGTGTATGTGCGCACGCATGGACACATGCATGTAATATTTAATGTCCATGCTCACTGCATGTATGTGTGAATGTATGCGTATGTGTGAGTGTATGTGTGATTGTGCAGTGCGCACACATGCATGTGCCTTTGATTTCAGCTCTGCAGACTGCATGGGTTGAAACTAGGATGCAAGCGATCGAGACGGTCCATTTATTTGTTTATTAATGCTGGTTTACCATGTGTCATAGGTCATGCATGAGGTTACAGAAATAGCCTAAGATTTTCTTTTATTGGTGTCTTTATTGGCATCTCTTATAAAACATGTTAGCTTATATATACCTTAATGTGAAGTGCATGAGATCTTAAGGTTTCTTCTCGAGCCTCTTTCCAGTTGAACTGACATTTTCAAACCACATGTAGAGCAATTATTAACAGAGTGCAATGGGAGATCTCAGAATCATTGTGTCATGTTGAGTCGGGAGTGTTTTTTCTAGGGCGTTGCAACACGTGAGGAGGGAAGGGTTCTGTAGTTGTGCAAAGTAGCAAAATTGCTGAGCTCATGTGCATTGGACTGATCAGGTACTCACAGGTAGAGGCCGACCGATGCAAGATTGTCGGTCATAGACCGCCGGTTACCGATTTTCTGACCGATATTTTGCCAAAATGTGCAACCTTTTGTAATCAATTTGAAAAAGTTAGTTTATTAAAGATTGTATTTGAGAACATGTAACTTTTAAGCAAAACGTAACAATGTTGTGAGCTTGTAGATTGAAAATGTGTAACATTTATGCCTAAAAGGACAAACCCAAAATAGGGTTAAGAACTTTGAAAGTGGTTAAAAAATCGGGACACATCGGCTGCACAATTGCGGATACCGATGTCGTAAAAAAAGACAAAGACTCCTTTCTGACTGAAGACCTTGACAGTTGCAGGCATGCACTGACCTGTACAGTATGTACAAGTGCATGTGGAGGCATGCACTTGTACATACAGTATTTCTACCTTTCCACTTTTGCTCACCCCATTTCCTAGAATGCGTACACGGTGTGGCTATCTCGCCTCAGACCTGAATAAACGTTGGCACACCTTCAAAGAAAATATAGCGCAGTGCAATCAGTCTTGCCTCAAGGCAAGCAGCCTCGTGTTATGGACCACCGCTGGTCTCATTAGAGCTCTCTAGTGGCAAAATCCTGCAACGTCAACTCTTCCTGAATGACAGAGGTCCTGTGGGAGTGTGTTTGTTTGTTTTTGTCTATGTATGGTGTCTAGCTCTAGCCAAGAAGACAATTAATGTTTGGTGTTTTGATGTTGTCTTATTAATGCTACATCCCATTGTACAAGTTTCGTCGTGTCTGTTTCTTGTTGGCTGTGTACAGTATGTCTGAAGATCTCTGTGTGTGTTTGCTTGTAGAAAAACAATCCTTTAGCAAGTTTTTGATTGATGTTCTCAACAGCAGCACACAAACTGCTTATTTAATTGTCCTTCGTCTAGTTAAATCCTGGATGCACATGACACTGAACTCTGAACTCAATTGGGAATTGAAAATGCCTCAGAAAGCTGGTTTGATTGGTTGAGAGTGGCCCAGATCCATAACAGCAGTCACATCTCTCCTAGATACAGCCTCGCTGAGGCTACTTGTGTCCTTTGAAGACAGAGTAAAAGATATATTACCATACTGTAGCTTGGATTGGGACCACATTTACTGTATGAATTCAGTTTGCTGATCTTGAGAAGTTTGGTGTTTCTTTCTTCTTAGCAGGCACCCTATGTTTACTCAGTTATCACAGCCACCAAAGAGTGATTTTTGCTCAGGTAAAATAGTAACCAGACCAGGGGTGCAACAGTTAATCAAATTAATTGATTGAATCAATTATTAAAACATATATATTGATAATCAAAAAGTTAATAAAATAATGGATTTTCTATTTTGGTCATTATAGTCTCAAAAAGTGAGAAATAAAATAGTGCAAACAGCTAATCTACAAGTTCACAACACATGATCTGCTGTTTTCACTATTTTTTGACAATTTTTGTACAACACCGTATAATAATGCTTAAGTACTTTATCAATTATTCGATTAATCGAGAAAGTTATCGATATGATAATCGATTAGTAAATAATAGATAGTTGCAGCCCTAGACTCGACTTATCTCCATATCTACAGTCTATGAGTCTGTATTTTCCTGCACCGATATGTCACCAAGGGGAAATCCCTGTGCAGCTGCTTTACTGGTTGATGAAGGCTGAGTCTAATTATGTCTCTACAAAGCGATGGGACAGCAGGATGTGCAAACCCTGTGTGCATGTGAAGGAAGGGACATGCACTACTCCTGACAGTGATACTCAACCCTTTTCATTTCAAGAACCCCCAGTTTGATATGCATTTGGCCACAGACCCCCATTTGATATATTATTTTAATCTCTGGGACACCAATCTACACTGTTAGATCCTTTGTGTTTATATAACTCTCAGTTACAGACCCGTAAGGGTCCATTCGGACCCCTGGTGGTCCCTGAGAACCAGCGCACTACCCTACATAACTGGTATAGTGGTGTCACACACCGAAAACAACGGATCTACCATATCTCAATGCGTCGCCACATGACGTGAGCTTGTAGATGTGCTATCACACATACACATATATCTGTGCACGACATGGTGTGCAACCAAGTATACGTCAAGCATTAGGAGCTGTTTGTGTAGTACATCCACACGGAACGTGATTATAACGATAAGCGATGAAGCGGCATAATTATTTTTTGAAACAAGCTTGATTTTTTAGCGTGAATAACATCTTCAATCTGTATGAAGGGGCCATCACCAAATTAATAGTTTGATGAGAAATATTCACAGATTTTTCTAATCGTTTATTCCTCGCACTCCCGGTGTTTAAAGACCTTTAGGCAAGTATACCAAAGATAATAATGTCCAGATCTATTTAACAGAGAAGTAGTTTGATTTGACCTGTTGAGAGGGTGTGCCAGGAGAGAGGACTGTGCATACATGTTATTTTCCTAACTTTCTTTTTCATTTTTTTGTGTCTGCAGACTCTGCACTTTATTTGCCAGATTTCTGTTCCTGCTTTTCTAATTCTTGCTTTTCTATTTCTTTCTTGCTCCTTTTCCACCTTACAGATCCACCATGCTTTAGCGCCCCTTTTCTTGATTTCAAAAGCATTTTGAAGCTGAGTTTCTGTCACGGTAAGTGTTGTATTGCAGCAATAACAAAGTTGGCTTGTCTTGCTACAAACAACGCCTCTCAAATTATGAAACACAAGAAAAAGGTCACATGCTTTCTTTTAGCATGAACCATTTGCTGCATGGCAACATCATTAACCCATGAAGACCTGAGGCCATTTCTAAAAATGTCTTCTAAATATAATATAATATATAATATATCTTACTAATATCAGTGGTGCTCAAACCTTTTCATGTCAAGACCCCCCAAAATGATATGTATTAGGCCGCCGACCCCCATCTCAAAATATTTTGTTCCAGGGACCCCCAGAAGCAAAGATTTGAGTTAAAAAATGTTGGCTTTAAAAAGATATATATTCAAACATTTGCTTTCCCGGTTTTAATGGGTTAAATGGAGCGATTTGGCACATTGTGGCCAGGCATCACACATGACAGTGCCAACCTTTAAGGGAGATGTCAGACTGCCATGTTTCATTGTTTCATTAGTCAATGTTGTGTGAAGGCCAAACGCCCAGCGAGAGGCTGATTTAAAGGTTTCATTTCAAATGCCATGCTGTCTTGTCGGTCAGCTGCAATGTGCTACACCAGTGGTTCCCAAACTGTGGGTCGGGGCCCATTTGTGGGTCACGGACCCATTTTTATGGGTTGCAAGTAATTATCCCTTCATTTTTCATTTCTTTCATTTTGTTTTGAATTTGTATTGTTTAAAACGATTTTCCAAAAAATCCAAAACAAATCACAAATCATCAAGTAAAAATTAACAAAGGAATTTCATAAATTAGAATAAAAAAACGTAGTAGTGAAAATAGCAGATACAAGGTAGATGTACTGTAGGTCGGCTATTTTCACTTATTTGGGTCTCGGGGAGACATCTAATTTCTCTTTTGGGTCTGGAGCTGAAAGGTTTGGGAAGCCCTGTGCTACACAGTACACCTAGGAATGCAATGAGTTTGACTGAGTGGTTCACCCACTGTTGTGAGGAGTCTTGCAGTGAGTCCCAGCATGCAACCAGTTGCTACAGTACTTGGTAAACTGCACGTACTGTAGCTCCAGGTCCAGGAGGACCTGAGGGGTTTGCTAATGGAATCTGAGCTGCGTTGCTGTGCTTCCAACCCAGCCGACTCCCTGCTTAGAAAAACATGCATGCGCTGTTCCCAAGTTGGGTGGGCATGTTTTCAAGAGCCATTCCCAGGTTCTTTGGATGTTCACATTGACAATGTCCAACTGTCAGAGCATTTGTTCTCACACCGCCCCCATCGCCCTATGGTAACTTCTACTCTCTGTACGTGGGTTCACTTGCACACCCGATCCGGCTGATACGGGACAACAGCAAACTCTCTGTCCAGTTTGAAAGTGTTACTAAATGATATGCATGTGCCTTTCTTGACATGTGAGGTTATGGGGCAATAATGTTGTTTCTCCCTCCCCCCTTTTCCACAAACTATACTGCAGGGGTGCTCAAATACTAATCTTAAAGGTCCACAAAGAACATTTTCAATAGGACAAAGGTTTTTTTATTAAAGTCGGTCAAGCCACATATTAGATCTACACAATGTATAACTACAACTAGTGTATACAACTCTTACGTAGATTTATAAGATGTGACAATAAAGACAACCTTGACCTGAGCATTATCAGTGGTGTCAGTGGACTCATCCACAGCTAAGGAAATGTACTGTGCATCTTATATTCCATCACAAAGCTGTTTAATCAAATCATCAGCCAGTAATCCAGTTCTACTGGTTGCTGTGGAATCTGAGAGAGTGATAGCTTGCTTTATCTGTCATTTCCTCTTTTTGTTTGCCTTCAAACATGGTCTCCATCAGTTGAGTCATACATTCTTTGTATCAAACTTTTGAGGAAAGGTTGCTTCAAAATAGCTGTGTTTTGTCAGTGTCATAGTGGTG
Organism: Gymnoscopelus microlampas; assembly: GCF_963454915.1. Classification (NCBI taxonomy): domain Eukaryota; kingdom Metazoa; phylum Chordata; class Actinopteri; order Myctophiformes; family Myctophidae; genus Gymnoscopelus; species Gymnoscopelus microlampas. The sequence goes on from NC_139939.1 coordinate 41,004,586, forward strand.
TTTCAAATTGCCACTCTCCACCAGAGCTACTGTCTCTTGGCACATTAGGCATATCGGTCTGGTACTCTTTTCTTTTACTGGCCAACATTTAACATGCCATTTTGATTCATTTTTTAAATTTAGGCTTCTGCTGTAGTTAACTGCTGGCGCGACTAAACTACTAGTAAACTGCTGCCGAACCAAAAGCAGCGCGCTGTAATTTCTCCGTCTGCACTGTGAACTCTCAATGATCAACAAGGTGTCAACCCATTGTTGTCATGGAGATGACAGCCCGCTGCACATGTTTGGACAGACAGTGGAGCAGTCGCACATTCGGTGCTGTGGAGAAAACAGACCCTTTGCATTGCGGTAACATCTCGTAGATAATAGAAATAATATATTTTATGAAAAGTATAATTAGCTATAATTTACTCACTGCTATACAGTATCTCTGACTGTCATGTTTTGACAGTGTTACAGTATTTTCTACAGCCTTCCCACGTTCTTTACCTAGCAACAGGCTGTGTGCTCAAACAGTCAAACATGCTGTCTGTCTCTCTCACACACACACACGATCACATACACGTGCCTTTAGTACACACACCAACCACTGTTTCATGCAGCCACTCGGGGGAGGAGGGACTTAAACTGTGAGGTCACAGCCGTTGCCTCTGGACAGGGGTCGTGCTCCAACATTATCCTGCAGAGAGCATCACAGTGGAGCCTGGTGTTATTTATAGCACGGTATTGTCAGGGATATCTGCCGTGTGGCTATTTTCACCAGACTTAATCACTTTGATGTTGTCTAGTAGCCAGGGGATGAAGGGAGAGTGAGAGAACATCTGTCACCTTGAAGGTCCTGAGAAAGTTTATTTATTTATTTTTATACATGTACTGCAGAGGGGTTTAGAGCCAGTTTGCTTTGTCATTCTCCACCGTTGACCTTCACAGCACACAGGGGCGGTGCCAGCCACCAGGCTGATGCCAGGGACACAAAAAGCCAGACGTTAGAGCAAAGGTATTCAGTCTTTAGGCAGACAGTGTATTGGACCATCATGGTCCGTCTTGTATTGTTCCTGTTGCACCGGTACAGCAAACAGATGTAATATAATAGTTGACTCTTTTTTTTTATTTTTTCATCACACAGCATTGTAGATACTGTGTACTTTTGTCTCATAGGTGGCATGGTATGATATTGCGGTTCTGGTGTTTAAGCGGAGAGCTAATCAGTTGTCGGCTCACCACGTTTGTGCAAAGTTTCACCGAAAAAACAAAAAAATGGGAGGGAGAAAACAGGCGACCTCAACCCTTCTCGCACACCCAGTTTGGGAGACTACAGTCTTTTCTTTTGACCGCAGATTACCAGAGTTTTCCACTAAGTTGTTGTGTTCTATGAGTTTTGGCATGTGGCTGTCACACTAAACCTCTGGCTGCTATCATTGTGCTCGTCTCGCCCACAGAGCCAGTCCCGGCGTACTCAGCGTGGCAGAGGGAGAGCATGGACCAGGAGGAGGCCCGGCGGTCTCCTCACGCCGGGGGGCGTCTGATTCAACAGCTCCTGGACGAGGACAGTGATCCCATGCTATCCCCTCGCTTCTACGCCTACGGCCAGTGCCAGCAGTACCTGGACGACACAGAGGTGCCGCCTTCACCACCCAATTCACACTCTTTCGCTAGGTAAGCCGTTCCTCCCACTGAACTTGCTGTAAGTCCTTTGCACAATGAAGAGTGTTGCCAGCCAAAGTCAATGATAAAGAGCGTTAGTGGAGAGCTGTGAAACTGTGGGAAATTATTATATATAAAATCCAGTGTTCATTTAACTCTGAGAGTGTACATCCATTTAGTTCCATTTCACACACTCTGAGTTAAATTAACACTCTGGATTTTACAATCTTTTTTTGTATGTATGTTGTTGTTTTGGTGGTAGAATATTTTTGTGTTATATTTATATTTGAGCATTTATGGGTACGACTTTTGTTGATAGGAAACGTACTGAAAGCTATTTTCTCTGGCAACAAAGACAAATCTAGGAAACATTTTAGAGACCATGGCAATTGCTTGTGTCTCCTTAGTCGCAGACGGAGTTCGTCTCTAGGCTCCTGCGAAGACGAGAAAGAAGAGTTGACGACGACCCAGCTCTCTAAGAGGATCCATATACTCAAGAAGAAGATCCGCAAGTTTGAGGAGAGGTTTGAGGAGGAGCGCAAATACCGGGTAAATGAAATATATACTTAACAAGTTGTTAGGCAGAAACATTGAATCTACACATTTCAACTTCTTCTTTTAAGTAAATGAATGCCTACTTTGTCATAGTGTCACACAATAGTTGCAAAAATAGAAGATGTACAAGCTCACACTCTAATTTTTGCTTTAAACATTCCAAAAATGAAAGTGATAGTGTGTGGGCTTTATTATTAACAAGAGCTTGTGACTAAATATTAACTACATTGGACACAGTTGAACATGTGTCCAATGTTCCACTGTTACATTTCCTGATAAATAACGGTTTGGGACATGTGAGCAAGCTTATATGACACTTTAAGCAGACACATATGACTCATTGTGATAGTAGGAGAGGGACAAAGTGCTGCTGCACTGTTCTCATGTAGATGTTGTTGTTGTTGTTGTTGTCTGTCCAGCCCTCTCATGGTGACAAAGCTACCAACCCAGAAGTACTAAGATGGTCGAACGAGCTGGCAAAGCTCCGCAAGGACCTAAAAGGTAAAACTAATGTACCAACTCAAAAAAGTCCAGCACTTTAAAAGCAGCACAAGCTGCACAAGTCAGTTTGAGGAGAAAGCAACTGGACTGGTCAAATATGCATTATGCATTTCAAGTGTGTTGATAATTCCATGCTTTATCGGCTAACCAGGTAGCTTATTTGTGCTTTATCTTTCATGCTTTCTTTTTTATTATTACACATGTGAAAAATACTTGTCCTTAGCCACTTCAGGGCATTCTTTATTCTTGCTATGTGTGCTTCTGATTGTGGGTTACACCCAAATAATTATACCACAGAGTGCCCTCTTTGGGTATTATCACTATAATCAAAGCTGCCATCTAGTGTCATGACAGTCATTGTACTGTAACTCACATCTCTCGTCATTTACTCATGACCCCACCAGAGAACAAGCTGATGAAGTCTGAGGAGGACCTTCCTCCGCTGACTCGCCAGCGCAGCAACACCCTGCCCAAGAGTTTTGGCTCTCAGCTGGAGAAGAAACCCCAGCAGGAGAAAACGGCCAAGCCCCCCGCGGAGAGCACGCTAGAGGTGGTCCTCGACAAGCTGCAGGAGAAGAGAGAGGAGGTGGGCCGCCCTGAGGACATCAAGGTGAGAACAGCAAATTTGGAGTGTTAGCTTAACTCTGCAATTATATCACTGTGGATCTGAAAAGTGGATGATTTGAGTCTGGTAATTAAGCAAGGCTAACTTTTTAATTTCAAGTACCACCATAACTCTGAGAGGCTAGAACCCCACTTTGACATCCATTGAGCTAGGCCTTCTATAGAACATGGTGACTCACTTTCTCTTCCCTGCCGACAGGATATGACACGGGAGCAGATTGGAGCGGAGAAGGTGTCACTACAGAAGGCACTCTTGTACTACGAGAGCATACACGGCAGACCAGTATGTCATCACATCACATCACATCACATCACATCACATCACACCATCCTTGAACAAATCTAGACACATAAGCCTCTTAGGGGCTGTGTCCACCGAGGCATTTATTTGCAGCTAAAAACACAAGGCGCTCACCTGAAAACGCTTCCAAATGCTTATTTAAACTCTCGGCAAGCAGATAAACAACGCCACACGTGAATGTGTGCACTCAGGAAAAACATGTTGGTGGAATGTTGCTCCATATTGCCACCTCACTCCTCTGTGTATAAGGCGTGGAGATGGATTGAACATGAACAACACTTGAATAGTTTGAGTCTAGGTGTTTTGGAAAATAAATGCAGGACCACCATCTGCAGTTCTCCTGAAAAGACCATTCCATTTATTGTAGCTTGCTGCCAGCCAGTGTTGTACATGACAACTCAAACCTTGGTAAATGTAGCACATCTTGTGCAGCACTGGACTGTGACCTAGATTGAAGTGAAGGATGAATAATTCCTTTGCAAGTCTGTGTTCACACTTTTCTAATGTTATACTTTATGGCTTTACATTATGCTCACAGCATTGACAGTATTTAAACTATATCTGAACTGCAAGTCTGCAGCACATAATACTTACATTTGATGTCAGACCAAATCTAATTGGGCTAATTGCACAAAATCCCAGCTGGTGCTACTATTAATGAGGAAGCATGGCTGACCTTTTAATCGCCCACTATCCCCTCGTCATGCCTCACTGATTTACAGACAAACAGTCATCACATTCTTAACTTACAATACTGACACAGGAGTCACAGTAATGTTGGGGCCAATCTAGGTTACCTATCACTTTGACTGGCATATAAAAAGCTTATACCGTAATGCTAACATACTAATAAGGTGTCTTCACTTCTACCTCCCCAGATTACCAAGAACGAGAGGCAAATCATGAAGCCACTGTATGACAGATACCGCCTGGTCAAGCAGATCCTATGCAGAGCATCCTCAATCCCTGTTATTGTAAGTAACTATCATCACCCTCCATCCCCTTTCGCCAAAGCTGTTGTTATGCTCACCGCAATTTGTCCTTCTGCTGTTTGACAAGTTAGTGGCAAAGGTTTGCGCTGACTAAAGACCTACTGTAGCAGGTCAAGATTCTCTTGGTCCTTAATCCAACGTCCAAGCTGTTGTTCGTGCTAGGTGGATAGTTGTGACACAAACATTTTATCCCGCCATCAAGGCCAATGATAAATCCAGCTTTAGCAGCTCAGTGGATCGGATGGCCTTATAGGGGCTCAGAGATGCTGAGCTCACTGTGTATCTATGCTGGGCATGAGAAATGACAGCGCAGAAACTGTCTGTGACCTGCAGTACTCAAAGACACAGCCCCTGCTGATGACAGTAAGAAACCCCTCAATAAAAAGCAACTGGTATGATAGTTTGCGTGCTTCAATAACAATCGGATAACTTGAAAGAAATAATAATGACACCAAGCAATCAGTTTTATTGTTGTTTATTTGTGATAGCTTCTGTATGACAATTGTTCTCATACTGTAGTACACGTGCCACCTAATCCCATGTTTTCATTTATTAAACACTTTGATTATGTAAGACATAATCTGCATTATGGCCCTGCTTGTATGTTCATTACATAAGGCACTACGTCTTAATCTCCATTATATAAATTGAGATCTCTGGCATCTAGAGTTCTCTTATAGAGAATATCAGCACATTATAATATTATACCATGAGATATATCAGACTGATGGGAGTTGGTTTAGTGTGTTATCATTTATGGTTGGGATTTAATTAGTGATATCTGTATGTGTTTGTCATTTTGAGTGGTGAGATGTTCTTGCATCTGTGTCACCAAGGCAAGTTCCAGTATATTGGTTGTACCTGGAAAAATAAAGTGATTGGTTCTCATTCCGTAGCATCTCAATACATTAGATGCACATTTCTGTGACGCAGCTCTGTCATGACACTGCGCTTTGGCGTTCATGAGAATGAAAATCCCATCCACTGCCACAACATTTAGATTTTTGTACCCAGCATTTTCATCTGCTACAAATGTAAGTTGGTGTGTTCACCCACGTCGAAGACACTTGGTTCAGTTTACAGTTTGCTTGGGTTAAAAGTTGATTCAGCCTTGAAGCAGTGCAAGTCAGTGGAAAATGGGTTTCAGCCTGGTGGGTTTCTCACAGCCTCACTGTAAACAAATAAAACGGAAGATAGGACTGATGTTAAAAAACGTGGCCTTGAGCAGAAGTTTGATGGTTTGAATCCCTGACTGGCATTGTGGTGGGAAAAAGACTGTGTTTTCCGTGGGCAGCTCCCATGTGTGAATGCTTAGCAGTGGTTGAGTGTGATGCGGGATATTGCTGTAGCACAGCCCTGTCAACTTTTACTGGATACATACTTGAACCCCAGTGCCCATATTCTGCCGGGATTGAGGAACATTAGCCAAAAATGGCGGATCTACAAGCTCGCAGTGTACAACGGTTATTGTTGGCAAAGAGATATAGTGTAGACGGAAAAAAGTGGTCAGAGTACAGAGCCAACTCAGGTCCACTTTACTAAGCCTAGAGGGTTTAAGTGTTCACAAACAACGAGTCACAAAGTAGGAGTCAGTTTGTAGCATAGTAACCCCTCCTCCTCCTTCTGAAACGTTACCACAGGGATCTCCCTCCAGCAAACGCAGAGGCCCTCTCCTTCTTCCACCCATTATCGAGGGTGAACCCTCTCTCTTCTTCGATGACATCAAGGTGAAGAACTGATGCTGCTGGTGCTGCCACTGCTTGACTAATCAGTCATCAGAACCACCTTCCTTTACCATTAACAACCAGTTGCCTACCCTTTATCCTACAACCTAAACCTGATTGCTGCCTGTTGATTGGGCAGTTGCCTGGACGACACTAGTGTCCAATGAAGTTCTGAATCAGTAGATGCCTGTTTTGGGTTTTGTTTTGTTTTATGCAATATGCCTTCGAAGGTCTGCCTGTGTGAGGAATGTTGGAACGAAACCATAGAAAATGCTATATTGCTACAAGGTCTGTGTGCACCCACCCACTCCAGTAACCAAATCAAGCAACCCTGAACTGAACTCAAAAACATAATCATGTTTTCTAAATCAATACGCTCAGCTCGTTCTCTGCGGACATTTGTCTAATACTGTTTGTGAAGATGTTTACAGTATTAAGTCGGTAATCGTCTTGAGTAGTGGTTCTAAATATTCCAGTCTTTCATTCAACCAGGTTGCTGCATTGCATTCGCATGATGTCCTATCTCTCAAATAAACCCTGATTAGACATTTACCAAGTGAACACCAGTTGAACTCTCAGTCCTGAAGTCTGGAGTTGAGAACCACTGCTTTGGATGACTCTCCTCATTAACCCCATCAATAGCTATTGTTAATTGTTTACCCAACAGGGCCACACACCTTGATTCCATAGGAGGATGACTGAAATGCATTATAATCCTTTTATTGTCATGATGACAGACATTTGTATTAAATACTACTTTAAAAATGTAAGGTTGTGGACTGCTGTCATTGGCTCTGGAGGTCAGCTGTCAGAAGTGACCTCTCTCATACACCGAACAGCAGGACTTTTTATAAACAGTACAGTAAAATGAACCCGAAGTGATCCCTTTGTTTCCATTTTACACTCTTAAACTAACACTGAGGACACTTGCTGTGTACCGTCCACCTTTAGTAACCTCCCTAATGCGTCCTGCCTGTCTATTGTTGTTTGTGTAGGAGGAGGAAGATGGTTCAGATGACGATGGAGAATCTAAGACTCAGTTCTCCGTCAGTGTGCGTCCAGACCCCAGCATGCTGGGCTTCCTGGACCAGCTGGAGGAGGACACGGACGGATTCATCTCACCCGTGGACGAGCTCTCTCCCTCCAAGAACACCACCGACATGAGGCTGTCCAATCTTCACTCTGCCACCACGTAAGTTAGAGTACTATACATTGCTTTGTCCATAATCTTTATCAACCAACCACCAAATTTGAATTAGTTGATCCTTGAGTCCATGTGTGGATGTTTGTGCAAAATCTACGAAGCCTAAAAGGCAAACAAAAATGTATTTTTTTGTCTTATGTTCCAATGTTCAATGTCACAATAAAATCCTTAAATCACAATTATTTGCACAACAACAATCAATCATCAACTAATATGTCATGATTGTGACAGCCCTAGCCGTCGGTGTGTGAATGGGTCAATGTAAACATTGTAAAGTGCTTTGGATAGAGGTGCTATGGAAATGCAGACCATTTTACAGGCAAATCATTGCGCTTCCTTCATTCAGATTTTGACTTGCACATTTGCTGATTTAATCTGTTAGTTCAAATGTATTAATAATGGTTTGACATCATACATACAGGGAGGAACTTGTCGAACAACTCCAAGAGACCAGAGAGGAGAAAAAGAGACTCCGTAAGAACCTCAGAGAGTTTGAGGACCAGTTCCTCAGGCAAAATGGAAGGTATGAGGAAAATGTATTTTTTCTTGTTTACATGAGTCACTCAGAGAACACATGATACCAAAATGTCTCCCCAGAGGTCTACTTCTACTCCAATCTCTGAACACTGTCCACTTTTAGCTCTAATGTTTTGTTGTCCACCCACTTCCTGTTCCTATAGGAATGTGCAGAAGGAGGACCGCTCCCCCTTGGCAGTGGAGTACGGCGAATACAAGCATGTTAAAGCCAAGCTGCGCCTCCTGGAAGTCCTCATCAGCAAAAAAGACTCGACTAAGTTCCTTTGAGAAAAGAAACAACTTAAGACTGAATTTTAGCACCAGCCACAAATGGAAACAAAAAAGTCACGACACACTAACACTGTAGATACTATTTGAGAGAAAACTATTTTTCAGTTCTGTGTCTTTGTTGTGCCATCTGTGCCGTTAATGCATTTGGCTCGGAGGAAGTACCTGCATATTGCTGTGTAAATCTGTACAAGAGAGAGAGGACACAGTGGGGGGCTGTTTGCCTCCTTGGAGCCCACAGCCCACAGAGAGGCACTGACCCGAACTCCATTCAAACTGACATGAGGGCACTGCCCTGGAGGCTTGGAGGCACCATGTTACCTGTTCCATCTGACAAGGTTTCTTTTTTTTTTTACAGAACTGTCTAATGTTTGAACGAGTAGAGAAAAAAAAGCACACTAGAAATGGAAATTATTTTGAGCAAGGAATCATCACATGTATCACTGATAATTTATTTCTTATTTGTATCAGAAGAAAAGAAAATATATTTTCTTGTGCTGTAGAAGTCTTAAAAAACCTGGAAGTAAAAGTAACACATTTAAAATAATTGCTATTTTTGAAAGAAGGATTTTTGTAATAAATAAATACTTTTTGTGTATTTTTGTAAGGGAGACCGTAACAATCTTAACGTACTGAACCAACCACTCTTACAGCATTGAGTAAAAAGATGTCTTTCTCAGTTACAGTTCTTTAAAATAATGCCGTTGGATATCTCAAATGATGAGAAATGAATAATGTAAAAAAACACGTTTTTGTGTACTACATTTGTACTTTTTGAAACACATTTACATTAATTCAATAGAAGTTGAAATTAAAAGTTTTTGGGGGGTTCACATGCTACAAGAAGAGAATTAACATTCAAAATATGTTTTCCTGTTAATATTGATCCAAACAAATGTCTCACATTACAAACTGCTTACCAAATTAGCATAGAAGCTAATCATATTCATTAATATAGTTTAATTCTTTGTTATGTCTGGTAACCTGGGTTATTTTACTTTCTTCTATATTTTTGCTTTGGTATGCTTTACCCCCCTTTTACATTTATGTAAAAAAAAAAAAAAAAACTTTAAAAGAATAAGCTATTTCTTACCTTGAATTCACTGTCATGTTTTTGCTCAAACTGATTAACTCTTTGACAACGGCCATGTTTTAGATGCTCCATGAGGAATGCAGCTGCTTTCTCTCTTTTCTTTAGCCTGTTTATTGTCTGTAGATATGGATCACTGGACCATATTTACTGTATTTTTCTTTTCTGTGAGCAAGTACTATCTTTCCTGTACCTGTATTTCTCCAATGGAAAATTAACAGTGTGATGAATTTTGTTTTTACTGAATGTAAACACTGGCAGACTTAAATGAATTTTGATTAATTTTGTGTGTGTACATTTTCGTACATAAATTGTATTTGTATTTTGTATATATTATAAAAGCAAACTTATTTTTACTGAATTTGTCAAATTGTGTGTGTGTGTGTGTGTGTGTGTGTGTGTGTGTGTGTGTGTGTGAGTGTGAGTGAGAGAGACTTTGCCCTGACCTTTAGCAAATAAGATTGACATTTTGGTAGTGACTTTTTTTTTGGTCCCTAACATTCATCGAGCTCTGGACTTAGTAATTTTTTTTCCGTTTCGGTAGTGACACTACCGAAACGAAAAAAAAATTGTTCCCCCAAAAACCTGTTAGGAGTACGTTTCAGGCAATTTAAAGTTGATTGGTAGTGACTTTTTTTTTGGTCCCTAACATTCATCGAGCTCTGGACTTGGTCATTTTTTTTCCGTTTCGGTAGTGACACTACCGAAACGGGAAAAAAAATGTTCCCCCAAAAACCTGTTAGGAGTACGTTTCAGGCAATTTAAAGTTGATTGGTAGTGACTTTTTTTTTGGTCCCTAACATTCATCGAGCTCTGGACTTAGTCATTTTTTTTCCGTTTCGGTAGTGACACAATGGTGTCACTACCGAAACGAAAAAAAAAAAATTGTTCCCCCAAAAACCTGTTAGGAGTACGTTTCAGGCAATTTAAAGTTGATTGGTAGTGACTTTTTTTTGGGTCCCTAACATTCATCGAGCTCTGGACTTAGTAATTTTTTTTTCGTTTCGGTAGTGACACCATTGTGTCACTACCGAAACAAAATTAAATCCGAAAAAATCACTAAGTGTGGAGGCCAAAATTGTTCCCCCAAAAACCTTTGGTAGCACTTTACAATAATGACCCGTTATAAAGCATTTATAAACGTTTATAAGTAGTTTGTAGACTATTAACAAATCATTAACAACCTGTTTGTTGACATTCGTAAATGATTACTAAAACCTTTATAACTACAGTTACAAATCATTTATAAAGTATTAGTAAGTAGTGAACTATTCATGAATAAGCCATTTATATACATCTGTAAAAGATTATTAAATCATTTGTAACGACCCATTCTAAAGCATCTATAAACGTTTATAAGCAGTTTGTAGACTATTAACAAATCATTAACAACCTGTTTATTGACATTCGTAAATGATTACTAAAACCTTTATAACTACGGTTACAAATCATCTATAAAGGTATTTTATGACTATTCATGAATAAGACATGTATAATATATCTGTAAATGATTATTAAATCATTTGTAACTGATGTTACATAATATATACAAGCTATTGGTAGCTTGTTCATGTTTAACATGTGCTTTGTTAAACATTCCTAAAGTATCTATACATCCTTAATACATGTTATTATGTGCCCTATAGTAAAGTGAAGACAGTTCATAATTTACAACTGTCTGTTAATGTGTTTGTTCATGTTTAACATGCTTTGTAAAACATTCCTAAAATATCTAAGACTATGCATTATTATACTCTACCAGGAAGGCTGTCAGCCATCTGTTAGCTCAATGGGTTGAGATGCAGTATTCATGATCCAGAGGCCATGAGTTCAAATCCCACTGATGTCATTCCTATGATTCTTTCCTTTGCAAACTGGCTTCCAGAAGATCAACTGAAAACTACCAGGAAGGCTATATTTGTCATCCAACTGTTAGCTCAATGGGTTGAGACGCAGTATACATGATCCAGAGGCCATGAGTTCAAATCCCATTGATGTCTTTCTATGATTCTTTCCTTTGCAGACTGGCTTCCCGAAGATCAACTGAAAACTACCAGGAAGGCTGTACTTGTCAGCCATCTGTTAGCTCAATGGGTTGAGACGCAGTATTCATGATCCAGAGGCCATGAGTTCAAATCCCATTGATGTCTTTCCTTTGCAGACTGGCTTCCAGAAGATCAACTGAAAACTACCAGGAAGGCTATATTTGTCATCCAACTGTTAGCTCAATGGGTTGAGACGCAGTATACATGATCCAGAGGCCATGAGTTCAAATCCCATTGATGTCTTTCCTATGATTCTTTCCTTTGCAGACTGGCTTCCAGAAGATCAACTGAAAACTACCAGGAAGGCTGTACTTGTCAGCCATCTGTTAGCTCAATGGGTTGAGACGCAGTATTCATGATCCAGAGGCCATGAGTTCAAATCCCATTAATGTCTTTCCTATGATTCTTTCCTTGAGTGGGTTCGATTCCCACTCCGAGTCATGTGTCCCCGGTAACTTGGGGCAACGGATAAATTGACTGATATTTTTCGTGATGCTTCCCTTTGCAGAATAACTTCTAGAAAAACAAGTTAAAACCACCAGGAAACCTGTAACTCTCAGCCAACAGCATAGCTCATCTGGTAGAGCGTCTGTCCAATAACATGACTTGACTTGACTTGAGTGGGTTCGATTCCCACTCAAGGCAATGACATGACTTGACTTGACATTAGTGGGTTCGATTCCCACTCGAGTCAAGTGTCCCCGGTATCTTGGGGCAACGGATAAATTGACTGATATCCTTAGTGATGCTTCCCTTTGCAGACTAACTTCTAGAAAACAAGTTAAAACCACCAGGAAACCTGTAACTCTCAGCCAACAGCATAGCTCGACTGATAGAGCGTCTGTCCAATAACATGACTTGACTTGACTTGACTTGACTTGAGTGGGTTCGATTCCCACTCGAGTCAAGTGTCCCAGGTAACTTGGGGCAACGGTTAAATTGACTGATATCCGTAGAATAACTTGTAGGAGTGAGTTAGTGGGAATCGAACCCAGGACCGCTCGGTCCTGGGTTGAACTGGATTTGAACCAGCACACTCCTACAAGTTATTCTACGGATATCAGTCAATTTATCCGTTGCCCCAAGTTACCGGGGACACTTGCCTTGAGTGGGAATCGACACTTGCCTTGAGTGGGAATCGAACCCACTCAAGTCAAGTCAAGTCATGTTATTGGACAGACGCTCTACCAGTTGAGCTATGCTGTTGGCTGAGAGTTACAGGTTTCCTGGTGGTTTTAACTTGTTTTTCTAGAAGTTATTCTGCAAAGGGAAGCATCACGAAAAATATCAGTCAATTTATCCGTTGCCCCAAGTTACCGGGGACACATGACTCGGAATCGAACCCACTCAAGGAAATAATCATAGGAAAGACATCAATGGGATTTGAACTCATGGCCTCTGGATCATGAATACTGCGTCTCAACCCATTGAGCTAACAGATGGCTGACAAGTACAGCCTTCCTGGTAGTTTTCAGTTGATCTTCTGGAAGCCAGTCTGCAAAGGAAAGAATCATAGGAAAGACATCAATGGGATTTGAACTCATGGCCTCTGGATCATGTATACTGCGTCTCAACCCATTGAGCTAACAGTTGGATGACAAATATAGCCTTCCTGGTAGTTTTCAGTTGATCTTCTGGAAGCCAGTCTGCAAAGGAAAGACATCAATGGGATTTGAACTCATGGCCTCTGGATCATGAATACTGCGTCTCAACCCATTGAGCTAACAGATGGCTGACAAGTACAGCCTTCCTGGTAGTTTTCAGTTGATCTTCTGGAAGCCAGTCTGCAAAGGAAAGAATCATAGAAAGACATCAATGGGATTTGAACTCATGGCCTCTGGATCATGTATACTGCGTCTCAACCCATTGAGCTAACAGTTGGATGACAAATATAGCCTTCCTGGTAGTTTTCAGTTGATCTTCTGGAAGCCAGTTTGCAAAGGAAAGAATCATAGGAATGACATCAGTGGGATTTGAACTCATGGCCTCTGGATCATGAATACTGCATCTCAACCCATTGAGCTAACAGATGGCTGACAAGTACAGCCTTCCTGGTAGAGTATAATAATGCATAGTCTTAGATATTTTAGGAATGTTTTACAAAGCATGTTAAACATGAACAAACACATTAACAGACAGTTGTAAATGATGAACTGTCTTCACTTTACTATAGAGCACATAATAACATGTATTAAGGATTTATAGATACTTTAGGAATGTTTAACAAAGCATATGTTAAACATGAACAAGCTACCAATAGCTTGTATATATTATGTAACATCAGTTACAAATGATTTAATAATCATTTACAGATATATTATACATGTCTTATTCATGAATAGTCATAAAATACCTTTATAGATGATTTGTAACCGTAGTTATAAAGGTTTTAGTAATCATTTACGAATGTCAATAAACAGGTTGTTAATGATTTGTTAATAGTCTACAAACTGCTTATAAACGTTTATAGATGCTTTAGAATGGGTCGTTACAAATGATTTAATAATCTTTTACAGATGTATATAAATGGCTTATTAATGAATAGTTCACTACTTACTAATACTTTATAAATGATTTGTAACTGTAGTTATAAAGGTTTTAGTAATCATTTACGAATGTCAACAAACAGGTTGTTAATGATTTGTTAATAGTCTACAAACTACTTATAAACGTTTATAAATGCTTTATAACGGGTCATTATTGTAAAGTGCTACCATCTCTACCTGACTCTTGCATCTTCAAATCCCACACAAGCTGATTTGCCATTTCCAGGATTTGATTTCCTGGATTTGAGTCTTGAGTCCCAAGACTCAAGACCCAAAAGAGTCTTGAGTCGAACCAATTACTCCCGCGGAGACATCAAATTTCTCTTTTGGGCCTTGAGTCCCAAGACTCAAGGCCCAAAAGAGAAATTTGATGTCTCCGCGGGAGTAATTGGTTCGACTCAAGACCCAAAAGAAGGTGAACTGACTGTAATGATTCAAAATGTCATATATAGAATGGAAACCCCATTCAAACTTTAAAATGTTCATCCTAATATGGACATGTTTGCCTGAAAAGGAATCTTTGAAATGTTTAATAGTTTTAGAATTGTACTCCTTTAAAAGTTCAGAGATTTAGAATGGAGGTCGATGGACGAATGTGGGACCTCAAAAAAACACTTTCACCTAGAAACTCCATTCACAGTTCAAAAAATCTACCTTACTGTGGACATGCATGCTTGAGATTTTTTCTTTGAAATCATTTGTAGTTTGGGAGATATTTAACTTTAAGCGCCCTATGCATTGTCGATGCGGCAATGGACATTTAAAGGGAAACGAGTACAGGCTACTAATCCTACATACTTACTGCTAGTAACCCCATTCATACTTTAAAATGTTCATCTTACTGTGGACATGTTTGCCTGAAAAGGAATCTTTGAAATGTTTAATAGTTTTAGAATTGTACTCCTTTAAAAGTTCAGAGATTTATAATTTATAATGCCCTCGTCCATTCACGAGGGCAGGCAGCTAATCACCACCGTATCCATTCAGCAGAGCGACCCTCGCCTATAGTGATGCAAATGTATGCCTTTGTCTTCATGGGGTACCAGGAGTGCCAGGGGTGGGGGTCTGGGCCATCACCTATACTCACCTGGCATAAAAGGGTCTCTGAGAGCAGCTTGAGCCATTCCTTACTAAACTACAACATGAAGAGACCACCGCTGAAGAACTGATTGATTGATTATACTTGCATATTGTTTTTATTAACGTTTTTCAGTTTTGTAGTCAGTGTAGTGTTGTTAACTTGTTTCCCCGAGATTTTCCCCAAGTACCCCCCACCCCCCCCCCTTAGTTCAATGAATTATGTCAATTTGGATAACAGAAGGTAACAGAAGAAGTAAAGTGATGGTGGAAGTACTCACATTTTTTTTACTTAAGTAAAAGTGTCAATACCACAATGTAGAAAGACTCCGTAACGTGGTTTAAGTAAAAATCCTGTGTACAAAATGTACTTGAGTAAAAGTACAAAAGTATTGGCATCATACTTTGACTTCTACTCCACTACACTTATTAACATAACCCCTGCTGCCCTATTTCAACTTTGGCTATTTGAAAATAGCAGATCTACAAGTTCCTAACACTGAGCTTGTAGATCTGCTATTTTCAACAACAAAAAATGTATACATATAACTGCTGCGTAATGAGTACTTTTACTTTTGGTACTTGTGTATATTTTGATGCCAATACTTTTGTACTTTTACTTACATTTTTACTTGTAACAGCATTTCTATATTGATACTTTTACATAAGTAAAAACAGAGTACTTCTTCCACCACTGATTGTGACACTATTATTAGGTAGAGAGATGACTAGGTAGAGAGCTGAAAGGAAAATAAAAACCACACAGAAAAAATACCATGAGGTGAAATAAAGTTTTATTCATTCAGGGGGGAAAAAGAATACCTATAAATAAAAATAATGTCATCCATTTGAAAAAGGTACAAAAGTAAAATTTGTATGTACTTAAAACAATACAGTTATCGCAACTGCTAAGCCCTTTTTTTGCATACACTGGACAAGAAATATTGTCCAAAGAATTTAGGTTGATCATTCTTTACATGATGTACTAATTAAACACTGTAGAAGTGTTTCTCTCCAAAGTGTGTGTGTGGGGGGGGGGGGGGGGGGGGGGGGGGGGGGGGGCAGGGGGGGGGCAGCAGGTTGAGCTTAACAGTCACTCAGGGTTGCACTTTCTGAACAGCCTTGGAACTTAAATGTACATCAACCGCCAAGGATGTTGGGGTCATTTGTTCATGCTGTGGTTCAGGTTATAACATTGTAATGATGGCAGAAGTGAAATTAAACAGCGAAATAACAAAGGGTGAAGAAAACCTGAGGCAAAGGTTACATTAGCAAAGTGGTAAGAACACTTGCAGTTTCTGTTAATGAATAGCAAAAGTGTAAATTATGTTCAGCCACATGCAATCGTATGCAACTCTTGAGTTTTGCACATTTTATTATGCTACAATATAATTTAAAATGCTAGTTTTTTTTGGTCTGGGTGTTTACATAAAAGTACTCACAAAATATACTGTGCAGTATTCACACGCCTTGCATCATTTGGGGTAAACTGCACAATGATATCGATTTAAAAATCAATAGAACCCATGAGAAATGAACTCCAGAACCACACATACAGTATGACACAATGCTCCTTTTCTGTATTACAGTTCAGTCTACAACTTAAAATACCACTGAGGATAGAGGATTGGAATATAATGGCTAACAACCCTAATTGTAAATTTAAATTAAGTTTGAGAAACTTGTTACAAAGAAATTAAAATATTTGCCTGTGCTGGCAAAGAGTACCTAAGCGCACAATTGTTTGAAATTTGTACTTCATATTTTGATTTTAATTTGATGGAATACCTTTTGCAGATCCCCAAATTCAAAGTCAGATTGAAAAAGGAGTGCTCGTTTATATTTGCACATACGTGACATTTGTCCTCTGCATTTACCCATCTTATAACTACTAAATAATTAAGGGTTAAGAGTCTTGTTCAGTTCACCGAGGCCCATGGTTGGAAACCACTGCTTTAGAAGACATGACCCCGGTTCATCACTGCATGCCTATAGGATGGGCTGTAGAAGTGATTATTGCAAAATGGTTGCTTCAGTGCAACCTTTACATCATCTTGTTCCACCTCTGCTGTTTTTACATTTAGTTGTTTTGTCAGTTTTGTTGCTGATGCCATTATCCAGTGCAACTTGTCATGAATAAGCAAGTCAATGCAAAGCAGTCACTCCTCTACTGGGCCAGCCTGCCACCATTTCCCATAATGGACACAAATTTTAAAAAGAACCGTTTATAGAAATATCGTTGCTGTCTGGCAGAAACCAGACTTCTAACATTTTGTGTTTTTTCCCCATCTCCATATTCTAACATTTTGTGTGTCCACCCCCCCCCCCCCCCCGTAAATTAACGCCCTACTTGATCGTACTACAGCGCCACAAAAGTAGCAGATCTGCAAGCTCTAATATGAATTCTGAAAAGTAACAGTTTTGGATATATGAGGTTTCCACCAGACAAAGACATACAATAAGCATGGGTGAAAATGTTCACATGGTTCACTTGAACATGCTAGCAAATCAGAGATTTAATTCACTTTGACTAAAGGACTTAGACCACATGTCAGAGTAGTAGTGACAGTAGTAGATGTCTGGAGTTATTTACAATGGACAAGCCGCCATGTTGGAGGACAAAGTTTACAATTTGGCTTAACCACACAAACCCTAGTGTCCCTATTCTGGGGGCGAACATTCAGCAAAGAATAGCCAATCTACAAGCTTGTGTTGTGAGCCTATAGATGCACTATTTTTGTAAAGAGATATGGTGTAGAGGGGAAAAACTA
Organism: Gymnoscopelus microlampas; assembly: GCF_963454915.1. Classification (NCBI taxonomy): domain Eukaryota; kingdom Metazoa; phylum Chordata; class Actinopteri; order Myctophiformes; family Myctophidae; genus Gymnoscopelus; species Gymnoscopelus microlampas. The sequence continues at coordinate 41,022,464 of NC_139939.1, forward strand.
TCTGCAGACCAAGTAATAGAGCCCTGGGTCAACTAAGTATGTAGGATTTAAATGGTCGATACAAAATTATGCATTTTTACTTTACCCAGGAGTAAGCGGTGATAATAACATTACAACTTTCAGGGTCCCCACACATTTTTAGCAATGAATTTCCAAAACTTTTCCAAAACTTTTCCAGAATATTTAGCCCAATTTCCAGGCCTATATAACAATCATTCGGCGCAATAATGTGTCTCTTACTCCTATGTAGAATGCCCAAAGATAGGCAGTGTAGCAAAAATAAAGTTTGAGACATACATTAGGCTGCCGTCACACAGCCCGTTCGGCGAAAAACTACTTATGTTACATATTTCGTGTAATATTATTCATGTTTATGAAAATGTTTTGTTTTAACAAAATCAATAGCCAAAAACAATGCATAGCCAAATATTTTTCCAGGACCCTTGATAAATTCCAGGACCTTTGATGATGTTTGATCAATTTCAAACCTTTTCCAGTACTGGATTTTTTTTATTTTTATTTCAAAATATTTCCAGGAATTTCATGACCGTGGGGACCCTGAACTTTTCCCGCTATTGGGAGTCCTCGAACATAGTGGCATCATGTCCCCCGTAAACCAACAGTTCTTTGGCAGTCCCCAATAAGGTATGTAAGTATAATTATGTAGTTTTTCTGACATCTTATCTGATCAATAATGATTATGTCCTTCTGGCACAAAGCATCACAGATTCAGGTTGATTATTCTTAATCTGGTGTTTGGGGATTAATTTTATTTTGATTAATAGAATTTGTTTCACGTTTTATATCTCGTCTTTAATTACAATCAGATTTTTGCTGTCACTCAAGAACATGCACACACCTTTCATTATGAACTATTCAAAAATAAAGAACCTTCCAAGCACTTAGTCAGTTCAAAACGATTTGCTATCGAAGGCAATACAAATGTGGACATAAGTCACAAAGCCGAACAATCCGTTAACCCATAGTGGAAAAATCAACAAGGAATTGCTAATAATATGATTAAGAAACAATGGGGGTTATTCATAAAAGTCACAAACAGGCTCAGACTAAAATATCTTCAACCTGACGTATTGATAAGACTTTCATTGACTGACTATGCCACTGCACAGAATATGGCAATGGTAAAGTTACTCCATCACATAGATCACAAACACAGTGAGTAATAAGTAAATTCCTTTAGTTATTGTCAGAATTATGGTCCATACTAAAATGATATGAATGTTGAATATAATTGCCAAAAACAAAGGTCTGAAACTATAAATGGGCAGAAGATTTTGTGCAGGTTGCCGTTAGTAGGTTTTTATGAATAACATCCCAGTATGGTTCTGATCCTGACTAGAACTGTCAACACACTCTTGTGTACCGTACTTTCTTTTCCTTTGTCATCTATCCCTTCTTCAACCAGTCCAGTACCAGTCCTGAAGATCACAACTGATCCAGTACCAGTCAGAAGGATCACAACTGATCCAGTACCAGTCCTAAAGATCACAACTGATCCAGTACCAGTCAGAAGGATCACAACTGATCCAGCACCAGTACCAGTCCTAAAGATCACAACTGATCCAGTACCAGTCAGAAGGATCACAACTGATCCAGCACCAGTACCAGTCCTAAAGATCACAACTGATCCAGTACCAGTCAGAAAAATCACAACTGATCCATTGCAAGTCAGAAAAACTGGGGATGCAGATTAGGTTTAAACTTCAGAAAGGGTTAAGACATCCATGACCAACAGTAAAGGACAGCAATTACACTGTCCAATGTCCATTCACATACATACATATATGTATCTTTATCTTTATCTGTTTTAAGAAGAAGAAAGAAAATCAATAAATTAGTTGAATGTAACAAATAGCAGGTGTGCTATTGGAATGCAAGGAACTAAAAACAATAACCCCAGAATTGCAGAAAGGCTCCTACTGTAACTACATCATTCCCCGAAGCAAATATAGTAATAATCTCAAAGATTTACATGTGCTCACACTGTCTCGTCCCACTCACATCTAATGATCGTTTTATAATAAAATGCATAACATTGAAACAGTTTGTATTTTACACACAGGTATAGAGGGTGACAGGTATGTACTGCAGGAGTAAATGTGGCTGCCTAACCAAACGTGTGCAAAAAGGCCCTCACACACTGACAGTTGCAATTATAACATTGAAATAAAATGCCTAACGTCTCGGTCTCGTCTCCTTTCTCATTCTTTCATTTCCAATGAAGATCAATGAGTCCTGAAACAGCATCTCTTATTAAAATGTATTAGTATGTGAGAGTCCCCCTACACACACGATTAGTAAACAACATATAAAGGAACCCTACATCCCAAACACAAACCCAACACCCAGGCAACTTCTCTGGCATTCACACAGGGTTTTACAAAATAAAGTGCATTTTAGCATTGGTGAGAGAAGCCAGCAACCACAAACGGGTGGTCGTCCAGACCTGTAGGGGGTCCCCCGGGGCAGCACTAGCCCTACAAACCCAAAGGGCAGTAACTGAGAAAAATAACTGCAGAGTTCATCTCCGGTCCCAACAAAAGTATCATTGGTACAATAGTGTTGAGTATGTTGTTTTGTCATTTATAAAGGTATCATTTTTGTCTATTAAAAAAATCTAAACTCTAGACGTGATCTTTCGACATTTACAACACAAACTAATTTACTACCGTTTGCCTTTGGAGGGCAGACAGCAGAGGTTCAGCAAACTGAAGAAACTGACCCTTTGCAGGGAGCTGTATCTGTACCGCATGGCTGAGACACACCACACAATACAGCATGCTTTTTACCCACAGGCCTACAGGTCCATCTCTCACTCAGGGTAGCAGTAGCAGCAGCAGCAACAGCAGCAGTAGCATGGGGCTCGTGGACTCAGACCAGACTGAACCCCTCATACTGCTCCACAGCCTGCGTGAGGCGGCATCGGAGAGTCTCTTTGGTCTGGTAGCGGGGCAGGTCCAGCAGGTTGTAGCAGGTGTGGGCCACAGGCAGGTACGCTTCCTCTGCTGTGGTGGACTGGATGACGATGCGCAGGCTCTCCATGCCGTGGATGGGGATCCGGTCGCTGCCCGTGAGGAATACTGGTGAGGAGGTGAGACAAGTGTGGTGATTAACCCATTAAGACCTGGAACTGCAGTCATTTTTAAATTTGAGCTAAAAATTATTATTATTTTACACTTTGGGCTATTCAAAAATAGCAGATATACAAGCTCATAGCGCGGCACCGAGTGCCGCGCTACGAGCTTGTAGATCTGCTATTTTTGAAAAATCGTGAAAATGTGTGCAAATCTTTGAATATATATATTTTTAAAGCGAACATTTTGAACTCAAATCTTTGTTTCTGGGGGTCCCTGGAACAAAATATTTTGATGGGGGTCCGCAGCCAAATACATATAATTTTGGGGGTCCTTGACATGAAAAAGATTGAGCACCACTGATATAGAAACATTCGTTTTTCAGAAAACTGTTGGGATTTAGGAGACATGTAGAATCGGCTTCAGGTCTCAATGGGTTAAGATCCCCAGAATAACTCTTGAAAAATGCATGTGGGTCACAAACCCACTGGCTGAGATACACTGCTCAGCAGTGCCTCAGAAAGGGGGACAAAGAAGATGGAGATTAGTTAATACAAAGTAGTAAGGTAATGAGGAGATTAAACACTTACATAAAAACTGTTTCTTTTTCTCCAGAGAAAACTCGTGGAAGACCTCCCAAAACATTCGAACAGTCGAGTGAGTGGCTGAATACTCCCCTTTGTAAACGGCATTCTGCACAAGAAAAAGTAAAGAGAAAAAAGATGGTGTGATGGAATTATAGCCGTTTTAGTGCTCAGACTGCTCACTGTGGCAGTTTAAAAATATTCTAAGTGTATGTGTGTGGACTTGAATATTCCTAACATTCACATGACCCATTTTCACAGCATCTCTTACATAAGTCAGGAAGCTTTTGACAGTTCCTGCCATAGTTTCTGCCACCAGCAATCCTCTGTTATTAACCAATAGCAATGCCTTCCGTATCTCAACTACTAGTCGTCAATCTACCAAATTCAAGTAATGAAAGACAATAATGCAATATACAGCTGGTCTGTGGTGCCTTATCTCTTGGCCATTCACCGTCTGAATGGCCAAGCATGCCCCAAAGCATAGCATTACTGACCTTCTCCATCTCCTCCCAGTTATAGTCGTTGTTGCCCACCACCATGGCCATGAGCTCCGAGGGCTGAAACAGAGACAAGATCTTCCCCCCGCACACCTTCAGGAAGCCAGAGGAGAAGGCAGAGTACAGCTCGCTCACCGAATCTTTGAACACGTAGCACAAGTAGGCCTCCACAAACTCCACCCTGAATCAGACAGATACACATACACACACACACACACATCACAAGAGTTACACATGGGCACAATAATAATACGCGCCCACACACACACACACACACACACACACACACACACACACACGGGCATGTGTGTGTACAGCATTGGTTCTCAAAGTGGGGTCCGAGGACCCCCAGGGGTACTTGAGAGGGTTCCAGGGGGTCCCCAGCTAAATGATGGACAGGAACCAAATGGACCCTTATGGGTCTGTAACTCTGAGAGTGTACAAATGGAACCAAATGGACCCGTTAGGGTCCATTTGGTTCCATTTGTACACTCTCAAAGTTAAATTAACATTGATTTTACAATATGAATTGGGGTCCCAGAGACATACATGCCATTAAATGGGGGTCCGTAGCCTAATGCATGTCAAACTGGGGGTCCTTGAAATTAAAATGGTTGAAATCCCTGCTAGAGAGCCGTAAAAATCTTCTATTATGGGGGTCCCTGGCTTATCTTTTCAAATGGGGGTCCGCGGGCTAATAAGTGTCTATTTGGGGGTCCTTGGCACGAAAAAGTTTGAGAACCACTGGTGTACAGTATGTGTAATGGAGTAACCCTGCCTGAAGCTCATAAGCCCAATATCTTCCCTGGCAAATTTGGGTGAGCAGTAGATGTTTGGCATCCCACGCGGGAGGCCTGGGTTGGAATCCTACGTACATAAAAAACACATGCACATGCCCTCGCACGCATCACGCCCCAGGAAATACAAAATATGCTAGCGCAACAGCGAGGTACGCCCACAAATTTGGCAAGCCCCTGGCTGCGACCGTACACACTCAATCCAACACACGGCAGAATGGACAACAGGGGCAGATCTGGAAATATTCAACGTTCCTTTGTATGTTGGTGAGTGATTAGCGACACATCAAACATACAACCTAAAATGACCGGCACTCTCCTTTAAGTGTTTTAAATAATAATGTTTCAGAGAAAATGCAGTGTTTTGGAAGAAATGAGAACACAGAATGGATACTTGGATTATACTGTGAGATCTGTGGAGTTTAAACTGTAAATACATTTTTCTTTTTTTAATATAGTCATTTTGCTGTTGTTAATCCTGGCCCCATTTAATTCATAAAGTATTTTTTGGTTTTGGATTCTTCATTCATTGGGAAGGAATGTGACACAAACAAAAAATGAATTCCATGAATTCAATACTCACCTGGTGAGTAATTTGTTTCATAAACATTACTACATGCTTCTCATGATAGATGATGAGAAAGACATGTTACCTGTTCTTCTTGTCCACCGTGATGGCCTCTCCTCCGGGGATGAGCTCCTTCACTTCAGTCATCCCGTAGTACTCCCTGGTGATCTGAAAGGGGAGAAAAACAAGGAGGCAGTTCATCAAAAACACAGCTGATTAATTATATACACAATCTCAAATAGATAGCACGGCTATAAACAGAGTTTTTTCCACTTATTTACTTGGTTTGATAATTAATACTCTTGGGAGAAAAACAGACTTTAAGTTTGGTACATTGAATTGGCCCAATAAATCAGGATTTGAAGGGAACTGTAATGAAAACAAGATTGTTTTTAATTCCTACTGGCTGTAACGAAGACCTTTTTAGACAGGCAATTCCTCTGAAAGCTGAGGAAAAACATACAGTTCACATGTCTAACAGAGAATAAAGGTGGTGCTTTGGTCTAGTAGTCTGTACAGTTCACAAGTATTTGGAATTCAAGTAACACAGGCTTGTCAAGGAATGTTTGGGGAATGGTTTGCCAGTGGTTACATCATCATGTTGAATGGGTGTGGCTTGCAGAAGAAGAGTGAAAACAAACAGATTATTGATATCATTACTGTTTCTCCAAGAGTATCCACAGTACTGTATAAACAGTTTATTACATGTCTGGAAAGTAACACTTACTGCAAAGTTGAGACAAAATGTCTCCTCCACATCGTCCTTGTCATAGTCTACAAGTTGCTGGAGACTCCTGCAGACAGAGAGAAGAGGCATGGGGTGTTAAGAGGATGTTTCTGTATACATGATCAAATATAAAGAAGACACATACTCAGATGGTATTCACTTGTAGGCCAGCTAAGAGTACATGTAGGTCTGGATGTGAAGGCGTCAATGACAATCGATGGGCATAAATGTTCTCACAATACAAATGAAAACCTCTAACTACAATGCAAGATCTCTTGCAGCCACTTGCACATGTGTGAGGACACGGGGAGGGAGGGTGAGAGGATGACAGAGAAGAAACTAAAGCCAGATCATCAAAATTCTTCTTGCATAGCAGCATTTGTAGGTAAAAGAGCACATTTAATCTCTGGCTCTCTCTTGCATCTCTGCCAACAAAAAGGCACAGCTGAGGGCTTTCTCGTTGGCTAAGGATCACACCCTCTCTATTTTAGCAGCCTCTGCCCTCTGTAGCATCTTGCCCTATCACTTACTGCTCATTTTAGAGCTCAGCTTGCCAATCAGCCGTTGGCTGCCTAGCTACAGTTTAAGCATGTGCATATACTAGAATGTGGAACAATGGAGCACTATAACATTAGCTGCAGAGAGGTAACAGCATTATAGGCTAATAATAGAAAATGATTATGAGTAAGGAAGCTATGCTATGTTGGCTGCTAAGGAGACGGTTGACATTACTTCCAAAACACAGGAAGTACAAAGTAGGATGTAAGCACGGATAAAAGGTGTTAATCTTGCGTGCTGGAGGCAGATAATGAAGTTAGGGAAAGAAGGATACCATCAGGCGTACTGAATGTATGGAATGGAATAAATCATTAACTAAACAATTCCCAATGAATGAGTTCATTAATTGAATGGAACACAAAAGCCATCTTGAAATTATTAGAGGACTGATGAACTAAGCTGCTTGATGTTTGAATTCAGTGTGACCTTTTACATGTCATACCCCTTTCTCTCTGCTCTCTCAGTGCTGTTTCTCATCATTAATAGGTAATTAAAGCAGGAATGTCTCAATAATGTGAGCTTCACATTTTGAATGCAGACTTTGCACTGGCAAACAGGTCAGTAGGGTAAAATTCTACAGAAATCAAACTAAATGAATTAAGACTAATGAAATTAATGAATTACACTTTTTTTGTGGGAGGTATGCGGTAATAAGAGTGCTGTTGAAAATAACAAAGGTCACTGTTCCGTACAGAAGGGCATTATATCCTACATGTTTTTTTTTACCATCTCCTGGGTGGATGTGTCGTTTCTAATGGCAACCCTCTCTAGGCGGTGGCTGTGCTGTGTGACTTGTATCTCTCACAGAGCTAATCTACAGATCAATAGACCACTGCACTTCCCTCTGGCAAGCTGCAGACAATTAGGCGCTAGTTAAACGGTGGTACTTCCTGTCCCAAAATTAAATAAAGACATTTCCCAGAGTCAACATTACATAAACCAGCCTTGGTTATGTAAGACAATGGCACATTGTTTGGTTTGAATTCCAAACATTATATGAATTTAGTAAACACTTGCTAAGCGATTTTGAGTCAATTTGGTTCTTAACAGGATTTAGGAATGGTGCTCTGTTGTGCTTCAGACAGTTGAATGGGTAATAATATGTTGTATTGATTTTGTTTCAGCACTGACAAGAGGTACAACGTGTTTCTTGTGGCTTTCTCTTTAAGAGGAGAAAAGTTAAACGAAATCCAATGTGTATCCCCCATCTTTGGCCACCCAAACAAACTACATAACATGGTGAGTCAATACACCCAATTCAAGGGAAAACAACATTCATTGTTTTAGGCGATGCAGCTAAGGCAGTTAATGTGCATGTAACAGAGCGCACTTGTACAATTACTTTATTGTTGAGGGCTGACTCAAGATGCAGCTGGGAGAGGAGATGGGTCAAGGTGATTCAGTGGGATAATTAAGTATACCTGTTTTGATGCTCCTTGTCAACAAACTGTATATGTAGTGTGTGTGTGTGTGTGTGTGTGTGTGTGTGTGTGTGTGTGTGTGTGTGTGTGTGTGTGTGTGTGTGTGTGTGTGTGTGTGTGTTCACAGACGTGCACTTTGTCTTAATCGGCACTGAGACATGAAAAGAATTCCTGTCCTCAAAATACAAGTCAACATAGTTTAACTCCTTGAACACCTTCATAGAAGAATCCTCTGACCCCTGAGTTCTATTCCAATAGGTTTTTGTATTGCATTTGTATTGTAGGTATTATATGTATTACTGATGAATTGAGTACAATGGATGATAATCGTTTTAATAAAGTATCAATCAATCAATACAAAATAAATAAATTGTGAAAACAATCCAGCCACGTGAATTGGGGCGGCTACTCATTGCAAACGAGAGATACGTTACCTGCCCTCGGTTGGGGAGAGCTCCTTGAGGTCTTCCAGGGTTGGTACTACATCCAACAGCTTCTTATAGAGCACCAGAGGGAAGTGGAGGTCCACCACTGTGGAGTTATAGATGGCCAGCCCACAGATGATACCAATCAGATGGAACCAGTTGTGCTCCACAAAACACTGTGTACACACAGCGACAATGAATCAACTCTAAGACACTCACACTTTGTTCAATAGCAATGACAAACTCAAACTAACAAAATGGCAGTTACCACCTGAACTCTGGAGTAATTATAAGAGGAATTTAATCCCCTTTACCTTGACAGTTGTCAGGGTAGGAAAATGTTAATCATTATAATCTCCGCTCTACATAGATACATTTTGATTTTAACATATTGAAACAGGAAAAGCCTACTATTAAATTTAACTTTTCCCAGCCGTTTCATCATACTCATGTGAGCAAAATGTTTAAGTCGAGCAGAATTCCAACCCAAACATCTAACTTCTCTATACCAGTGCTTTCCTTTCCTTTCTGACAGGGAAGCTCGCTCCTGCTCCATTTCCCACCCACCACAATAATGCTATCATCAGCAGCATATACATCCACATTAGTGCCGTCTATCCATGCTTGGAATGGAAAGAAACACCTCATCACTAGTCAGAGCACGTGAGCGGAGCGGAGCGGGTGGAAATGCCGCTCGGCGCTCCAGGGGGCCGGTTTCACGCTCGCTATTCGCTCACGTCAACTCCCTCCGCGCTCCGCTCCCCGTCGCTCCTCGCTCACGTTGATTTGCGCAAATCTTGCTCCACGCTCCGCTCAAACCGGGTCGCTCAACAGTAAAAAAAAAAAGAAAGGAAAAAGAAAGTAGAAATTCTAATGAAATCTCGGTGCGCTGTGCACTGCGGATGTCTGTGTGTCTCTGAGTCCGTGCGACCGAGCATGCTCAAACATTCGGTGCGCGGCCCCCGCGAGGGCGGCCTGGAGCGGGAGGCGGTCCTCGCTCTGAGTAGCGCTCCAACCTTTTTATAACCAGCTCCGCGCTCACGTCAAAATCGCGTCGCTCCGCTCGCGCTCCGCTCACATGCTCTGTCACTAGTATCTTACCATACATATGGTGTTTCTGTGGAACTTACTTTGTCAGAGAACCACAACAGGTTGGACTCTGTGTAGTGGGTGAACATCCCATACACAGGATCCATCAGCTCTTTCAGCAGCAGCAGAAAGAACTCTTTAGTTACACCGCCTGCATCCACCGCCTCCTCACCGTCAAAGATCACCTGCAGGGAGGGGAGGGGGATGGGTGAGAGAGAGAGAGGGAAGTGTCATGTGATGCTGAGGCTTAGCTGGTTTTCCATTGGGGCACACACATTTTGCATTACTCATGAAGAAATGCAAAATGAAGACGTAGTATTTCAGAAAACAATGTTTCTCTGTAGAAGCTGTTCCTTCAAAATATCTTTTCAAAGTTATTTTGGGGTAAGACGCATTGGGAACTAACGGTTCCTGAGCCATGTGGCCCATAGGTCAGGAGCCTATCTCAGTTTATGCAATACAACGGGTATTGCATAAACCTGCATTCCCAACTTGCATCGTTCCTAACTTGTGTGGTCCCTAAATGTCAAGTTGTACTCTGTAGGATAAATGGGCTGCTCACTCTCATTTCACAATCTAACAGAGATTGCACAACAGCAGAAGGAGGAGGAAGAAGAGGAGAAGAAGATTACAGTTAAAGGACAGAGGCTTAAATCTAGTGACCAGAAAGTGTCCTTTTCTCGATGAAAAATGGCTGAGGCATAACTCTGACCTTGAGTGGTTTCTTGAGATCCACATCAGAGTAAATGGTAAGCTCACGCAGCGCGTCACTCACTAAGTGGTCCCTGCGTACATGAAGCACCAGGAAAGGGTTCCTAGCCAACAGGGGTTCCAGTGTGAGCAGCATGAAGACATTGTGGAGGTTTGCACCACTCACTGCCATCTTGGAAGCACAGGTAGGAAAAAAACGAGGCAATGTGTGAGGTGCTAATTCAAATTGTATACATTTTCCATTTTCACAAATGCAGAATGAGACTGATGTCATGAGGAAACATAACACTGTTGAGTTATGTTAATCACATCAATCACATATCAATAAAACAACTTTCATAAAAGGGATCACAGGTACCTGCATCTGCAGTTCAGCATCTGTTTGCAGCATGGTTGTCTTAGCTTTAGCATTCAATACGAATGGATAGGCACATAGGGTCACTGAGTTCTGCAGGAGAAAAAGATGGTTGTAAACATGCTTATGATACCTGGGACATTGCATATCATTTAATAACATTAAGGTTATGAATGTTTATTGACCAATTAAATGTACCTGGACTGGAGGTGTTCGCATTTTCTGAGAAACACAGACAAGAAGAAAGAGAAAACAGCTAAATTATCATCTTGCAAGTGAAAAAAAAATCACAGGAGTGTGCTATGATTACACCCATATTCTAGCAATTAGCTGATACTTTTATCAAAGATAACTGAACCCAACAGTAAGTAAAGTGTGCAAGGTTCAGAGCCATAGTGCTCTGATTCCTGTGATGCTAGGAACAATCATGTAAGAGAAACATTGGCAACGCAATATTTAACAGAATGGATACAGAGCTTTACTAACCCTAAACCTAGACCCTCAACACTGACTGACACAGATGGCTGGACACACACTGATGCCTGGTTTATACTTCATCGAACGACAGTGTCACTCGTGAGAAAATAGCCGAGCCAAGCACAAGCTTGTAGTTATGCCATTTTCGGCGAGTGACACAGCAACCAATGCAGATAGGTCGATGATGTCAGAGTACACAAATCCAATGTGATCACTTGCAAATAATATTGTGGACAGCCGGCCCTGAAGTTCAGATTTGAGAAACAAATCGGATTGCCTGCAGTCTGAACAAAGCCTTAGTGTAATTCCACCAGTTGACTTAAGACACTAGCTGGAGGATGAGGTAGGAGTTTAGACAACGCTAAAACCAAGACAAGAAACTGCTGAAAAGTAATGGGAATTATTATTGTAAACAAGTTCTTAGAAAGAACTTCTTGAGTATCACATTCCATTGTGGAAGTGTGATACATCCAGTGGTTGGGGTGGTTGGGTCCACTGAGTGATAGAGAAGTGCTTGTCTGTGAGGCTAGAAACCCTTAAGAACAGGACCTTGCAGAAAGCAACAACCTATTACGTACAAGCAAACACGCACAAGATTTCACACTATGATACTGTTTGCCACCACTGGAAAGGCTAAGCATTGGTGAAGAGCAAAGACTCGTAGATTAGATAAAGAAAGACTGGAAGCCCGGGGAAAAACAACTATGAGTGAGTGCTTTCTCCCAAGCAATATGATCACCTGACTTTCAATGACCATATAAAGCATCTGTGCAAAACCGCCTTCTATCATCTCAAAAACATCTCCAAACTCGGCCCCTTTTAACCCTGTCAGATGCAGAGAAGCTTGCCCATGCATTTACCTCTAGACTAGACTACAGAAACAAATAAAAGTATTATTATTATTGATTCCATCCATGGAGATAGATCACAGCTCAGTCAAGATCTATGGAAATTTAGTTAGCGGTCCCGTTTTCAATCTTTACTTCTTCTCAATTTTATTTACATAGACTTCTAAGAAAAACACTTTTGGAATAGTAGGCCTACATAATGAGCTTGAATAAATAAATGACAAACTAGTAAATTAGTAAGAGAAAAGGTTGGGGGGCACTCACAATCTCTGCTTTACTCAAAAACCACTTAAGGTAATCTTCCTGGATGTCCACTAGAGTGGTGATGTCAGTGATGTAGAAGTGGTTGTACTCCACATGATTAGCCTTCAGGTTAACCTGGAAACACAGGGCAAACTGCTGTTTCAATTCAGCTTTCAGGAACTCGGAACAGCATGCAATCATGTATTCATCCCATACCTTGCCTCATGGGTGAGGGGAGTGATAAAGGGGGAACGAGAGGCTGATAAGCTGTAGCAGCCTGAGGGGCTGATACATGTTCTCAGCCCTAGTCTTGATAACCGTTATCAGCTCTAGGATTGATAGCCGTTATCAGACCTAGGGCAATAGCTGACCAATCAGTGCAAGCTAAAGTGAAGATCAGCCGCCATACACGGTTGCTACGGATGGTGTGGCACAATGTTGAGGAGACACTGGAGTTTACCCAGGTGCAAAGCAACACAAAAACAGAGTGGAAAACAGCTAGCGATGATTGATGCCTCACAGAATGGCTGTGTACTAAACCACCACTGGGGGGGATTCTTGCCAACAGTTGAGTTTGTTTTGTAATTAACGCTTCTGTGCTTTATTAACTACAGACGTTGATGCATATTTCTCTCTCTCTGCTGCCATTCTCTCTGGGAGAGACAGCGAGCAGCTCGCTACAAGCTCCATAAGTGGTAGGTGGTTTGCCACTTTTACAAAACGGAATGACCCGTTCTGGCGAGCTACAAGGCTGGTATGTCACCTGATTCGGATGCTATCAATGCATAGAATGGGAGATTATCACGTTCTATCAGACCATTGAATGGGCGAAGTAGGCGACCTACCGTCTACCCCGCGATTTATCAGACCATTCAGTGGGCGTAATCAGGAGCTACTGACCTACCGACGGAGATGACTTAAATACTTTAGTTTCGGTTTTGGTTTTGGTTGTTTCGGTTTCGGACCATGACGGAGGCGCGCAGTCTCAGGCGAGGTGGAGCCCCGCGACGGGCCACCGAAGGAGCTAAGGCGACTGAGTTGCCGTCCGGAGCGGTGCGACCCTCGCCTGTGCCTACTCAGCGCCGTTCGAGTTATGTACCGATATGGACAGAATCGTAAATATTGTTGTGGGGACTGCTCCGCCTCCGTCGGTAGGTCAGTAGCTCCTGATTACGCCCAATGAATGGTTTGACAAATCGCGGGGTAGACGGTAGCTCGCCTACTTCGCCCATTCAATGGTCTGATAAAACGTGATAATCTCCCATTCAATGCATTGATAGCATTCGAAGCCGGTGGGTATGTGGTATGCCACTTTCACAAAACGTTTTTTTTTTACATTTTTTAAAAACTGTATGCCGTATTGTGGGAGTGGTATATAGTTCCAGGATATAATCACGAAATGTTAAGATAATAGCAAAAACGTTTTAGTTTATAATTAGTAATTTAACATTCTTTTCTCCCAGAATTCTACGAATTGGGTTGTTAGACACAGAGACAGAGACAGAGCCTACTAACCTACAGTTCAACAATAAATGGCAATTTAAACGTAATGCATTTTATATATATTTTTGGGCAATTTATTAAGGGAGTGTATTACAGCATTGTGTAATCTTACACATAGCAATATTGATAATATTGTTATTATTCAATTAAAAATAAATTGCTTTAGTATCGTATCGGGATATATCCAAATGAACCAAACGTAAGTTTTATTAATGTGCAAACAAACGTAAAGGTCAAACACTAAAGCTAAACCTGGAGTAGGGATTACAGCATCAACCCCTGACCCGAATCAGCTCAACACCAATTATCAGGCACACTGCTGCCATCATGTATACCATTAATATTCAAAGAGAAACCACACAGTCTTTTTTGGCCATCTGAATCCTTTACAGTACATGGGCAGAGGGTCATCTTGGGTTGGTACCTTATGCAGTTTCTCCAACAGCTTTAGCGTGGCACTAATGTAGCTGTCCTGGAAGACAGGGATGAGAAGAGTCTTGCCTCCGGTCAGGAGAAACACTACAATGCTCTTGTACATGTCCACTAATCTAGAGAAGACACCGCTGTCCAACAAAGACCACCAGTTGTCTGCGAACAGAAAAGCAGGCAAATGACATCTCCCTCACAGTGGATTATTCAATAAGATGTATAATGAGAATAAAGGCTATGATTAGAAGTGGTGGTTTCTAGAGTGGAACGATTTTGGTGCACTTTTGCACTATTTCGGAAAAATATATTATGCAACTGTATTCTTATACATATTTTATGTATTTGCTTCTTTTGGCATGTAAAGCACATTCAGTTTGTCCTGTATAGCACATTCGGTTGGCCTGCGTTATATACATAGTTTGACTGCACTTGATTTATGTAAGTGGTTGGATTATGGTCAGCCCTTTCATCATAAGTGACGTCTGTCTAGGTGTTTGCGTATAGCCATGAACAGAATGTGTTTAATGCCTGTAGGTATGAACATGTTTGTGCATGTGCTTGGTACAGTAGCATCTGTTAGTAAGCTGCATTTCTGCACATGGTGCTGCACGTATACATCCACGTGGGTGGGTGGCTGTCTGAATATACACTACATATACTGTGCAGTATATATAATGTGCTATGTTTATTCCATTTCATTATTAGTGATGCATCTGTGTGGAATGCTGAGGGTGATTTTCCATACATTTATCACTGGAAATCTTTCCAACACACATCAAGCTATCCAAGCGCATGACAACCAAGTCAATGACTACAAATAAATAACTATCAGTGGTTCTCAAAGTGGGGTGGGGTCCATGGAACCTCAGGGTTCCTTGAGGGAGTTCCAAATGGACCATTACAGGTCTGGACCTGAGAGTGTACAAATGGACACTTATGGGTCCATTACCCGTTCCATTTTTACACTGAGAGTTATGGGGGTCCTTGAAATAAAAAAGGTTTGAGTACGTGTGTGTGTGTGTGTGTGTGTGTGTGTGTGTGTGTGTGTGTGTGTGTGTGTGTGTGTGTGTGTGTGTGTGTGTGTGTGTGTGTGTGTGTGTGTGTGTGTGTGTGTGTGTGTGTGTGTGTGTGTGTGTGTGTGTCGGCCAGTTCCCTACCCAGCACTTTGCTGGGGTTGGCTTCTAGTCGGAGGATGGCCATAGCCAGGGGGATGGTGAGGCTGATGTAGTTCTTGGAGTCCTGCAGAGCGGGACACTCAGACAGGATCAGGTAGATCCTCATGGCCTCCACATCAGGAGGAGAGCAGGGCAGCTGGGGGATGAGGAGGCTCTCAAAACTCTTGGTGGCCTGTGTGGGGATGTTTATAAAATGTTCAAACGAATGAATACAAAAAAATGTAATGTTTTACTTTACGATGGCAGGTTTATTAACACTTGGGGTGCCAGAGGTTTATTAAAAAAAATGTACGTGCCTGGATTTGTAACCATTTTTGAACCTTTTTCAAGTAGTCACAAAATATTTTCAGTGATCACCGTCCTCACGGTGATCCCCTCATTACACACATAGAGGTCTCGTACAATCGGGGGGAAAAATTAAAAACATTCGGTAATCCGTTCCATAGTTGCAGCCAGTTGAAAATAGTCAAAAATACATTGTAAAAAAAAAAAGTACACAGGAGCAGAGATACAGGCTTTTGAAGTCATAAGTTAACCAGGAAGTGGATTCAAGTCTAAATCTTCGAAAAATGATATCTCCTGGTGCTGTGAAGGGAAAAAAAACGTATATATACGGTTTTGGCACTCCATAGTTGCATTTCCAAAACCGTATATATACGGTTTTGGCACCCAATGTGTTAACTTATGTATTTGACCTATGGAATAATAATCAAAGGAGACAATCATTTTATTTAACCAAGTCAGTCCCTTTGAGACGAATATCTCATTTACAAGGGAGCCCTGGCCAAGGAATCAGAAATCAATTCATACAGTATGTACGTAAGGTTAGACATAAGATGCATGAGCATAGCAGCTGGTATATACTTTACATGATATAGAAATGAAGGTGCAAGATGAATATCAGCACGTTGTACATGAGATTAAGGTGCAGAGTATCAGCTTGTGTCAGGTTCAACCACATAGTCCACAAAGGGAGCAACAGTGTAAGTACAAAGTGTGTTAATGTGTGTTCTTTGTACATGTTTGCACATGTGACTGGCTGCGTACAGCAAGTACACCCTTGCAAGGATAACAGAGATATTTCTGAATACATGAAAAGGGTAGGGTTGTCCGATATTGGCTTTTTTGTGTGATATACCGATATTGTCCAACTCTTAATTACCGATACCGATATCAACCGATACCGATATATGCGGGGATTATTGTGATTAGGGTAAGCTCAAATTTCATATCACACACACCATATACAGTAAGAACTCCTGTAACTTATTTATAAAGCAAAAAAAAAAAAAATGTTTTTTTTTTTTTTCAAAAACCGATACCGATATTTTCCCGATATCAATTTTTATGCTAATATCGGCCGATAATATCGGGAGGCCGATAATATCGGACATCCCTAGAAAAGGGCATGGATTAACTAGGCAACAGGAACAATATTATCAACAAAATTCTGGGAGAGGCCTTTAGTGGTTTGGAATGGGGCCTGTGGTCTTTACAGGACGTAATATTTCAAGTTGGTTTGAGGTAAGCCATCAAAAACATAACATGACATTAGTGAGCTAATGTTAGAGCTCATGGCTCACTCCTTCATCTGGTGTCAGGGATCTGTGGGGAAATTACTCAATATACAAGTAGGGATGCCCCGAACACCGATCCAGTTAGTGCATGCACCACATCAGCAAACTTAACCACTACATCCTAGGTTCAAATCCGGATCATGTTATCTTGGTGAAACTATTATGTACGATTACACGTTAGAAACTTAGCAGACACTACGAATAGGTGTCACTTAATTGTTCTCCCAAACTTACAGGGCAACCTAAATGGGTCAAGATCCCCAGTAATATTACATACTTAACACCCCAAAGGCTGAAATTTGTCACGGATATGGAAGGTTGTACACCCAAACAGGTGCTGGTTTTGTGTCCTTGGCTCTGAATATCTCATCCGAGTCATAACATACAGTAAGTTTAATGTCACTGTGCCCCCGCCAGAAACAGTATGGGAATATGTTAGTTACAGACAGTCTGGCTAACAAAAATCACTTCTTTAATTAAACCTTTCGATTAAACCACTCCATGATTTGTGCTATCATGGAGTGGAATTATCATCATCCTATAATTCTACAAAGCTCTGTCTGTCCCCGTCTGTGTGTTTGTCCCCAAAATCTCTTCTGCCCGGTTCTCCTCAGTGGCTGGAGCAATTGATCTGCAATTTGCACACAGCCATTGACCCTTACCATGTGCACGGAACAGCGAAGCCCGTTTTTCAATTTCCCCGAATGTCAGCTGTTTAGCGTTTTTGTGTACGCTGGCTCCCGGGTTGCCAAATCATGTGCGTGCAACAAGCGCCGGTGTTGCCACATTCGTGAAACAAGCGGACCATGACGCACTTTGGGTGCTCATATCCCCCGACGGGTATGGTGGTCTAGTAATAATAATAATTCAATTGAAAACTTCTTCCAAAGTACTTTCACACCATTTGCTGTGAAAATAGCTGGCTGGACAGATGTTAGGACTTAATCCGTTTTCAGTTTCTCACCTCTCTTAACACAACATGGGGTGGTGACAAGTGTAGCGGCTAAAATATAGGAAGTAATAGTTGTAGTTTTCACATTCAGATTGTATCCCAGTGTCATCATCACTGATGTAAACCATTCAGCACACACTGCTCAGTGTAAAAACAAAAAACAAAAAAAAACACTGCACAGTATTTTGGATGTAAATGGAACATCAAATAATTTCCGTTCAAATTAGTGATATGGAATACTCTGATCTTGCACTTGTAATGTGCTCTGGAAAAGAGCATCTGCTAATGTCCCAAATTATAAATTGAAGATGAAGATGAGAACAATTACAACTACAATGCAGACCAAGCTACTTGGAACAAGGGAGTAGTACATAATGTATTATGATGTATAATCTGGTGTCCTTTGCTTACTGTAAATCCCTCTGGAATAAGAGCGTCTGCTAAATGCAGAAACTGTAAACTGTAGTGCATTGCCTTATACACAGACTTCTAAATACATCACTCTCAGTTACCTGCTCCAGAAGTCCTGAGAAAGATGGTTTGCAGAGTGTCTCAAACAGCAGTCTGATGGAGTTGAAGTCAATGCCTGGGATCTTTGGGTTGGTCTTGAAGTGACCATCATCACTGACGAAGCAAACAAAAACATGATTGTTGTACATAAGACATAGCCGTCAAGATGCCCCCCCTCCCCATCTCTGGAGACACATTTGGGACATTGTGGCCTAGGATCGAAATCCTACATGAACGTTCTGTCGTTTTGTATTAAAAAAAAACAGATGTTTTTTAATAAGCTCCATTTTTGTTGTACACATGTGGTCACTAATATGATATAAATAGACTCTTGGATGTTGTGGCGAGCTATTAATGTAAGGACCTGTGACGCTTTGGATTAGATACGTGTTGAAGCCTATTCTAACCTGACATGTGGCAGGGCAACTGTGGGTTGAGCTCACAGAAAAGGTAGACACATTTACACACATATGTTGCCCCAATCCGATCTCCCAAGATGGGAATCAGGTCCGACTCCAATCAAAGCATACATCAAGTTTTGCGATTGTCTATTTTACACCTCATCAAGGATTCTGATCCTTTGAAAATGTTTTATCCACATCAGCTGTCATGTACACAACATGTGCTATGTCAGGGCATCAAATCCTATCTGAGAACGAGCCGGGAATAGTGACTATTGCCTCCATTTAAAGACAAACAAAACAGCAAAACCACAGTACCGTTTATTTACAACAAAATAACTCTGTCCATTGTAAAATCAAGCATTTAAAACGTAACATATTTAAAACACAATTCTAAACCTGATGGTAACTAGGCTATTCTTAATAACATCAACAACCAAGATGTGAGGCATCGTAGTGGCATGACCATTGCTGATAAAGAAGAGCCAGTGGTTGAAGCCTCTCATTACTGATCAACATGAGATATCTTATACCCATCAAGGTTCCAAGGTCCAAGGATGGAACGTATTTACAGTATACGTCCTCGGATATTTATATTGCATGTTGTATCCAGTCATAATACTGTATGCACTAGACTAAGTCTGGTGGAGACTGTTTGCTAAACAAAAAAACACCACAAGGCTGCCACAGAGGGCATTTACAGTCTTTGCATTTACTGTGCCTCCCAGCTGAGCTATACAAAGTAATTAAAAGGCACTGCTCTCTGAAAGCCATAAATCAAGCAAATTAATCTGAATATGTCACAAGCCATCCTTGTTTGGGCACTCCATACACTCCTGAACTGTTCCCAGTCACCGATATAAATAGATTCCCACATTTTCTCCCGGGAAGTACAACTGGGTAGGTAGCCACCACCATGCCAGTCAGAGTGGTTGGGGTGCCACAAACAGCAGCAGAACAGCAAGTGGTCTCTGGGGCTCCACTGTGGGGTCAGAGCACATAAACTTCTTAGAGCTCCTGGCAGTGCACTTGACGTTCCAAGTGTTTCTCCCATACGCATACCTGGTCAAGTCAGACAACACGACAACTGATTAAGAAATGTACCCATAATGAGTAAAGCACTCATGTTTCATAGAACCGTGGTTATAGTTGTAACCTCACATTTGTAAGTGATTTGTTAAACTTTGCACATACATACACAGGATAAAAAGGAGCACTCCCCTTACCTTGCCATAGGAAGAACTAAATTGTGAAAGGTAATACATCCACGGAACGTTAAATATGGTAAAAAGACGTTGGCCCAGTGATACCGATACATGCAGTCCAGCTGTGTGTGTATCGAGTATTTTCACCATAATGATCCATTTTAGGAGAGTGGCTTTGAGACCTGTTTCACTGTGCAATGTGCAGTAAGTCAATGACGAGTCTATTTCAATGTCTAATCAAGGAGCAACTGTACTACTAAGATATCTACTGAAGATATCTCACCAATATTTGGAGTTATATCTTGGCACGGTAACTAACTACACAACCCAAACTTATGGCAAGGTAACCAACTACACAACCCCAACCCAGTACTTTCGGGTCCTTTAGGATGCTAGTACAGGGATTCAGTCCTCATTCCCATGACACGATAGGCATCTAGTGATGATTCAGCATCCAGCAACACTCACACCTGCATTGGAGTTTAATGTGGTCTGACCTCCTCCATGGATCTCACTGCCCATCTAGATAGTCATCTTTTCCAAGCTAACATTATCAGCACTTTGTACTTGATAGCATGAGATACTGTGTGCATGTACACATTTGTACTTGTGTGTGTGCGTGTGCGTGTGCGTGTGCGTGTGTGTGTGTGTGTGTGTGTGTGTGTGTGTATGTGTGTGTATGTGTGTGTGTGTGTGTGTGTGTGTGTGTGTGTAATGAGTAAGTATGTGCATGTGTGTGCATGTGTGTGTGTGTGTGTGTGTGTGTGTGTGTGTGTGTGTGTGTGTGTGTGTGTGTGTACATTTGAGTATGTGACAGAACAAAGTCATGCAGACCCTGTGATGTCACATGTAAACCCATTCCCAGGAGTCACAGAAAAACAGGCGCATGAGCAAATAGGTACACAAAATAATCTTCAGAGTTAAACACTGAGGATTGTACTGTGTAGCATTGCTTTGAGAGACTAATAATGAACCGGATGCCTGATGACAGATTCAATCCATAATAGAAAACAAGCTATCCTTACTTATATGTCTCCACGTGACAATTCTGATTTCTTTATAAGTTTTAAGATTTGTGTTGTGCAGCTCTGAAAACTGTGGATGCGCAACACAAGTGTTTACAATAAACTAGGCCAAAGTGCAAGCCATTTAAGCTCTGCACATTCCGCAGTGCTCTCATGCAAGCAGTCATCTCTCCACACACGGCAGCACTGCTGGAACGCCACAGCAGCAAGCACTGAGGGTCGTTGTAAATGAATTAATGAATGATAAATAACCAGTGCTTGTTTGTTTGAATAAAAAAAAATAAACGCCAATATTGTCGCCTGATTTTCAGATGTTTGGGTTCGAAGTCTGTCTATCTCTATTTAACTCTCTTGGCTTTTATAGCAGTTAATGAGACAGTCTCCTGCTGTTCTCTTGAGTGTCCCCCCAATACAATGGTAGGGGAAACACACAGCACAATGCACAAACAATTATGTTGGTACACTTTGTTTGCACATTATGTTGTTTGTACCCCTGGAAGAACATTAGACATTATGTGTACATAAAATAGTTACACAGCAGGCTATTGTTGTTTACTTACAAGACAATAATTCTGGCCATTGTAAAGTTGTGCACCAATTTGAAAAAATGTACTTAGGTCTTGGTCTCTTAATTCCAGGTTTTAGAATATTTTGAAACTAACACTTGAGTTGAGCTATGGCATAGCATTAAAAGCCAGGATGTCTTAAAGATCCTATGACACGGACAGAATCCTCATATTTGATTATACATTATCATGCGATTCCTGTAAAAACAGTAAGCTAGGGCTGAGGTGAATAGATCACCATTTTCTGAAATACTCAGACCAGCCTGTTTGGCATGCCATGTTCAGCATCACTTAAATCACCTTTCTTTCCCATTCTGATGCCTGGTTTGAACTGCAAAAGATCATCTTGATGCAGGCAGGGGGACAATGTTTCTCACTGCCAGGAGGGTTGATGTTTCCACAGATAGTTTATATAAATGGGGCAGGACATAATAATTCAATAATGATGCAATACAAATATTTCATTGGAACCCAATTAAGTGCAAAGATGTGTCATCCTCCCCCCCCCCCCTTTTTGCCCAGAGGGAAAAGCTACCTAAAAAAACATTTTTTTTTCTTTTCGGGACAGAAAATGCATATATGACAAGTGGAGTACAACAAATTACACCTGGCATTATTCTCGTCAGCTAGCATGAGATACCATTCAAAACCTCAGCATTGCTATTTTAATTGAACATTCAGTACTGTAGATGTTAGAGAAGGTTTAGCAACATTTACATCAGGCATAGATCAGAATGGAGAGGCTTTGGGTACCTTTGGTCCAGAAAGCTGGCATTCCAGCAGGCCGTGGAGGAGAGCAGAAGTATGATGTCACTGTGGAAACAGATCAGGACATTTGTTACGAAACTCATTTTGTACCAGGTAAGTATAGGCTGCTGATCAGCAATGCTACATTAAAGAGCTTTAATTAGACCGATTTCTCTCCAAAGATTGGCACAACATCCTTCTGACGTACATAGACTGGCAGCATGTAAGGCTAGAATTGGGTTAGGTGTATGTGCAAATGATAATACAATAATGACATTATGGTCAAATATACACACAAAAATACAAATCCAAACATTAGTTTTTGTATATACATAATTGTAGTATCTCCAATGATGATATTTTATCAGTGACTTACTTTGTGACACTAGAGTCTGTGTTGTCTATTAGTTTAATTCTCCATGAATTTAAGCTCTCATAGTTGATTAGAGAGATGCCTTTACTGATGTTGTTCACCCTGAAGTCTTCTGGAGGGACAGAAGTCTGTATAGAGGAAGGTAAAGAGTAGAAACAAGATAAAGAGTCATTTCACAAATTGATAGAAAATAATTCTTGGGTGAACTACTCCTTTAAGGTGGCCACACAAACACTATGCCACGACAGTTCCATGATGGCGTTCCCATTGTCTCTTATGAAGCCCCACAGACTGGCACAGATGTGTCTGCTACCACCATGATTTGTCAAGCGAACAAATACACATTGATTTTATTACTATACGTCTTGAGGAAGAAGGTTTCAAAACATACAAGTTGGCAGAAAACATTTACTGAATATATAGCAGTTATTTTCCCCTCTGGTAGCAGATATCTATATGGAGAAAAAAAAAAGTGCCACTTCCATTGTGCGCAACATAACACCACAGCAGTGCTGGTGTGTGGAGGTTCTAGCCAAAGGGCAACACAAGGAATGGAACCAACATTTAAATCTTTAGTTTTCCATTAGTGCCTTTCAATAGCTAATGACAGACACAGGGAATGGAACCCATAAGCTGGGTAGAGTGCTAGTACCTTGCTCTATCCACAGAAATAGCCAGGACAACACATTTAAGTGTACTTGACTTTACAAACTAGACTAGGCAAAACCTAAGGCACCACTGCCTCCCTGTGGCGTAATATGGAAACTGAATTCACAGACTCAAGCATTTCTGTTTCTAATCGTTGATATGTGGTAAAATAAATGTCTCCTGTACAAACTACTAATTAATGTATCATCTTTCTGTTTAACCATTTACTACTTTACCCCTAATAATAATAAATTATTTATTATTATTACGCCATACAAATTTGTAAATGATAAGCTATGGTAATAACACATACTAGTACTTGGAATCAAGTTTAAATTGTTGATGTGACTGGTTTTTGTTTTGTTTTATTTTTTTTAGCAAAAGGAAAACCAACATTGGTCTTACCTGCTCATCAGAGCACAATACAAAATTATGGTCTCCACCACAGTTGATTTTGGTTATGGTGCAACAATCTATTCCGAAAAAGAAGAGAGGAATACAAGAAAAGTGTTAGCTGAATTTTCACTATAAATGGTTGAGACTACACTCAGGTTTCCATTCCTTCAGAAGATGTTCAATGTGCATTTCTTTCATGAATAATTTAGTTCAAGATCGTTTTATTTTCTTCCTTTTATGTAAAAAGACAAATGAAACTCACACACAATACTCTCTAAATGTGCTTGAGGGGAAATATAGCCCCTAAGCCTTTTGTACAACTGCCTGTGCTCTTTATTTTAATGAGATTTTAAAAAGCCACTAGCCATATAGTTCACCTGTTCTCTGAGAATTTCCTGTGAGGTTGCTGCTCTTGACAGGAAATGGGCTTCTGGTGTCTGCCCGCATCCCTGTTCCCAGCTGCCCATGAATGTTACAACCAAATGAATACATCATACCAGAGGAAGGCACGAACGCCAGGGTGTGGTGCCTGACAGAGAGAGGGAAATAAGACGAGAAGAGAGAGAGAGAATAAGAAAACACGAGAGGACTTATTCAAAGTTTGTATGGTGGTGCCGTCATGGTGCGCAGTGGTTTTGTTTCATTGCTCTCTCGTTGTTCACATATGGGAAACAGCGCCCCCTGGCGCGATGACAGAAGCTTCACATTCACTCCCTCAGGGCAAAAACCCTTTTTGGCCCTGTGGGCCTTCCCTCGCTCCCAAGGTCCCTCCCCCGAGGGCATAAAAAGACCTGGCAAGCGGAAGTCATTCTCTTTGTTCCTTCTGCCAAGCCGGTGAAGGAGCTTCACTCTACAACAAACAAGGTCGCGGGTAACTACAAGCTCTAAAGCGACGGGTTGGATCCCTGTCCACCGAGTTCCCCGACCTCTTCTCCCTCTTCGTTTTCCCGGTGGGAAAACACCACGAAACTACAAGCTAGCCTAGCCTAGCCAACCCTTCTTCTCATGGCTCGACGGGATCGTCAAGCCGTCGCCGATCGCCAACTCCGGGAGGCCAGCCTGGAGCCTCCCCCGCGACGATGCGGCTCTCGTTCCTGTCGCCTTTTCCTCGACGACTGGGACACACACGAGCACTGCGTGACCTGCCTGGGTCTCGCGCATGCTGAGGACGCTCTCTACGGTGACCCGAGGTACTTCGATTGTGCAAGCCTGCACACCTCCGATCTTCGGGACCGGTTCTCCAGGGCCCAAAGGTCCTTCCCACCACCTCGTTTCCACGACGACTACGACTACGAGGACGAGTTCGACGGGGACCGACGCTACTTCGCCTCCCGTCGTTCAATGGACCGCGGGCCATCTAGCCTAGCCGCCGGATGGGAAGACCGCACTCGACGGCCCCGCTCTTCGGCAGCAGCCGGCTCTGCACGTGCTCTGGAGCCTCCAGAGCAGCTTCGTTCCTCTCACAGAGAGGGTGGGGCAGCAACCCCGCGCTCTCGCTCTCCTACTGTGAGGGGGACCTACGACAGCGCCGAGCCCCGCATAGATTCCCCTTCCTCCCCGCCTGGGGGCCGCAGAGGTGGCGAAAGACAACAGGTAGCCTCTCGCTACTACTCTCCACCGGAGAGCGTTGCCTCCGACGAGGACAACGGGGCCGTCACCGCCTTACAGCGACACCAAGACGACGACGGGAACAACTACCACGTTGTCGACGAAGTCGAGGAGGACGTACTGCACAACACCGAGCAGGTCGTGCTGCACGACACCGAGACCACGGACCGCGGCCCCCCGGCCCTCGGCCCACCCGAAGGGGGACCCCTCCCCCCTGCTACTTTACCTGTGGAGGCTACCGCGGACCAGCCTCCTCCACCGGCGGAAAAAGACGTGGCTACAACACTGGAGCTCTACAGAACAGCCACCGTTCGTTGCGGGCTCAGATGGCCGGGCGATGATGTCGAGGAAACTCCCGCCAAGAGCCTTTCAGAATGGCAAGGTCTCGAATCAGTAGACGAAAAAGTCGTAAAGAAATCCAAGCTTCCCCTGGCTAAGGGTTTCAGTACAGCTCTTTCCAAGTCATGGGACAATCCACTGGGCCCCGATGCTGAGCCAAAGAGACTACGTTTCAACATAGATTGTGCGGGGGCGGGCGAACTCGGCCTCGTTGTCGTCCCCCCCATGAATCGCACCTTGGCCATGTCTCTTCTCCACAGCCACCGCGGACAGAAGGCTCCGTTCTCCACAGCGAAAGAACCTCCCTGTCTGACAAACGAAAAGGACATCGCTGGCTCCGTGGCCACCAAGGCTGTTTACAAGGCGTTTGCGTCGGGCGCCAGAGCCCTTAATGCCGCCGCTCTGCTGCAGGGGTCCCTGGCGGTACTCCTGAGCGAGGCAGGAGACGCCGCCACACCTCTGCAGCTGACGGAGATGCGACGCCTCACTCAAGAAATAATCTCGCTCAACAAATACTCAACCGAGTGGACCGGCAGGGGCCTAGGATTGTGTGTGACCCACGAGAGGGCTCGGTGGCTCGACCACGTTAACTTCAGGGGTGTGGACGACAAAAAGAAACTGCTCAACCTAAAAGTGACCGCAGATAACCTTTTCCACGGGGGCATGGAATATCTACAGGACAGCCATGCGGTACGTAAGGCGCAGGACGAAGCCGCTCTGTCTTGTATTCAAGCTCCAGCCAGACCCCCTCTCCCCAAGCCACATCCCCGTCCTGCACGACCGGAGAGAGGCAGGCCACCCACCCGGCAGGACGCCCCGTCTCGTCACACCCAGTCCTTCTCCGCCCCGCCCGCCGCCAGAGGCGAACAGCGAGACCGGAGGGAGGACGACCGCACACGACCCCCACCTAACAAGCCCCAGAGAGGCGCCTACCGGGGCCGCGGCTCCAAGCGGACTAGGTGACACTGTGTTTTCCTGCCAAGAGAGCAGGGAAGATATCTCCCCCGGTTCCCTCCCCCCAGAGACGGTGGTTTCATGTCTGGGTCTAGTGGCCTCGGGCCTCAGTCCCAGGACGGCGAGGAAGAGGAGGAGATTCTCTCCGGAGTTTACGGCGGCGACAGAATATTGCGCCCCGGGCTCCAAGTTTCAAAGCACACTTACACATACCAAAGGACTAAATGTGCATGCCTATGTGTCACCTGTTGTTACTGCAAATGTTACCAAAAATGTTTTTTATATGGCAATAAATGCTTGTGCAATAAAAAACAAAAGAAAAAACAACAAAAAATCCCAACAAACAGTCGAAATGAAAATGAGCCAGCGACCGCTACGGACCCCCACAAGGGGGTCCATGGCGGTCGCTGGACAGAACGAGGGCTTTGTGGCGGGCCAAAACCGTCACTTGCTACACGGGTCACGCCAAAATTTTTCCTGGTCCAAGATGCGCCACAAGGTAAAGATAAGCCAATGTGTTTGGGAGACGGGGGGGGGCAGCCAAAATGGCCGCCCCCACCCAGCGACACGTGTCGCTGGACAAGATGGCCGCCGTTGCTCGCGGACACGTGTCGACAAACACATTGGCAAGGCCCACGCGGTTAGCCAGAACTACAACGATGGCCACGCACGTGAACCCGGAAGTAGTAGGAAGCACTCTCGCCAGACCAACGAGTGCAGCCAAGAGGGCGGCTTGGGTTTGCTCGACTACGATAACAACCCCTCCCAATCCGTTGTCGATGCGCATCGAGAAATGGAAACAATGCAACCCCAACGCCTGGGTGCTCCGTACGATAGCACGGGGGTACAAACTGCAATTTTCCACCAAACCACCCATGTCCAACAAAGTACTGTTGTCACGAGCGAGTGGTCAAGCGGCTGCGACGTTACGAGAGGAGATAGCCTCCCTGTTACGCAAGAACGCCGTGCGGGAAGTATTACCAGGAGAAAGCCGGCTCGGTTTCTACTCGAGATACTTCCTAGTCAAGAAGAAAGGAGGAGGTTTACGTCCCATCATGGATCTCAGAGCTCTCAACAGGTATTTGAAAACTTTTCAGTTCAAAATGTTGACGGCAGCGGCTTTGCTACGTTCAGTCCGACAGGGCGACTGGTGGAGCTCGATAGATCTAAAGGACGCATATTTTCACGTTCCCATCTACCCGCCGCACAGGAAATTCCTGCGCTTCGAATTCGAGGGTCGTGTGTACGAATACCTGGTCCTCCCGTTCGGAATGTCGTTGAGTCCCAGGGTGTTTGTGAAATGCACTCAGGCAGCGATAGCTCCTCTGAGGCAGAGGGGCATTCGCATCGCGAGTTACATAGACGACTGGCTACTGAGCGGGGACTCGTATCAGGAGGTGGTTCACCACACCCATACAGTGGTGTCGCATCTGACCTCCCTAGGTTTCACACTGAACCTCGAGAAGTGCATGCTCACCCCGTCCCAACACGCTACTTTCATAGGTATCGAGCTGGACGCTATTACTCTCAGGGCTCGCTTATCTCAGGAGAGGATAGTCTCTTTTCTGAAGTGTCTGGCCATGTTTCAACTGGAACGCAAGGTCCAGTACACGACCTGCATGAGGGCGGCAGGGCTCATGGCTTCAGCCATTTCCCTGGTACGTCTGGGCAGATTGCACATGCGCCCTTTTCAGAGATGGGTGGGCTCCCTAGGGATCCCGGTCACTCAGGGTTTTCGCCGGGTAACGGTGACCGCAGCGTGCATGCAGTCTCTTCGTCAATGGAAAATAGCCTCTTTCCTGTCAGAAGGCGTCCCAATGGGAAGGATCATCTCCAGGAAGATGATAACCACAGATGCCAGTCTGACCGGTTGGGGCGCTACCTTCGAGGGCAGGACGGCCAGGGGTGTGTGGGACCTCAGTTTGAGGAGGGCCCACATCAACTACTTGGAGTTGATGGCGGTCTTTTTGGCGTTGAAACGCTTCAAGCCCCACATCAGTGGCTGTCACGTTCTGGTCAAGACGGACAATACCACGACCATGGCCTACATCAACAAGCAAGGAGGCTTGAAGTCTCGTACCTTGGACGATTTGGCGCGGAGGCTGATACTGTGGTGCGACACGCACCTGGAGTCAATCAGCGCCTCTCATGTACCAGGGGTTCTGAACAGGGGAGCCGATCTTCTGTCCAGAGGCAAGATCCATTTTTCGGAATGGTCTCTGCACCCCGCGGTCGCAAACCAGATCTGGGCCAGGTTCGGACGGCCCCGAGTGGACCTGTTTGCATCAGAGGAGAACGCGAAGTGCTCGCTGTTTTTCTCAGTGAAAGGCCAGGCTCCGCTGGGTGGGGACGCCCTGGCGCACGAGTGGCCGAGGGGACTGCTCTACGCGTTCCCGCCGCTGGAGCTGATCCATCCCACCCTGGAACGGATCAGGCTCCGGGACCTGACGGTACTGCTGGTGGCTCCAGCATGGGGCACGTGGAGGTCGGAGATAGCTCCCCTCCTTTACGATCGGCCCTGGCCCCTCCCGCTGCGAGAGGACCTGGTGCAGCAGGCGGGGGGCGAAATCCGTCATCACAGACCCGCAGACCTAGACCTGTGGGTCTGGCCCGTGAAAGGGAGAATTTGACTGCGTCTGGTCTTCCACCTAGAGTAGTGGCTACTATTCAGGCCGCTAGGGCACACTCCACTAGGTCCGTCTACGGAGCGAAGTGGGGTGTGTTCGAGGAGTGGTGTGTGGAACGGTCCCCGGTCGTGGTCCCGTTCCAGGCATCAGTAGCGGACGTCCTGACCTTCCTACAGGATAGGTTGGATCTGGGAAATGCTTTCTCTACGATCAAAGTGTATCTGGCGGCCATCTCTGCCAACCATGTTGGTTTCGATGATGGGAAAACCGTGGGAAGACAGCCCCTGGTGTGCCAGTTCATGAAGGGCGCGTTGCGTGAACATCCTGTTTCACGGTCCTTGTTCCCCACGTGGGACTTGGTCCTGGTGCTCGACTCACTCTCTCGTCCTCCTTTTGAACCTTTGGAGACGGTGGAATTAAAGTTCCTCACGCTCAAGACGGTGCTTTTGGTTGCGCTGACAACAGCGAAACGGGTGAGCGACATTCATGCCCTGTCGGTAGCTCCGGAGTGCATGAGGTTCGCTGGTGATGGCAGTAGGGTGGTCCTTAAACCCAACCCGGCGTTCATCCCCAAGAACCATCTGGCGGTGGTGACACCGACCGAGCTGGTGGCTTTTCACCCGCCTCCTTTTACCTCAGAGGAGGATCAGAGGCTGCACTGTCTTTGTCCAGTAAGAGCCCTGCGGCTGTATGTCCGGCGGACTGCGGCCCCGAACCGACCCAGTCAGTTGTTCGTTTCCTTGGGCCCTGGACCAGGGGGGAAGGCAGTGACTAAGTCCACGCTTTCCCGCTGGATTGTGGAGGCTATTCGCCTGGCGTACACTAGTAGGGGGGCTCCAGTGCCGGAAGGCCTGAGAGCGCATTCTACTAGGAGTGTATCGACGTCCTGGGCCCTCTTCAGAGGGGTGTCTATTCAGGACGTCTGCACAGCGGCGAGTTGGGCGTCTCCATCAACTTTCGCAGCTTTCTACAGCTTGGACGTGGCGGCGTCTTCCATGGCGCACGCAGTCTTGGGCGTAGCTTCCACCTGAGGGTGGACGGGTGCATGGAACGGCTGTAGGTTCCGTCCATGCCCCTACATCTTAGTGTATGGCAGGCCGATTTCTGGGCCTTAGATTCATAAGGCGGACTTCGGTCTGTCAGGGCCCTTCCCCTCTTTAAACTTAGACGGGCTTTGCCTGTTTTCTTTAGTTTATAAGGCAGACTTAGGTCTGTCAGGGCCCCACTTTTTCTTGTTCCGTACCCCAGACCCGGTGGGTCTGGGGGGCGTACCCTGGACCCGGTGGGTCTGGGGGCGTACCCTGGACCCGGTGGGTCTTGGGGCACCGGGGTGCCAGGGGGCCACGTCCCGGAGGGGGGCGGGGCCCTGGCGCCCAGATGCTGGGACAGGTATTGTGGTATCTTGGTTGTAGATACATTCCGGGGGTTTATATCTCCCATATGTGAACAACGAGAGAGCAATGAAACAAAACTATGGGTTACTTCCGTAACCCCGGTTTTGTAAGTTGCGAACGAGTTGTTCACAAAAACACCCTTCTTTTTTGCTTGGCAGAAGGAAGCTGGTGTGTAAGAGAATGACTTCCGCTTGCCAGGTCTTTTTATGCCCTCGGGGGAGGGACCTTGGGAAGCGAGGGAAGGCCCACAGGGCCAAAAAGGGTTTTTGCCCTGAGGGAGTGAATGTGAAGCTTCTGTCATCGCGCCAGGGGGCGCTGTTTCCCATATGTGAACAACTCGTTCGCAACTTACAAAACCGGGGTTACGGAAGTAACCCATAGTTATCAGTGTCACCTCACAGCAAGAACATCCCAGGTTCAAACCATAGCGGGATTTATTTTTGTTGCATTGCGTTGCGTTTGCGTTGGGTTCCCTTCAGGTACTCCTGAAGTTTCCTCCAAAAAGACATGCATGCTAGGTACATACTCTTGCCAGTGCCCCTCTGACCAAGGTACTAGCATTACAAATGGTGTTGGTCCCAGAGAACCGTGGCTGCTCACAGCTCCTTAGGTTGGGTCAAATGCAGAGTGTACATTTTCCCACTACTGCGCTCAAAGTTTAACTGTCTTGATCTTGATGACATGAATAGCCGGCTCATAACTCTTATGCAAGTACTTTATTTATGACAGATCAACCTACTCCACCCACTTGGTGACTAGAATGCATATTGGCATATTTGTGCTTGTGGATCGGCTATTTTCACTAGATTTACATTTTGGGGGGGAAATGTTCTCCTACTACAACATGCCCAAAATAAGGAGTAATTATTAATCGAATATTTTATTGGTTAGTTCGATTAACTGTTGCTCTCCTAGGTGTATGCAAGGAAGCATGGTAGGTAAAACTGTAGGTTAACTGATTCCATGTATTCATGTCAATATTTCCTAGACATTATGCTGCCTAGAAATTACCTGCCACATGCGATTTGGGACACCTCACTCCCCATCAGCTCCAGCACCCGTCTAGGCAAAGGCTCGTTGTTAGTCGTGTCATGACCCAGCTGACCCTGCGAGCCATTCCCAAACGTAAACAAGCCGCCATCCTGTCAGACAAGCAATACAGTGCTGATTCATTTTTTGTTTTGTTTTGGGTGTAGATCTTCAAGACAAAAGGTTGTAGCATAGCTTTGCCATTAGAAACAAATAAAATAAACGCTTGTCATGCACTAGGGCTCAGTCCTAATGACATAAATCACTGGTTCATGACTGGTTGTTTTTGTGTGGTGAGGTTGGCTAGTCAGTGATGTGTTTACATGCACAATGTTATATACAAGACACGATTGAATGTCGGTAAAATATCACTGAATATTTTGTTAAGTTTGTGGTGAGCAGCTGCTGTGTACATTTCTCTTATACATACCTTTGTGAGGGCAGCGGTGTGTTCATCCCCACAGCTGATGTAAACAACTTTTTGGGATCTTAGAAACTTGATGTGGCATGGCACAGCACGATCTGGTGAAAGGCAGCGCAAAACAGCAGTGTTCAGATGGATTTTGGAAGCAAAATGAAATTTCACGACTGGAAATTTTTGTTAGGCCAAGTCCTAATCTGTGATTTGTGAAACAGTGTGAAAGGAGCGCTGCACTCCAGTTCCTAAACAATTAGCACAAATATGTAAGATCATGATGTTTCAGTAATATTGCTCCAAAACCCATCTTGCTGTTCTACATACGGCCAACCAGTTGAAGAAATTGCAGATTGAGGCTTTAACCTTTTTAGAAATATCCCAGACCATTAGGGTTTTATCGAAGATGCTTCTGTAAATATATTCTATTGCTAGTTTGAACAATTCAAATACTCTATAAACGTTAGATAATTAATACCCTAAAATAGCCAATCTACAAGCTCACAAGCCGTGAGCTGCGGCGGGTTGTGAGCTTTTTGTGAGCTATTTTCGGTGTTTGACATGCTTCCATAGAAGTCATGCTGAATTCTACGGCGACTGAGAACTTAAACCCATGTGTTCAGTAGGCATTTGCAATGCACTTTTTTTGTGTGTATATACTCCGAGAATTAATCAGGAAAACTTAAAGGATAAATGCTGTGGTTACTACCGAGCTACTTAATACAAGGTCAGTTTAACCAATCATGTAATTCACATACTGTACACTGAAACGTCTGCAAAGAGCAGCAGTGGCAGCGGTAACCTGTTGTCTTCAGTATCTGTGGCAAATTTTAACAGGGAGCCCCCACTAATCTCGTCAAAACATCAGCATAAAAAATCATTAGCTCCAACATTTTGTAATTAGGACCACTGTTCCACATGAAACAAGCCTCCAACTTGTTACAAGTTCAACTTCACTTTATCATCATTCTATTATACCTTGGTCATCATTTAGCCCCAGCTGCCCAGCACTGTTCTTGCCCCAACCAAACACAGCTCCAGACAAGGAGACGGCGAAGCTGTGGTCTCCTCCAGCAGTGATCTGAGCCAGGGGGATTCCTGATAGGGATTTAAGGGGCTGAGGGGTCAGCGTGCTGGGTTCTCCCTTCCCCAGACCCAGCTGGCCGTTTGAGTTCTGGCCCCATGTGAACAGTTGGCCATCTGAGAGGAAAGCAGGGACAATGCATTGATATGAGTAGATAGTAGACAATAGACCGTGGACTATTCATACTGTTAGAAAAATCTAGGTTTAAACAAAGAATTATTAAGAGGTTAAACGTTTAAAGTAAACAAACCCAATATCAGAAGTTATTTTAGTAACTTTGAGCCATGGTTTGTTCACAAACATATACATATATACATAAATACATATATATACATAAATACATATATATATATATATACATATAGACATATATATACATATACATATATATATATATACATATACATATACATATACATATACATATACATAAAAGAATGTTGCAAACAATATTTGTTCCAAAGACTGAAAGCCTCTGGCACTCTGTGCCGTATGGTACCACTCATCAACACCGATTATGTCCCACTAGTCTCTAAGTCAATACCCAGGCTTGTGTTGAGTTATAGAAGGCTTGTGCCTTTCTCACCTCGAGAAAGTGCGATGCAGTGCTCATTTCCACACATAACTTGAGAGATGCGATGCTCACACAGCTTTTTAATCAACCTGGGCAGAACAACATACATTATCTCATGAGGGTAGAGCATTACCAAAAACCTCTTTATAAAAGGGATTTGTTTTTGTGTTGATCAAGATCAGTATAATGGCTGATTTATGCATCTTCGTACGACAGGGTCACGCGGTGAACACACCGCTGTTTTTGATTGCTGTTCGTGATCAATAACAAGACCCAATTCATTGTAAGTTCCAATTCATAAACTAAAATGCTGTTTAACAGTAAATACTTTTCGTAGTCACAGGCATTGTAGGCTTGTAAATCGCCTATTTCCGCTATTCATTGTACAACAAAGTATAAAGGGCTTAAGTGGTTAAAGGCAATCATTGTCAACATTATCTGTGAGTGAAGGTATTTTGTACTGGGATTATAAGAGAATTGTTTGTGTGTGTGATAAGCAAAAGCAATCTACAGTAGCAATCACATCCCACCTGTCCTACATTGTGAGAAAAATAAGGGAGATAAGAAAGAACAGAAGCTCTCTTTTGACAAGTCAGAGCCACAATTACCACCCTGCGGCAGATGACAGTGTCAGTAAGTAAGTACGTGGCTTATGTCGGCATCAGCCAAGCAACCATGGCATCTATCCCCTTCACAATGTGCTAGATCCCTGGGAGATGGATTGCTGAGCTAGAGCAGCTACCTGCTCTACACCTACCATCAGTTCCCAGTACTTACCACATGTCTTAGTTTACCCAAGCTGTGATAATCATATGGAACCCAGAACCATGTGGTCCAAACTCCAAAGGCAAGTGCTCTACTAACTGAGCTACCCGAACACAACTGTATCTCAAGCTGCCGTACTGGTTACTATTTAAAGTCTAAAGGTTCTAAGCGAAGTAATCATTTTGTGATGTCACATGGTTAAGACCAGTACTTTGTGGTGACAAAATGGTTTTCTCTAAAGCCAAAATATGATTCTCTCTGGGGTCACAATTGCATTTCAAGGTTTGTTTTTACCTCAAGGGCCTAGTTGGCCATGGGCCCGGCAAGGCTAAACAATACAATAGGACTCATAGTATTGTTAAATCTACATTGCCTGACAATTCCAAAACCTTAACCCATTAAGACCGGGAACGCATCTGTGTCACTTTTTAGATTTCTTTAGGATATTCAAAAATAGCGGATCTACAAGCTCATAGCTCGGCACCGAGTGCCACGCTACGAGCTTGTAGATCTGCTATTTTTGTAAAATCGTGAACATTTGTGCAAATCTTTGAATATATATATTTTTTTCAAAGCGTTAGGATTTAGAAAACATTTTTTTAATCGGCCTCAGGTCTTAATGGGTTAAAAGGGGTCATATTGGAAGGAAAAAATAGATCTTGAAATCTTGAAAAAAATCAGGGAAAATTTGCATACTCCAATTATCTTCAACCTACTGTTTACTTCCCATTCCTTAGACAGACCATAGTTTTGCAAGCGCACAACTACACTACAGTACAGTACTCTTTGCATCCAGCTCCACTATTCCACTAGGCTGTAGTGTTGATGAGATACAGTACATGTACATAAAGTACATGTTTCCATATGAAACATTACATGTCAAAGCTTTAAATGAGAGTTTGACATTTATTTCCACACATTTCCAGTTAAAGCAAAGACAGACAATGGTCTTCTCTGGTCATTTTCACTTTTCCATTCAAAAACTGTGTCCCTCTCCTTTGTCTGAGCAGTGTGCTACTGGCTCACCTGGGAACTCGAACAGCCTCCTCTGCGGTCCCAAGGCCCAGCTGGCCCCCTTCACCGGCCCCCCAAGCGAACACCTGGCCCTGCTCATTCACCGCCATGGAGTGGGCCCTACCACATGACACCACCGCCATCTTCTGAGTGTCCAGAGCCTGAACTAGCTCTGTAAGATAAGATGCGGAAAAGGCTTCTCAGAGTGCATCAAAAAGTACTCCATGCACACTAACATCATAATGGAAAGTTACATCAAGTTAGTACAGTCTTCATCTTACACTGAGAAGGCTCAAATGTTTACTTTTTCATGTCATTGTAAGTTAACATCCGTTTTGTGTCTTTTTGGGGGGAGGAGTGGCTTGTTGTTTTCCATTTTATCCTACAACAATGCCTTAACAATCCACCCAGCATGATACCCAAAACTCAAATATAATGCATCAACAAAACATTAAAATCATCTCATGGACACAGTCCTCACAAACCAAACCCACATTAGCTATTTAGTATGTACTTACTATCTGGTCAACAATCTTTTTGGCAAGTTCAGTGACTTCATGGAAATAAATACTTTCTCTTTCATTCTCTCAGCCAGGAATGTGATGGGAAGACATGGAAACTGGGTCAGAATTGTAATTGTAGAAAACAAAATACCTGAGATTAATATGCAGAACGAGATGAATTATGTTTAAACAAGACTAATTTAAAAGCCCCGCTAGCATCCCAGAGACGCTGTGTAGCTTGTTATGGTTCATCACATTATAATGAAAAATCTTGTATGCCAAGTTGACAGTTGGCCTGAGGGTGGCACTAGAGGAAAGGCCATGGGGTCACCGTTTACAAAACAGTCTCGGCCAAGCCTTCGGCCTGGCGGAGACAATGATGTTCAGGTGAGATCAAAACTAAACAAAAACACATGGAATATAAAAAAGAAAGACAACTCCGCTATATTTTCTGCTCTGCTTCAGACATGGTGAAATGATTTGGCTGTGAAACTCATTGTAGCATTGTACAGCTGTCAGCTGCATAAGAAAGAGGGCAATGCACGGTAAAGCCACAGCCACAGTGTGAACTTCTGCTCCAACTGGTTTCCTGTTCACAGTAGCTTGCGGCTTTGGCAAATAAAGCAGCATAATGATTCATCTTTCCTGTGCATTTTTCAACTGACACATTATTATTATTATTATAATAATATCGGGTCATAGGTGTAATCATAGGTCAGGAATATTATTGTGTTGGTAGTTGAAACTTTTCATTTCTAAAACAAAATGCACCAAAATATTATCATCCATACATTTCCAAAGGCCTAATTGCATGGTCCTTTTAGTTTCTGATTCTCCTACTTTGCTGTACAAGGTAACAAATACATTAAAACCTCTGCCCACCCACGTGATACAAACAGACCATCAACGGTGTCTGGAATCTCATTAGCAGCTATAAGAGAGCCTCCACTCTCCTTGAAATAGCTACAGCAACGCTGGACCTTCAGTCTCTTGACTTAACTTTCCACAGATTAGCCTGCAGGACCTTCAGCTAAATGCACAATTTCACATGCAAGATATCATCGCTGTTGGGCGGGGACCTTGTATGTCCATTGTCCAAAACTGTTACTTTTCAGCAAATAGAAAAAAAGAAACTGTGTTCCAATGGATCCAATGTAATTATTATTTATTTAGTCACAGCACAAGATCCTGTTAATATGTTTCATTGGTTAAGTATTTGTAGTTTTTCATAAATTGTGAAAACAGCAGATCTACAAGCTCCCTGTGCACGCATTGAGAGCTTGTGGATCGGCTACATTCTGTACTTTTGCGAGACACTGTCATACAGTGAAGAATAAAATAAGGCATTCATTTATGAAAAAAATAAAAGTTTAAATGTGGAGATACAAGGTTCTACCCGACACAGTGACAATATGAACATAAGACCAGATCATGGTACTTTCTGGCAGGTACAGCAGATTCCCCTTGTGTATCCAATAAAAAAAGGTTTAAACTTTCCCTAATACATAATGTCCTTACAGTAATAACCAGTTTGTAACAGTTGGCTTATGTTTGAACACCTTGCTTACATTGTGTTGTTACATTACATCCATGTAATTCCTGTATACCTTGTGCAATTCAAAAAAAGAAATTGTTGCATTTGTTTGTATGGCTCATATGTCTGCTTGGCAGACAGGCTGATCGCAAAGACAGAGGTTCAGAGAAACCATGTTCTATTGGGGTAGTTGCTCAGGAGTTACGATTCCTCTTGGAATCGTAAGGTTCCTGGAACTCCCTGGTTTAATCCCTGGCTTCTCCTGGCTGCGTGTCAAAGTGTTGTTGACATTACATGCCAAACTTTGTTTTCCTGACTACTACGGACTTTAAGTCGAATTTAGTCGGGAGACAAGTCTGTTGAAAGGTGTGAAAAAGTTGCTGAATGCAGCTCCATCCACACCGCACAGACAGGCTACTAGTGTGGTGCTAAAAATATGGCTAGACATTCGCTTTCAACAAAGGGATTAAAACGCATATCTATTTAATTGAAAAATAAGGACTAATACAGTGCACACAGGCGCCGAAGATTTTTTTTTGTACATGCACAGAGAAGTATGGGCTTTGCGCGCGGATGTCCAGTGACTATTAGGGGGTAGAGACCAAGGGCCCTATCTTCCGCACCAACTTACCCCATATGCCTTGGCATTTTTTACTATTTTGAAAAATATTTTAAAATGGTTCAAATAGCCGTTCTACAAGCTCGCAACGTGTCGATGTAGATCGGTTATTTTCACTATTTTAACATGTTTTCCAAGATAGGGAGACTGAAAGCTTACCTACCTGGATAAGTGCCTGCCTTGTCGTGTCCCAGCTGCCCACAGCTGTTGGAGCCACACGTGTACACGCTCCCATTGTGAAGCAGAAACAGTGTGTGTTGCCCTCCACAGGATACTTCTTTAAGTTCCCTACTATTGAACACCTTATAGTTCCTTGGCTCAAACACTGGGTTTGGCACCGCACCGATCCCCAACTGTCCATCCACTGCGTTTCCCCAGCATAGCATGATGGCAACAGGGAGGGGGAGAGAAGTCGAAAAGAGAGAGAGCCAAATGGAGAGAGAGGAACAGAGGAATGTTTAGGCTTGAGACAAGCCCTGCTTTCTCCCCTCTGCGTAAATTCCAAACCTAGAAGAGACACGGAAGCAAAGAGAAAACATCACCATCTTCACAGAAAGGAGAGCGCATTGTGAAGCACTGTGTTTACAAACCCTGGGATAACGGGTTGTGTTTCAGGTGTATGTATGAGAGTGACGTAAGCTACGTGTGGTGATAAGGAACATGTTAAACCCTGTCACAGTAATCCCTGCTTAAGCAGGGTAGAGACGGCCCACTCTCACCCTGTGTGTGCCACTTGACAGCTGGCCAAGGTGATGGTTACATCAACAATTGATTGATTGATTGAATACTTTATTGACAGTTTGCAAGAAAAGCACAGAGGTACAGTTCCATACAAAAGGATGCTAAAAGGTTAAACAAGAAAGCACTATGGCTTGTTTCCATTGGGGTCCTGCATATTCAATTCATCAAAACATTTAAAGACAAACAATAATATAATAACAAAAGATAGATAAGAGGAGACATGGACCATATCGAAAGAGATGGGGGGCACAGCAGTCCTGCCAATTTGAAGGTATTTTTTTTACTTTACTGGAGTATTTCCAGTTTTCTGTAGTTTTACTTCTACTCCACTACATCTACAAGGCAAATATTGTACTTTTACTACACTACAATTATTTGAAAACAATAGTTAGTAGTTACTTTGAAGATGTCTATTATTATTACAAAACACAGTAACCACTTCAGCCCTATATAGATTTCGGCCGTTTGAAAATAGCAAATCTACAAATACATACATTTGTTTTACATCATACATTTTGAACTTGTGAAATGGGACATTCTGCACAAGAGTACTTTTACATTTGTACCATTCTTTACTCAAGTACATTTTGAGAACTGGACTTCTTGTAAGAGAGTATATCTACATTGCAGTATTAATACTTTCGAAATGTAGTACTTTTTCCACCACTGAGGTGTTGCTAGAAGCATTGATTAGTCGATTGAATACTTTACTAACAGTTTCCAACACAAAAAAAACACACAGGAAAGTACAGGTCAATACAAGATCTGCCAAGAGGATTTTAAACCCCGAGAAAGCCTTTGCACTCAATTCATCGTGCGGAAGTAAAACGTACCCCAGTATAGTCAGTGTTGTTACCGATCTCACTTAGCTAGCCACACACACACAAATGCATTCTGCTCGACGGCCACCACCAGTATAGCTAACGTTAGCCAGTTGCCCACGGTCTTCACAAACCTAATACAGCCGCAAATCAAGCCACTGTTTTTCTTTATTGCAAAAAGAGGAATGTTAGCTGTTGACGTTTTGTTTTCGCTGCATTGAAAAGCACTTTTTTTTTACCTGAGGAAGTGCATTTCGAGCTTCTTCTTCCAACCGAGGGGCGTTCCTCCGTTAAAGGACTCGTCCGCTAACAACAGAGTAGAGCCTTGGCAATAACAAGGAAGTGATTCAGATCAGCGTTGCCATGGCGGCTTATTATAAGCGAATTTGGGCTTTTTTTCGGGTTTGCGTTTTTTTTGGGGCTTGATCTAAAGTGAGTTGTTTCTAAAGTGTACTTGCTTTTTTTTAGGCTTAATTGCTTCAAATGTTTTAATTGTTATTTAAACCGGTGGGTTTCAAATATTTTCTTGAAAATGTGTTGTGGTATAGGGAGCATTTGTGTTGTTGTTAGAATGTTTCAAAACATTGCAAGAGTTTTTCAAAAAGAGCAGATCTACAAGCTCACAACGCTTCGCATCACGACGCGTTGTGAGCTTAATTGTAGATCGGCTGATGCATTTAAGTTTAATGTGCTCATGTGGCCTTCTCTTGGACTTGTTTTCCTAGACCTGGTTGCTTATTTCTCTCACTAAATACGGCAACACTGGTTCAGATGGCAACGTCATTTAACATGTGTTTAAGTTACGTGACACACTTGACACGTGACAACGTTGAATACGTGATAAGACATAAAACAACACCTTCCCAAAGAAATACAACTACCGTAGTCATCCATTAATGATATACATGTAAAGATTTTCCTAATTTTCCTAATTGATATCTCATCTGAAAGGGGGAAAAATGTGTGTGTGTGTGTGTGTGTGTGTGTGTGTGTGTGTGTGTGTGTGTGTGTGTGTGTGTGTGTATGTATGTATGTATGTATGTATATATATATATATATATATATATATATATATATATATATATATATATATATATATATACACCCATTTCCACAAATGTGTTCTAATATGCAAATTATCCAATTAAATATACACAATACAAAAATATATCCGAAGCAAAAATTGATTGAAACTGGGGGCGTGTTCTCTCCTCCACGTCATCAGTGCCCATACCCTAGGTGGGGTTGGCGAAAGGGCCTTCCTGTGGAGTGTGCATGTTCTCCCCGACCCCTAGCGGGTAGGTACCCTCACAAAAAACATGCTGTAATCCTGGTCTCTACCGTCTCCCCCTGGTCAGCCGGGGCGCCTGATGGAGGGGAAAGGAACTGGTTGGAATAACGTGTTCCTTCCACGCTACGTCCTACCGTGGAAACTCCCCCCTGGCAGGTGATAAGAAGCGGCTTGCTAGCTCCTCATGCTCAGTTCTGGGCTCTCCCTAGGCTGGCAGAGGGAGAGTAGCGCCCAGGATTACATAGGCAATTGGCACTGAGTGAAAAAATGGGTTACAAAATAGAGAGAGGTTAATAAACTGGCCATCGTAAAGTAAAACATTAACATTCAAAATGTAGTAAATTTAATTTATGACATGCTTATTTCCACTAATTTGTCCATCAGGACCCAAGAAACTACAGGGGGAAATAACATACAGTGCAACTTTTCACATTTGTGGCACCCCCTATGGGCAGAAGTGAAAGTGCTTTAGCCCATGTGCTCTATCCACAGAGCTTACTAGGGAAAAGGGGCATCATGTCCTGTTGTGAGTCATTCAATTAATTTGAGGGATCAACAATCAGGTGGAAACACATCCTGGAACACATCCTGACAGAAATCAGAAAGGGTCATATTAGTCTGCCTATACCCTATAGACGTAGATTACGACTCTCGTATATATATTTTATCGATTCTGACATTTTTTTTTTTTTTTTAACTAAATTTTTATCTCGCAATTTTTTTCACCCGGTGCCAATTTCCTAATTGATGCTGGGTGCTACACCAGCCCTACACCAGCGCTACACCAGTCCCCCACAGCCTGGGGAGGCCAGGGCCGAGCTCATGCTTCCTTCAGTGCATGAGAGCCAACGGACCTTCTTGTCACCTGACAGGGGGGAGTTTCCCTGGTAGGACGTAGCGCGTGGAAGGAACACGTTATTCCAACCAGTTCCCTTCCCCTCCATCAGGCGCCCCGGCTGTCATGGGGGAGGCGGTATAGCGACCAGGATTACTACATGTTTTTGTGAGGGTATTAACTACCCTGTGAGACACGGGGTGAACATGCAAACTCCACACAGAGTAGATTCTGACATTTTCAATCTACATGAGTCGTAGCGACCATCCCCCCATTTCCCACTGGATTGTCAGCTCCAAAGCCTGTAGTACTCCAAACATGTACAAATGCAAAATATAAGGTGTTTACCCTTGTGCCCCAAATGTTAACTCACTCTACGGCGTGGTAGTGCAATGTAATAATCCATATTTTTCTATAAATAAGTGTTTCAATCCCGTCTGTGGCCGATTCTGTCGGAAATTCCCAACGGGCGGTAGGGACGAAGCGCATCCGGAATTACACTAAAACGGGATTAAAACATTTATTTATTCTTCTTCTTCTTTCGTGTATCGTCATCATATGTCCAGCTTTGTGTCGTGTAGCCATGTCCTCGTCTCAGGTCCCACTCTGAAGAGGCCCTCCTCTGAAGGTGGTCTATGTAGGGGACAAGCGGTGATGATGTGGTTGGCAGTCTGCTCAGGCTCCCCGCACTCACATGCTGCACTGTCTGTTAGGCCCCACTTCTTCATAGGTGCTTTGAAGCAGCCAACCCCG
Source organism: Gymnoscopelus microlampas (assembly GCF_963454915.1). Taxonomy (NCBI): domain Eukaryota; kingdom Metazoa; phylum Chordata; class Actinopteri; order Myctophiformes; family Myctophidae; genus Gymnoscopelus; species Gymnoscopelus microlampas. The sequence goes on from NC_139939.1 coordinate 41,065,269, forward strand.
GTGCGTAGGCGGTTCAGGAGGGTCCATTGCCGGCGAGGTAGGTCTTCTCCTTCAGCGCCATCTCCAGGGTCCCGGATATAGTGGTGTATGCGTGTCTGTCCTGCCGACTCCCACTCCTGCTTCCATGCCGCCGACAGCCAGGCTTTAGTTGACAGGTCCTCCGGGATGGAAGTGAGCATCTCTTGGGCCGCCAAGTTGTATGGGTGGCGGGACTTGAGTCTGCTTGGAGGTGTTGCCATGGTTGTGGTGTCATGGAGGAGGTGCCAATCGTGTTCCTGGGCTTTCCTTGCTAGGGCGAGGGTGGCAGCCTCTCGCCGTAGGCTGGCTGGCGCAATTCCTGCTAGGACTGGCAGGTAGACCACAGGGGTGGGTTTCAGGCAGCCAGTTATAATCCTCAGGGCGTTGTTAATGGCCGCATCCACCTTCTTGGTGTGTGGGCTTCTGCTCCATGTTGGGGCACAGTACTCTGCAGCAGAAAAGACGAGGGCTTGTGTGGAGATACGTAGTACCTTTGCGGAGGCACCCCAGGTCGTACCAGCGAGGCGACGGATGAGTGAGACCCTTGAGGTTACTTTGGCCCTCACTTCCTCGAGGTGTTGTTTATATGACAGAGTCCTGTCCAGGCGTACGCCAAGGTACTTTGGGGCCTGTTGGAACTCCAGGGGTTTGCTGTTCACGGAAATCTCCAACTCCCTTGTCGCTTCCTTGTTGCAGAGGTGGAATGCTGCGGACACCGTCTTCCCAATGCTGAGCTGCAGGCGCCAGCTGCGAAGGTAGGCAGCCAAGATGCCCATGTCCTGGTTTAGGCCCTCTTCCACCGCCTTCCATGTTGGTTGTTGCAGCATGATGGCTAGGTCGTCTGCGTACCCGTACCTTCTGGATGTTGTTGCAGGTAGGTCAAGGATGTATATATTGAAGAGCATTGGTGAAAGAACAGACCCTTGTGGCACCCCGTTTCTCAGCCTCCTGAGCCTGCTACGCTGGCCGTCACTGGTCTGGAGGATGAAGCTGCGGTTTAACAGCGTCTCCATGATGAAATTGACCATATGACGGTCCGGGATGGTTCTCAACAGCTTCAAGTGGAGTCCGCGGTGCCACACGGTGTCATAGGCGGCGGTCAGGTCCAGTAGGACAACCCCTGCTTTTGCTTTGGCCTGGAAGCTTTCCTCAAGGTCTTGCGTGAGCAGGGTTACTTGGTCCACCGTTGACCTGCCCCGACGGAAACCAGCCTGTTCCCTCGGAAGCTGTGGGTCTACTACAGGTTCAATGCGGCTGTGGATCATCCTCTCCAAGATTTTAAAAGGGACGCAGAGCAGCGAGATTGGCCTGTAGGACTTGGGGTCATCCGGGGGTTTGTTGGGTTTCAACAGGGCTATGAAATTTATTGAAAAATATTGATTATTACATTGCACTACTATACGTCATAGAGTGAGTTAACATTTGGGGCACAAGAGTAAGCACCTTATATAATGCATTTGTACATGTTTGGAGAACTACGGGCTTTGGAGCTTACAATCCAGTGCGATATGGGGGGATGGTCGCTACGACTCTCGTAGATTGAAAATGTCAGAATCGATAAAATACATCTATGAGAGTCGTAATCTACTGCTACCTACACTACAAGATCTCCCTCCACACAGCTGATTCAAATTAATGATCAATGATTATTATCAAGCGCTGAAGTCACTTAACAAGCACCATTTAATCCCCATGCAGAGATTCAGGTGTTACAGCAGTAACAGCAGACAGTAAGAAACCTATGATAGGCTACAGCTAAGAGCAAGTGTCAAGAGCCATTGATCATTAATTTGAATCAGGTGTTAGGAGGGAGATCTTGTAGGCAGACTAATATGACCCTTTCTGAGTGATTTATGTCAGGTTGTGTTCCCACTTCATTATTGACTGACACGGATCACTAAAATGAATTGAATGACTGACAACAGGAAGTGATGCCCATAATTCATGCAAGACCTCATGGGACACTGAAGACTTGAGCACTGAAGCACTATGGTTTCAGGCGTGCACAGTAGTGTCTATTTTGCGATCCCCCGCAGTGCTGGGGGCTTGGTTGACACCGGATTTGGGCAAGGATGGTGACGTCACACGGTGACGTCATTGTGGCATTTTATAAAGGCTTACTGTAGATAACAACATGTATATACGTGAGAAAGTAATACAGCAGGATATAATAAGAGCCATTATGGCATCGTTAAGGCGTTTCTCTGGCATGAGAACAGAAGGTTCACGTAAAGGAGTAAGGGAAAAGGAAGTACAATATCTTCCTCAGGTCACCATTTTATCCAATGCCGATTGGGAGAGAATTAAAGGCAAGGCAAAGAGGTCAGAGGGGACCAGTGCAGAACAACTACAAAAGAAAGAAAAGGCTGATGAGAAAAAAGCAAGAAACCAGCTGGAATCACAGTATATAGCCACTGCAAAGAATCAGCTATTTTGTGAAACTGAAAGCGTCCGAAGATTTCATAGTGCACTCATGTTGGCTGAAGTTCTGAAGGAGAGGGAAGCACAGCTTGAAATGAAGCAAAAAATAAACGACGTTGAAAGTGACTTTCTGGAAAAGGAAGAGTTGCAAAGGAATCGTGAAGGGGCTGCACAAAAAGAATTCCAAAAATATACAGAGAGTGTGATCAGCTCAGCAGCGGAATCCAAGCTGAATCTCCTTCCACTAATCAGAGCAGCAGGTGAAGGAATTGATGGGCATGGACCCATTCTTGGTGGAATACCTGTATTTTATGAACCTGTCTTTGAGAAAGGTGAAAGGAAAAAGGTTGAAAGGGCCGATCGTACTGCTGTTGATGTTGATATATCAGGTCTCGGTTTTGTCGTGCCTGAAAGTCTTCCGAAATACGAATACCCACAGTTAGCGAGCCATAGGATAGGCAGTTTAACCACGCTACTGATTGACACAGAACGCCAAGACAAGAGAATGAACTTCCCCAAAAAGGAATCGGAGATCACCAAATTCATGGCAGCAGGCTGGTCCCAAGGGAAATAAGAAAACTACCACACCAAAGAACACCTAAAGCACTTTTTGCGCCCATCCGTCCGTCTGTCCATTCATGCCTTGTGCACACTTGCCAAGTAGGCTCACATTATGTGATTTTTTTGTGTGAATATTTTTCACTTGTCGAAAGATGCTGAGGGGTCGAACAATGCTGCAGGACAAATGGTGCCGAGGACTCCTTGCTGTGCAATATTTCTGTCTTATTATGAACTGATTGATTTTATTATTGTAGTATTTTAGTATTCTTTTAACTAGCAGTAGTTTTAGATTAGAGTAAGCCAGTGGAACAGAATTTTGTTCAATTATGCATTTCATGTATTGTTGAATGACAATCTATCTTTCTATCTCTTTAGAACTTTTAAATGCTGCTGTTTATTTATTTATGACTAGAAGAATGACCATTGGAACACATTCCCCTCCGATTCTACAGTACCCATTGCCCCAATGTCAGAATACTTAGTACTTGGAGGCCAGGTTATCATGTCAGTTCTATGATGTCATATAGATGACTTCAGGTATCTCCATATATGGGCATAAGTGGGACACTGACAGAGATTTGGGGTTCTGCATTTATAGATTTATAGAAATATTTATATTATATAGTATATAGATGATGTAATGTTTAGTATATCCTGTATATATACACACAGACTGTTTTCTCTTTTCTTTTTTATCTCTTATTATTGACTGTTGCTTGTTTTTATTGCTGCAATGCCTCAGGAAAACCAGAATAAACACATGTTACTTTTAACCCGAAAAGATGTAATAGCCATTACCATGACTTGATCCATCCTTACGTCAGATTCACAGAGAAGCCACAGCGTTATTATACCCCGTATTTTTTCCCCCAACCAGACCCATGAGTGAGAATGGAAAAGAAGCTCATGCCTTAGATATTTGTGAACAAAGCTCATCACAGTGCTTGGAGTGCTACTTGGAGGCCAGTTTATAATGTCGGTTCTGGGGCGTGCATTTATAGTTGGATAATGGAAGTCCATAATGGAGTCATATGTCATAGATACGTAGGTGACTGACGTCATAGACTGGCCACATGATGTCTGAGATCCCCATCAAATTTCTTGTACATGCTGCCATTAGGGCCAAGGAAGTAAACGATCAGCTGAATATTTTTCACATATTGTGAATAGTCTTTGTGTGAATATTTTTCACATTTTGTGAAATTCTAATGAAAATGAACTGTGCGGCACCAGATCAGTATGCTGAGCAATCAGATGCCACAGCATGTTTTTTTTTCTTAATCCTGTCTTTATTTAACACTCTTTAAAAAAAATATTCTTAATTCACTTTTCAACCCTGTCTTTTTTTAACCCTGTCTTTTCTTTTTTTCCCCTTTTTTTTGTCACCTGAGCTGGGTGAGGTGGGGCTGTGGGGACGGTATGATTGAGATTTTTTTTTATATGTTTTGTCTGACTCATAGGTTGCTTGTAGAACTCTTTGTTATGTAATTGTAGGAAAGTCTTAAATGGCCAGACGCATCAGAGATCTATACAGTACGTCTGTACTCTGTAAGTATCTTCAATGTATATATTATATACAGTATATCCTATCCTATTAGTCTGTCTGGCAGTAGTCTAGATGGAAAGTTGCTCATTTGATTTTCCTATTTGTCTCATCTGTTTAAAGAAAGTAGGTAGCTGATATACCGGTATTGCACTTTTACCATAGTGCTAGGTATACTCTTAGTTGCTTGTTTTAGAAGAGAATGCACTTAAGACTTCTGGTGATTAGTAGTTTTCTTGCCTACCTACTGTATGTTGAATGCACTTATTGTAAGTCACTTTGGATAAAAGCGTCTGCTAAATGACTGTAATGTAATGTAATGAAAGTGGGGTCCACGCGCATAGGGTGGATTTTTTTCCCACCATCTGTTTTTGAGTGGTGCCAACCACTCCTATATCTGACTTTGTCTGTGTGTCCGGGTGTATGTCCAATAAACAAATATTGATGACAACATCAATACGGGGCTCATCAAAGGCACCACTCTCTTCACACAGGGTGTGATTTTTTCTTAATCCTTGAAATGTGTATTTTAAGATTCTGCCAGGTAACAGGCTGAAATGATGTCCCACGGGGTTCATTTTGAATCCTTTATTACACATATCCTGAATTTAAACCCGAAAATGGATTAAAAATCACACCCTGTGTGAAGGTAGCGGCGCCTTGATACATTTTGTCATCGATATGTGTTTATAATGTGTTTATAGCCATGTGTCACGTGAAGCTTGACCAATCACTTTGTTGACGGGTCTGACCAATCAGAGCGTTGACGGGTCTGACCAATCAGAGCGTTGACGGGTCTGACCAATCAGAGCGTTGACGGGTCTGACCAATCAGAACGTTGACGGGTCTGACCAATCAGAGCGTTGACAGTGAACACGGACAAAGTCAGGTATAGAGCAGGATCCTAAAGGTATAGAGCGGCTAGCGCCGCTAAATAAAAAGAGCATAACAACCTATAGAGACAAAAAAACGAATCACTCATTAAAGTGGTTATTATTCAAATTCAAGCACATCTTGACTCATTACAGGACAAAAACAGCACAAAATAAAATGTTCATATCACATATATATAGTTCAGCTTTTACTAAATACTTTTTCTCACCAACTGAATTTTCTTAAACCTTGAAGTGTATTTTAAGATTATGCCAGGTACCAGACTGAAATAACCCTATGTTACACATATCGTACCCAAACCCCAAAATGGAAACAATAGCATTATAGCAAATCTTTGGAAGTATACAACATACATTTTCCATACAATTTAGACTCACTGACTTCAGTAAAATTGGTATTATTAAGATTCAAGCATATCTTGACTCTATGTCAGGGCAAAAATAGCAAAAAACTATTCAGATTACATTCAGATAACATCTATATTTCTCTTTTTTACTAAATATTTGTTGTTGATTGTTTTCTTGCCTACTATTTTCTCATAATCCTTGGAGTGTGTATTTAGGCTTAAAACTTTCCTTCCATTTGGGGAACAACAGCACCATCATCTTTGATGTTGTCAAAGCTAGTGCAGTGTCACATTTATTTGATTACTCATTAACAAATGACATGACCTGCCTGGTGAAACACATTCAACAACTCTTACGAACGTGTAGTGTGGTGAAGTAAGTATGTTTACAGTATTTGTATGGCACTTCTCACAGAGAGGACTCACAGTGCTTTACATACAGAAATAAAGACACAGCACCAAGCATTAAAATGATTAAAAACATTCCACAAATGCTTGTTTAAACAGTATGTGTTTTTAAGTGGTTCTAAAAGAAATCCACTGAGGCTGCAGCTCTCAAGACCTGTGGAAGGGCATTCCATACCTTTTTGTTTTTGACCTTTTTTTTTGTCCCACGGGGGAACTTCAGTTTTCAGCTTCACCCAGCTGAGTGCTGCCCACAGAGGAGCACGGAGGTTAGGGGTTAAGTGTTTGCTCAGGGACATTTCGACTCTTAAGCCCTATTTTTTTTTAAATGTGAAAATGGAAGATCTACAAACTCACAACGCATCATAGTTAAGCTTGCAGAGCTGCTATCTTCACTATTATTTATATTTTATTCAAATTTCTGAAAAAGTTTTGGAAAGTGTCTACATTTTAATACAGCATGCTTTGATATTAAAAAGAAAATGTACTTTTTTTAAAGCACCTACTTCCAGTTAATACTTTAACTGGAAACACATTTGACTGAGCAACTTTCATTTGTAGTTGAGTAATGTTTCACCCGGAGTATCTATTATATACTTTGATTCAAGTACTGGGGTAGAGTACTTACGGTCCACCAGTGTTGCGAGTAGAGCCTCACTTTGAAGCATATAGTGATGTCCAGGACCCTTCACTGACCTGCTACAACGATACATGCCCAGCAGGACCCTAAGGTCAGCTGACCAGGGTCTATTGGTCATTCCTCTTACCAGGTTGGGATACAATAGTTGAATGGTTAGTGAGCCCGCCTGGGAAGCCTGAGGTTCGAAGTGTCCCTGAGCAAGATACTTGCCCCAACTGCTCCCAAAAACAAAAAGGTGGAATGCCCTTCCACAGGTTTTGAGAGCTGCAGCCTCTGTGGACATTTATAAGAACCGCTTAAAAACACTACTGTTTAAATAAGCATTTGTAGAATGTCTTAGATTTTGTTGTTGTAAGTTGAATGGTTAGTGGGCCCGCCTGGGAAGCCTAAGGTTCGAAGTGTCCCTGAGCAAGATACTTAACCCCTAACTGCTCCCAAAAACAAAAAGGTATGGAAAGTCCTTCCACAGGTCTTGAGAGCTGCAGGACATTTTTGTGGACATTTTTAAGAACACTACTATTTAAACAAACATTTGTGGAATGTCTTAGATTTTGTTATTGTTGTTTTTAATCATTTGAATGCTTCGTGCTGTGTCCTTATTTCTGTTGTAAAGCACTTTTTGAGTTCTCTCTGAGAAGTGCCATACAAATAAAATGCACATACCTACTTACCTCACCACACTACACGTTCATAAGAGTTGTTGAACAAGCGTAGCACCTGCCCTAGCCTTGACAACCTTGCAGGCTTATGCAAAGGCTAAAATGTAATTTAGATAGCATGTTATGTAGACATATTCATTTGTAGACCTGGCATCCTATAGTGCGTATAGTTTCAACGTACACATTCTTTTATATTATACTGTTTGTTCTTGATTTACCGCTATGATCCTAGATTACTATGTCTATGCATTTGACGTATTACCTTGTGTTTACCTTGATTACTGTAAATCGCTCTGGATTAAGAGCATCTGCTAAATGCCTAAATTGTAAATCGGTTTCATTTGTCATTTGTTAATCCTATAGGATTTTTTGACTAGGGACAAATGCCCTGACAACAACCCCTTTTAGCTACATGCACCGTACATGGTCACATCAGCACCAAAACATTTAAAGTTTTCCAAATTAGTTTATTCATGCATTGGTATTGCTTTACATAATTCCACATGAGTGCAAAAGAAACATTATAATGTACAAAGTAAAAAGAGTCACTTAACCACTAAACCCTATACTTTGGGGGACCTTGGTGTCCCCCAGACGTCTATCGTTGGCCGGCAAATGTTTTCCCTCTAAACCAAATCCCTTCAACAAAAATAGACGATTGACAAGCTCACAGCGTTTCCTGTTGTGAGCTTGTAGATCTGTTATTTTCGTGGAATGTTCGCCGATTTGCGCAGAATTTTTGCCAATTAAGACACACCCAGGTCAGAATAGGCTCACTAGGGTTCATGCTTGTTAACAGGATAGTGATCAAATGTATTCCCATTACCATTCACCACAACCCCAAAGCAGTCTATTCACTCACTCACACAATCATTACAACAGTTTGAAATGTATCTTTTTATGAAGACGAATTACCTTATTGTCATTCATTACATATATGTCATATATAGGCTATAAAACGTAGTGATGAGAAAACAAGTTATTTTCCTATCAAAAGTCAATAATCATTTTGATTGTTTGTGATTAATCTTCAGGACTGCCATCTTTGCCCATGTTCAGTAAATACTTTAATATAAGCTAGAACCAGTTTTGAGGCAGCTTATAAAAAAAGATTTCATCCTGTATATAATATAATTACATATAATAGTGTAAGCAACACTATACATTATATATTCCATTATATATTATAATATATTGTAGTGTTGTAGGATTATCAACTATAGTTTTTAGGTATTAATACACAAATAAAATAATTGTAGTTGTCTCAATCCACAGTGCTGAAAAACAATTTTGGTTGCTACGGAAGGCGGAACAGAATATTCATGTCATTCAGATTCTCTCATGCAACTAACAATGTCAAACACTCACACACAAAACAGAGATAAGATATTAAGGATTCCATCTTATTATAAAAAATATTGAAATTATAAAACATATTTACATTTTTCCCTTTCTCTCTGTCTTTCCCTCCCTCCCGCTTTCTCTATTATTGCTCTCCCCGCAATAGTATGCAAAATGTATAAAATTTGGTATAATGTAATGTTCCAATGTAATCTGCCACGACCAAACAAGCAGTTTTAAGTTCATATAATCTGACATCTTTACAAAACTGTACAGAGTAAATTGCAGTGATACAAAATAAATGTCTGAGATGATTAAGATAATGTGAAGATCATAACATCAAAGATATTATTTTAAACATGTTTCACTGATATGGTATTTGCATTGGTTTTAGTTTGTGTTATGGACCTGTGCTGTGGCTGAAGTAAACAAGGTGGTGAGGATTGCAAAGTTCATTTCCAAGTTATTGTATTATATTCTGATGAGGCAAAGAATACACAGTATGTCATGTGAGCTTAAGTACAGGGTGAAACTGAATTAGACGATGATGACTAGTGAAACAAACATAAACTCTTGAATCTTGAAAACAGAGGGCTCTGGCCAGGGCTCAGGACTAGTAAATAGTCCAAGTTTACACTTCATCAGACTTAATTTCCCCATCCCTTTCCATTCTGCTTCTTCTTTTTCCATCATCATCACCCCTGGCTCTCCATCTCCACTGCTGTTGTCTCTCTCTTCCGGTTCTCTAGGCCTACTCCTTGAACCTTCTCCAGAGCTTGCGGACATGTCTCCCAGCCTCAGTGCGAACACAGCCGGAGAAGGAGGCATGGTGGCGCTCGTTCACCTGGTAAAAAAAGAGCAAAGACAAGCAAAGTTATGCTGGGAACCAATAAACTTAATTTTTCAGAGGTCCTGGGAAAACATTTGTGTACCTCAGTCCTCAACTCTAATGTCTCATTCTCCTGTTCTTTTATGCGATCATTCTTCACACCAAATAAAAGAAATTGGCTTAAAGGGATAGTTCACCCAAATAAATATAATTGTTTCTATCAATTAGTCACCCCATAGAGACTTGAAGTCATGGATTTGTTTTTGTTTTTGTCACATTCCTAAGCAAATAATTTGAGGACTGGTAGGCAGCGGTTCCGGTAGGATACACAAAGGAGACTCTTTGTGTCTCCTACCGGAACCGCTGCTGGTGTTGTTCATGTTTGTACTTATCTGCTAGCCAGCTCCTTCTTCAGACAGGACCTAAAGGAAGTGAAGCGCTCCACA